>NC_142020.1:16552450-16852450 GCF_049901735.1 Notechis scutatus | reverse complement strand
CAGTTGCAATGGGCCAGAAATGGGCCAGCGCTTCCCAGGCCAAGATGGGCCCGGGGAGGGTGGGGGCGTCGCTGTTCTGGTCCCGGGTCACACCCGGAGCCTCCTCCGGGCACGAGGACTGAGGGGTCCCGGAGGGGCTGCTGGGGGCCTGTGGCGCCTTAACTGCGGGGACGCCAGTGCAGGCAGAGCGGGGGGGCGAGGGGGTCCCGCGAGGAGGCCCCTCCCCGTCCCTTCGCCGCGCTCCGGCCAAGCAGCGCAGAGTCGCTCTTTCCCTTTCCTTTTCCTGGAGCCGCAGCGCCTCCAGAGGTGCCCCGGCGCCCCCTCCCCCGCAGAAGGGAAAGCGAAAGTGCTGGGCGGCGGGGGGCGGGGCCTGCCAGGCCTTCAAAAGCCCCCGGCGAGGGCCGGCCGAGGAGACGGGCGTTGGGCGCCGCGCCGACAAGAGCTCCGGTGGCAGCCCCAGAGCAGCACCAGCGGCCGGTCCCGGCGCGGACGATGCGGCTGCGGCGGCCGCGGCGCCCCGAACAAGCAGCGCGCACAGTCAGAGGGGCCCAGCCTTGGCGAGCCGCGGCGGCGGGGAGTCCCTTTCGCCGGAGAGCTGCGGCGGCGGCGGCGGCGAAGAGAAGGCGGCGGCGGCGGCGGCCGAGGCCCGGCCTTGAGCGGCCCCGCCGCGTCCCCATCCGGCCTCGCAGCTCCGGGCGGGGAGGCAGCCTGCCGACGCCCAGGCGCCTCCGGTAAGAGCCTCTGCGGGGTCGCCGAGCCTTTCCGGGACGCAGCGCGGCCGGGTTAGGACTCCCGTCGCGGCCCGCGGGAACCCGCGGGCGGCGTCTGGCCAGGGGAGCCGGAGCCGGCGGCCGCGGTGGGATCGGGCAGCGAGCAGGGCAGCCCCTTCGCTCCGGGGATGGGCGGACTCCCCGGCGGAGTCGAGCGACTGGGAGGGGCGGCTTTGCTCCCCCGGTCTCCTCCCCTGCTGGAAAGGCGAGACAAGGGCGCTTCGTCTCCGTCGGCCTCCCCGCGCTGGAAGGGCCCTTCCCCCCCCGTGCCGGGCAGATGTGGCGGGTGTCGAGTTTCCCCGTCCAGCGTCCCCCGAAGGGCTGGCTTGCCGGGGCAGCTTCCGTCCGGCCGAGCCGCTGGTGGGTCTGCCTTGCCCTGTGCGGCCTTCCTTGGCCGGAGCATCCACCTGGGGCGGGCCGTTCAAGGGTGGCCCCATAAAAGCCCCTCCAGTCGCCTTGGCTGGTTCCAGGGGGAGGAGAAAGCCGGTTGGTCCTGACCCCGAAGTTGCTCCCCTCAAAGGCGACGCCTGCCTGCTCTGGCGTGCGCGCCAAGGGGGCCGCGGTGCGCTCCTGCGACCGCCGCACTAGAGGGGCTTTGAGGGCTCCCCTGGTCTTGAGAGAGGCCCGAGCGCCGGAAGCCCGAGAGGCTCAGGGCCCCGGGCGGAAGCCCAGCCTCCCTCAGCCCAGAAGGGCTCGGCTCCCCGCTTCTCTGGCCCTCTCAGGAGAGTCGCTGCAGGAGGAGGCAGCTCCAGGGTTGGTGAAATGTACACTTTGCTGCCCCCCCTCCTCCCCAGTGACTCGGCCCCCCCTTAAGCGTTGCCCTGGGAGGGCCTCCTCTTGCCGCCCCCCCCCCCAGCTGGGAGCCCCTTTTGCAATGCCAGCTGAATAACATTTTCAGGGTTCACCTCTTTATGGATCTGAGAGCTTGCTTGAAGAGGGGAGGGGGCTGCAGAGCAGGGGAGGGAATTTGGCAAGCGGCCAAGGCACAAAGATGGCCTCATTCTGAGGAGAAGAGCGCATTGGGGTGCACCTGGGGGATTTAGGCCTGAACCAATTCTTCTACTCTTTTAGGGTGGGCTTCCGGAGGGGGAGGGGGGCCTGTTGCTGTGCCAGGAAGGCCTCTTTGCGCCATGCATCACTTAGAGAGCTTAGATTCTGGCGGATGAGCCTTCCCTCCTCCTGGTAACCATTCAAACTAAAACCAGAAAGGGGGGGAGGAGTGTGGGGAGGGAGGGATTGGAGGCCCAGAACCTCTTGCTGTGGAGGCTGGTCTTCCACTGTTCCTGGAGAGAAAAAGGCTGGGCGGAGGAGGGTTGGCGGTTGGAGCATCGGATGGAAAAGACGTGAAGCTGAGCTGGGGCCTCTGTGGCTCAGAGGGGGAAACCACGGCTGGGCAGAGGGGCGGCTTTGTCTGGGGCGCCCGGTTTCCCCACAAAAGCAGCAGCCGTGAGTTGGGTTTGCCCGGCAGGGGTTCGGCTCTGGTTCTCTTTGCGGTCCCAGCGGGGCTGCTTCCACCTGCCGTGGATGGATCCTCAGTGACCTCTGTCCTTTCTCTCTCTCTCTCTGATTCGCAGGCGAGCCCCAGCACAGCGGGCCCCCCCTGCCTCCCCCCGCGATGGGCAGCAGCTCCAGTGGGCCTCGCTTGTAGGATGGTAGCACACAGCAGCGTAACGCCTGAGAATGGGATTGCAGCGGAGCTGAGTGGCCGGCTTCAGCCCTCCCTCCGGGCTGCCCTGCAGGTCCGGCCGCCCCACGGCACAGTGCAAGCCCCACAGGACACCCACTTCCACACCTTCCGCTCACAGGAGGACTTTGGCATCATCGCCCGCACCAGCGCCTTGCTGGAGGAGTGCGGCTTCTACTGGGGCCCACTGTCAGTCAGCGCTGCTCACGACAAACTGAAGGGCGAGCTGGTGGGGACCTTCCTTCTCCGCGACAGCCGGCAAAAGAATTGCTTCTTCACCGTTAGCGTTAAGACGGCCACGGGGCCCACCAGCGTCCGGGTCCTCTTCCAGGCCGGCCACTTCAGCCTGGAGGGCAGCAAAGAGGCCTTTGACTGCCTCTTCAAACTGCTGGAGCATTACGTCCACTCGCCCCGGAAGGTCCTGGTCGCCCCACTACACAAGGAGCGCCTGCGGTCGCTGCAGGACCTCTGCCGCAAAGAGATTGTGGTGACTTTCGGGAGGGAGAATTTGCCCCGCATCCCACTCAACCCAGTCCTGAAGGCTTACCTGGAGTCCTTCCCCTTTAAATTGTGAGGGGGGAGCATTACGCAGCGGATGCGCTGGAGCAACAGGAGGAGGGCGCTGGAAGGGGCGCCTTGCGGGTGTGCAGTCCGGGGAGCCAGTTGGGAGAAAGGGAGTCTCTGCAGTGGCAAATCGCAGGTGGCGTGGAGGCTCCCTGTGGCGCTGGGCATCCCGTCCCTGTGGGAAGACGTGGAGCGGGATCCCCGTGGCTGGATTGTTACACAAGCCATCATGAGCGCATCTCAATTCTGTAGCAGTTCCACTGAATTCGAACACTTGACTACCAATGTTTACACACTTGATGAACTGTTTGCACAAACTGAGGCCCGCAGGAGCCTTGCCAGTCATTTTCTGCCATGCAGAAACGTTTTTGTTACTTTATATCTATTTTTTCTAAAAGTTAATGATAAACCTTATTATAAAGGTTCTTTTTCTACGGAAAGAAAAACGCCGCTTTCTCTGGCCTTTTGTGTCCTGGTGATGGGTGAGAGAAAAGCAGAGAGGACGGGGGATCCACCCCCAGCTGCCCCCCTGGGCTTCACGCTGGATCCCTCTCTGACCCAAAGGGGTCTCTGCCCGTCCCTCCCGGGCAGGGGAAGGCAGCCCTCCCTGAAGGTTCACTTGGGCCCTGCCAGTGGTGGCCCCTCCTGCAGTGGAGCCTGGGCTGCTCAAGGGCTTCTGGGCACCTTCCAGGCACTTCTCCTGAGCGCCCCCCCCCCGGGGTGCAACTCCAGGCCAGAAGAGGGGATTCTGATGGGTCGGTGCCAGTCCATCTCCCAGCCTGGGGGAACCTGTCTGTGCACATGGGCAGTGGAGTTGTGGCTGGGGAAAGAGCCCCCTTGTCCCCTGGGCTGCAAGGCCTGGGAAGTCAGCTTGGGGGCCTGGCAGAGATCCTGACTCGCTGTGGGGGCAGGGGGCGGGGAAGGGCTGTAAAAGCCTGGAGGGGGCCACGCTGCAGAGTTTCTGCAGGAGGGGAGACCCACACAGTTTTCTCTGTCCCGTCCAGTGGTGCCAGCCGAGCCTGGGGCAGCGTAGAGCAAAGCTGGGGTTTCTCTCTGCTCCTTTTCCTGAAGTGTCGAAAATCAGCCCCAGGGGGTGTGGTGTGTGTGTGCTCTGGGCCTCAGCCAAAGCAGAAACACAAAGGCTACAAAACTGCTTTTCTGCCCCCTTAACCCAGAGGTGGCGTTCAGCAGGTTCTGACCAGTTCTGGAGAACCGGTAGCGGAAATTCTGAGTAGTTGAGAACTGGCAAATCCCACCTCTGACTGGAGAGTTCACAGTCTCCTTCCCCTGCGATGCCCACAGAACCGGGAGTAAAAAAAAAAATTTGAATCCCACCACCGCCTTCACCCCATCGTGGGCCTTTCCTCCCAAGTGGGGGGGGGGTAACCTGTGTGCCTGTTTCCAAGTTCCCGTGCTTGGATCTTGGGGACCTCTGGGCAGCCGAAAGCTCTGCATCCCATGGCCTGGAGGCTGGGGCTCAGGCTGGAAGAATCAGCGGCCTTTTGTCCCTAGACTGAGGCCCCCCCTTCAGCATCCTTGGGGGGGGGAGGATTTTCTTCCTCTCCACCCCACCACTGGGGATCCAGCAGGGGCTTCAGTTTGGTGCCTTCTCCATCCATCACACTCAGCTCTGCTTACTGATGGGCAGCCCTGAGTTTATTTTTATTTTTATTTTTCAAATTTTCTTCCAGTTGGAGAGAATAAAAAGCAAGATCCCTAAATGAGGCTGAAGTAAAATAAACCCTCCGCCCCGCACAAGGGCCCACAGGTTCCCCTGCCCCATGGCAGCCCTGAGGGCAGTGGGCTCAGGTGAGACAAGGAGCAGGGCAGGCGGATGTGGGAGAGCCCAGAACTGAACGGGGGATAAGATCCGGAGCCCAGGCAGAAGAGAAGCTCCTTCTGCTCACCTTCTCCAACGCCTAATTGGTTTCAGTGCTCCGCTAAATCTTGGCCGGCGCCCAGCGCATTCAGCTCCACTTCCTTCCTTGCTATTATTTCCAAGAAATTTTTGGGGGGGAAGGGAATAATTGTGCACAACAAAATACATAAATATGTTTAAGTAGCAAAACTGTGCTTGACAAGCAGAGCAAACGTCTAAGAACTTTTTCCCCAGAAAAAGTCCACTTGGCTCCACAGAAAGGCTGAGTAAAGTCTAACAATAGAGCAGCCATAAGGAGGTAACTGTTACGTGGAACTGTGAAAAAATGGGAGTGTCTGTAATTTTCCCCTATTCTGAGCAATGCATGCCGTTTCCAAGGAACCCCGTGCATTTCCTTAACTTGGCACCAGATTTCTTTCTTTCTTTCTTTCTGTTAGTTTCTCATTCTGTTCTCTTTAATTTCTCAGGAACAACAGGTCAGTTTCCCCAGAACCAACAGGGGTTTTTCAGCGTACAACGGAGGCCGTCTTTGGTTCCCTCTCAGTCAAGCCACAAAGGGAATTCAACCCCAATGTTTTTAAAGAAGAGAAATGGGGTGGGGGGAATAAAGAGGCGGAAATCCCAGCTGTGCTTTGGGGCATCATGCACAGCTGGGCACCAGTTTATTTGAGAGGGCAAAGCTTTCTCTGCCTCCTTCAGAAGGCTTCGGCTTCCCGGGGTCCCTGAGGTGGCTTTCTCCAAATCTGCCTTCAGGTGGCAGATTGTTGGAAGCAAGTCCTCCGTCCATCCTTGCTCAGCTGGATTCCCCCCCCCCCGCTTAGATTCCTCTCAGTTGAGGAAGTTTGAATCCTGGCTCAGCCCGGACATCACCAGAAGGTCCTGGCCAAGCCCGTCTGCAGCCACCCAAGGTTGACGTGAGGTGACAGAAGGAGGAAGGAAGAAGGAAGGAACGTGCTGTTCCCTCGCCTGGCCTTGCAGAAAACGAAAGCAAAGACACAGGCCAGTCAGCTGTGATCTGGGACTCACCTGCGCTGAGCTGTCCTTAGCCAAGGCTGCCCAAAGCAGCATCCTGCGGGTGGTGAGCCCACCGAGAGATGCCCGTGCACCTTTCCCCGCTCTGTGTCCCTCCCCCCACGGGAGACTGCGACCCTCCTTTGGGTTGGGAGCCCTACCTGCCCCCACGGCAGTGGCAGCAGCAGCAGGGGACTGGCCACTTCCAGCCAGTCATGCTTGAGGTTCTCCTCCCCGCCAGAAGAGCCAGAAGTAGGAGACCCAAAATGGGGCTCCTTTTCTGAATTTGCCACTCAACAAGTGGAGGGTACCTGGGGGGGGGGGCAGGCAGGAAGGGCACCCGGAGGTTTCTGGAAGACAGTGGCAGGGATGCTGTCATTGCCTGGGTGTCATGTAAACATTTCCCTGACTGCTCTCGCCTTGGAACCGAGGAGGCAGCCGATGGCTCCTGGCTCTTCCCAGGAATTTAGCCCCAGAGGCTCAGGGGGCCTCATTCTGGGCAGGGCCAGGCTGGGCCGCTTCCTTATTTGAGCAACGCCTGGACAGGAAAAAGAGCCAGCTTTGACTGAGTCCAGGTGGGGCTTTGCCAAGGGACTTGATTGGTCTGCCACCATTTATCCAGATAGGTCTCAGAGCAGATTTTAAATGGCTGAATCAAGTTGAAGCCTCGTCAGTCAGCCTGAAACCAATCCCGATTTAACCAGGAGTTTGATTCTTCCCAACCCAAAGGAACGCTGGGAAGAAAGAGGCCAGGAGGGTTTTTGCTTTCTAGTGCCTGCCAAAACACAAACTACAAGAGGGTGCAATTTACCAGTCCTCAGGAGGACCAAAAATTTTCCAAGGGCCAAAGGGTGTTTTCCTGCCACTGCAGCTGCCCTCCTGGAAGGAAGCGGGCAGCAGGGTCCCAGTTGCATTCTCCAGAGGGTCTTCGGTCCCCTCGGATGTTTATAAATGGCTTTGGTCTTTCAAGGGGGGGGGGGGGTTTAGAAAAGCAGCAAGCAGGAACAATGCAAAACATCATGCTGAACTAAGATGCCATCAGCGCCCCTTTCGGCTCTTTGGGCACCCTGCCCCCTTCCCTGCCTGCTGCCAACCCCAGGGCCAGGCCTGGGAGGCCCTGGGGAGACTGCATTGCCACCCACTGTTGGCACATCTCCGACACACCTCTGATTGTGCCCCTCAGCAAAACGGAGACTCCTCTGCCAACACCTGCCCTCCTGGTAAGGCGAGGCCTGTCTTGGCAGTGCCTGGGAGGGGCCTGCTCCTGTTACCTGGCTCACAGCTGGTGCAGCTTCTTCTTCTCAACTTACTTGGTAGACAATAACAAGAGAGGCTGGAGCGTATTCTGATCCTGGTGATTAAAAGAAGCCACTTCCTTCCTGGCAACCATCCAGAATAGCTGTGCTCCCTCCCTCCAAGGACAGCCTATTAGCACAATTGCAAGGGAGTGGGCCTCCCACCAGGACGGCTCACCTTTGTTTGCAGCCATGGCAGTTAAATTTAAAGAGATTTTAGCAGCAGGTGAAGAGAAGCAGGAGCTCAGAGGAAGAGCCCGGGGCTCCATGGCTGCTGGGCAACCCCAGGGATGTGTATGTTGCAGTTGTGCTTGCGTGTCTGCATGTGTGTGTTGGTGTGTATGTATATCCCACCATGGCATTTCAGATCGACAGATACTGGGAAAACGTGGGTGCCTTCCGGGGTTATCTTTTCCCCGCCTAACCCAGAGAGGCAAGTTTAGCACTACCTGGATTCCATGTAAAATGAGGTTAAAGGATCCGAGTCCTCGCCTAAGGAGCACTCAGAGGGCTCCCCGGAAGGGCTTCACAACCAGCCAAACTGCAGCCTCCTCTGAAACAGTGGTGGAAACTGCGTTGCAGGGCCAGCAAGCCGGAAAGCCCCCTCTGGCTCTGGGGAGGCTTCTGTGCACCTCTCCAAGGCTGTTCTTTTGTGGGTGGGGGGCATTCAACAGGTACAGCTGTCTGTCTGGCAGGCCCAGCAGCTGCCCCACCTCTGCCTTAAGGGGGGAGGTCTCCGCTGCTGCTTCCCAGCTCTTGCTTGGAGTCTGCCCCAGAGGTTGAGTTTCCTCTGCTTGTTGAAACCTCCGATGTTAGTAATCTTGTTATGACTGAGGCCATTTACAAGAAGTGAGGCTCCGGTTCCGGTGAGCAAAGGCGCTTCTGTTCTTCAACAGCAGATCAAGAAAAGGGGAAGGGAGGACATCCTGCCAGCCGGAGCAGCCTGGCCGTATCTCCCCATCAGAAGGGCTGATCAGCAACGGCACCAACAGCCCATCGCCATCTGGGTCTCAGCCCCTGCCAGAGATTGGAAAGGGGAGGGCGGCAGACCCTCCCTGGCTCACCTTCAGGCAGCGAGGGGGGATCCCTGAAATCCCTCCTACCACGAGGAGGGGATCCCTGTTCAACCGAGGGGCTCAGAAGGGGCGTGGTGGAGCAGCTGCTGCCCCCTTCCTGCTCTGCAGAACCGCAGCTGAGCCAAGGCACAGCCTGCAGGTGCTGGGGGTGGGGGGTGGGGGAGGAAGCACTCTGCCTCTAGGGGAGAGGGCCACGGCCTCACCTGCTTGCTACGAAGGATGCCTTCACCTGCCTGGCTGGGAAGGAGCCTGCACCTGGAGAAGCAGTGGGCGTAGGGAGTTCTGGCACTGCAGAGCTTCCCCAGAGAGGCCCGGACTCAGGGGCTGCACCGTCAGGAGCTGGGGGGGGGGGGAGGTTCTGGGGATCCACAGCTGAAATCGTCCAGGGTCCATCCAGGAGATTGGAAGGTGGGAGCTTGGCCAGATCCCGTCCATTGGGGCACGGAAACAAAGGGTTGGAGCTGGACGGCATCTCTCTCTCTCTCTCTCTCTCTCTCTCTCTCTCTCTCTCTCTCTCCCTCCCTCCCTCCCTCCCTCCCTCCTCTCTCTCTCTCTCTCTCTCCCTCTCTCTCTCTCTCTGTGTCATCTTGATGCCTGCCATCATTTCAGAAAGGGAACAAGGGTTGAGTTGCCTTCTGCAAAAAGTTCAAGGGTGAGGGGGAAGTTCGGATGCCTTGTTGAAACTCACCCTCTGTGCACTTGGGCAGGGAAAACCGCATGGCTAGACGTGAAGTAGGCAGCCGCTGGCTCAACCTTAAGAACTGGGAGGGGGACCCAGGCGTCCTGGTGGAGCCAGCTGGGTGCAGCAGCCGCCCAAAGAGCCAACACAATCCTGGGCTGCATCAACAGAGGGACGGGATCAGGATCACGTGAAGGGTTAGCACCGCTTCACACCGCACTGGTGAGGCCACCCGAGACGTACTGTGTCCACTTCCGGTCACCATGATACAAGCCGGACCCTGAGACCCTGGCTCCCCCAAGAGCCTCTCCCTTCTTGGGGGAACCTTTTGCAGCGCCCACTCTTGTTCCTGGGCACAGCCCCCTGGCCCAAGGGGCCCAGGGGACATTCTGGGGGTGACTTGGACATGGTCCAGTCAAGGCTAGCCTCCTCCTCCTCCTCCTCCTCCTCCTCCTCCTCCTCCTCGTGTGGCTCCCCTCGGTCTGAACCGCCCTCCTGTTGGCTGCAGCTTCTGCTTCTCCAGCCAGGAAGCAACTGCCGGGACCTTCTGAGAATCTTTCTCTTCTGTCTTTCTTTCTTTTTAAGGGCAACGCTGGCTGATTACTCAGAATCCAGGGAGAGCTTGTGGGTTTTCTTCATAAATACTCTGCCCTCTTAATTCTCTGGACATCAGAAGGGAAGGCAGCATGACTAACACACACAAGGGCATCAACAAGATTTAATCAATACCAGCTGAAGCTCTTGGTGAAGCAACACACATTGGGTCTTTGCCGAATTGCACGAACAGGTAGCCTGCTCTCTAAGGGGTCTCCTCCTTGAAGGCGGCTTCTAAATGGGGCCGCTTGCAGTATTAAAATAAACGGGACACACTTTATCCCCCCCCCCCACTCTTACTGGGTGGGGAAGCCAATGATCCAGAATTAGGAACAAAAATAATGCCAATCAATCCGCAGCCCATCTCCAGCCCCTTGTCCTCCTCCCTTGACCCAGGCCAGTTGCGGGATGTTCAGGATGCTCCTCAAGAGGGATCCACCGGCGCCTTGTTCCTTCCGAGCCCTTCGGATTTCTTGCCAGGAAAGTCAGATCATTGCCATGATTCTCTCTCTCTGTAGTGAGTTCCAGTAAACGGCCTGCTTTCACTTTCTCCACTTTCTGTTTACTCTAAAAGGGAGGTTCTGCCCTGACATTCGTGGCTTTGCTAACCGTCCCCCATCACCCCTGCTGCATGGAGGGACCCAGG
The DNA here is from genome assembly GCF_049901735.1 of Notechis scutatus. NCBI lineage: Eukaryota > Metazoa > Chordata > Lepidosauria > Squamata > Elapidae > Notechis > Notechis scutatus. The sequence goes on along the minus strand of NC_142020.1, from coordinate 16,842,252 downwards.
TGGCCGTTTGTGAGTTGATTCTGCGGAAACAGGTGGGGGGGGGGAAACGTGGAAAAGGTGCGAGGAGGGAGGAGGGGGCTCTTTGGAGGGGAGAACAGGGGAAAGGTCAAGCAAATTCCCGGGATTCAAGGCGCAGGAAAAGGCGGGAGCCCCACGGAGACCCGGCCTCCCCACTTAGCATCTCCGCATCCTCATCGCAAGTAAGCAGGGGATGATGGGTGAAAATGGCTGCCCTTCTAACTGGGTTTGTTGATTTAAACTGCAGCCCAAGGTGGGAAGAGGACCGGCCGTGGGAGCTGACGCTGATGGGTGTTGTAGTCCAAGCATTTTAGAAGGCACCTGGGGCTGGAAGGCTGTTTGTGTTGAGGCTTCCTTCAGGGTTCAGCCTTCTCTTCCTCCACCCCAAATGTGCCCCAGGGATGGACCACCCCAGGGGTGCTGAAGGCAACTGAAGCCGGTTGGCCGAATTCACACAAGGGGCGTTTGTGTTTCTGGATCAACGAACGCTTCATCTCGAGGGCTGAGTGGAGCCTCCTTGTGCAAGGGCAGCTTGCCTCCGATGGACGCAAGCGAAGCTCCTGCGAGTTCTGGAAGGCGTGCCTCTTGGCTTCTCACACTGGCCTCCATCCTGGGAAGGCCGGAATGGTGAACTGGCCCGGCTGGGCAGCTGAAAAGCCCTGGCTGCAGAAGGAAGGCATCCCAGCCCCCCAAGAATTCCCGTATTCTCCCCTTCCCCCGACTTCCCCACTCACCAACTCCTAGGAGGGCCTTGAAACGTCCCCAAATTAAACTTAAAAAACACGTTAAACTGGACTGGATATTCGGAAGGGAAGAAAAAGAAGCCCAAGAGAGGCTGGAAATTCCCCCTCCGTTCCAATTCTTCCTCCTTCTTCTCGATTCAGACGGTTTGAAAATTCGGAGGGGCCCTAAGAGGCCTGAGGAGCCGGGCGCTGGTCTGTTCTCTACCTCTTCTGCCTCTTTTGAGCCACAACCAGAACGTGGCTCGCCTGCTGCCTCTGCTTTTATGGCACACTCATCTCACTAACTGCACCACCGCTGGGTGAACAAACTCGGTTTCTTGGTCTGCACGGCTCACTGGTCCATAAAGGAACCACAACACGCTAAAACATCCAAAAGCACCACATGTGTTGCATGCAGACAACCGCTCTGCTTGGTGGCCTTGTGTAATGTTTTGCCTAGCAAATTGCAGCTCACTGAGCTGGTCCCTGGGTGGGGGAATCTGCTTGGTCTACAAGAGCCAGAGGGGCTTCCCTCAATTCCCGCCACTCCCCTGGCCTGAGAAGGGCCGCAGAGGCCTGGACTGGCACTGGTGCTAGGAGGCCCTGGGACTGCAGAGGCCGGCCGGCCTCCGTGACTGGCTCCTTTCCGAAGAAGTGGGGGAGCAGAAGGGAAATGCCCAAATTGCCTTGTCTTCATCCCAGGCCATCGCAGCTCTGCAGGCCTCTCCTGGCCTGGAGCGTCTTCGCATTTCCTCTGGGTGACTCACAACTGGCTGGTTTTCTCTGGGGAGATTTGGAGGCGCTCAGAGAGAAGTTGACAATGCAGCCCAGGGAAGGAGAATCGGCCGTTCCTGTTTTTTGTCCGGGCCTCTAAGAGTATCCGTTTCATGTATTCATAACTCTGTTTATACTTATACCTGTTATCTAATAACCGCTTGACAAAATAAATAAATAAAAATAAAAGAAGAGGTTGAAACCACTTCCTGTGGAGAGGAGCCAGGATGAGCTCTGTCCACCCAGGCCCGCCACAGAGCGCACAGATTGGCCTTCCTGCTGTGTCAGCACCTGGGCCAGAGGTTTGCCCCCCCAAAGCCCAAGGACAGCCCCCCAGAACCAACGAGGACAGAAGACCCACACCTGGAAGGACAATCAGCACAGGTGGGGCTGGAAGAAAGGAAGCTGCAAAACTAGCCCCCCTGCCTTCTCTGCAGCCCAAGGGAAACGGGCTGAGAATGGCCCCCCCAATGCTGGGGCTCCTGAGTGCTTCTCCCTCCAAGGGAAGGTTTGCGATCCGGTTCTCCTGGAGGCAACGGAGAATTCCTCCTCCTCTTCGGTTCTGCTCTCGGACCTCCAGGCTCCACTTCTGGGTGCTGCTTTGTGTAAACATCAAGGGGTGCAAAAATGGGAACGGCTGAGCTTACCGGCCTCTTCCTGTCAAAGCAAACACAGAGCAGCGATTTCCCAGGAATTAGCAACAGGGAGGAGCTGCCCTTGGCCAAAGGGTGGAGGTTGGGAGGGGGCATTAAACCAGCTGGAAGGCCCATGAGAGAAAACAGATAGAATTATGTCACCCCTCTTGAAATCAACCACAAACTCAGCACTGAGGACAGAGCAAGGCTGGCCCTCTCCACAGCTCTTGAACGCACTGAGAGGGTCCCCCGCCATGAATGCTCCTGAGCGCCCCAGGAGGGCAGCGCCACTGGTGAAAGATGCTGCTGCCCCCTTAAGGCCTCCCGGGGACTCTTAAAGCAGCCGCCTCTCCCCCCCCCAAGTCTTAAATGGCTGCTTTAATGAGCAACAGAGAGAGGTCTGCACTGCTCTGAATCGCTTTTCAAATCACGTTCAAGGATCCAGAGCTGACGAAGCTGCCTCTAAAACAGAGGGATGTTTAACGAATGAAACCCTGTCAGAACCCCTCGACATGAAATAGCCCTTCTCAGAATTCAGAGCAACGGAGCTCTGCCCTCCCGGGAGCTTTCTAAAGGGCCTCTTTCAGCAGAACAGGCCTCCTGCAAAGGCCGTGGCTGCTGTGGTTTTCAGCCACCAAAATTGTTCCGAAAGAGAGAGATGGAAAAATGGAAACGATGAAAAGGAGTTCTTGGAAATGGAGGTGGGGCTGGCAAGAGGAAGCCGATTCTGGCGAATTCAGAGGTTGCTTTCAAGAGGGGACCCGGCTGGCCTGCTCCTTCCGCACCAGTGAAAGCAGACAAATGAAACACAGGAGGGCTGAGCTGGCGCCAAAGCTGAACCTGCCCAGGGCTGGCTGCATGCCAGTGGGTGTGATGCCAGGCCAGGAGTGTCTGCCACGCTGGTTACCAATCCACCCCGCAAGGGTCTCTGGGCTTTCCCGCCCCTGGGACCAGCCGCACATGTGGGGAAGAGGGGTGAGAATTCTGCCTATCGGTTTGGCTACATGCTTCATTTCAGAAGGCGCATTCTTGTGCCTCCACTGAAGTGTTTTTCCCGTGCAGGTCTGCCTTGCGATACACAACCCACCTGGAATAGAGGGCGGGGCCTCGACCGGCACAGCCTTTGGCCTGGGTGACAAAATGTTGTTTTCTAAGAGCCACATTAGTCTTCAACGTGAATTCCTTACAGCCCCTTTTCCTGGGCGGAGCGGAGGATCCACGCATGCCAGGTCCAAGGAATTTCTCCTGAATCCTTTATAAAACTTGGGAATGGGTCTGTGCTTGACCTTGCACATGGTTGTGAGTGCACACACACGAAGCCTGGAGGGGGAGCCAATTTGTCCTTGGTCTCCTCTGGAAAAGCTGGCTTTCTCGGAAAGGTGGCCAGCCCGAGGCAGCCGACGGAGCCCACCTGAAAGCGAGAGAGCCAGCCGGTCTCCCAGCTTTGGAGCCAAGGCCAGAAATCCCCTTGCGGAGAACATGCAGTGCTGTCTGCAGGTGTGGAGGCAGGTGAGGTGGTCCTGAAACACCCCTGAGCAAGAGGGAGAGGGAGGTGGGAAGAACCTTTCAGGGTCTCCAGTTGGTCTTGTGGACCAATACAGAGGACTAGGGGAGAAGCTGCCCGGTCGGTGCGAATGAAACTCAAAGTTATGGGTGCTGAGCGCAGGGCCACCCAGCCATCAGGAACAACACCCCTAGAGGTGCAGCAGGCCGGCTCCTCAAGTAAGATGGCCAGGTGAGAGGATCGCAAGCAACACGAGACCGGCCTTTGGACCAGAGACTTCGCCTTAGACTCTCTTCCATCCTCTGCTGCTGCTGCAGCATCCAACGCCCCCCATGGGCTCCGGGGGGGCAGAGCCATCCCAGCTGCCAGTGCAAGGCAGATGGGGTGTGTGTGTGTGAGGCCTTCTCCTGTGGGTTCTGCATCTTCCCCCATGGCCTCCTCACCCGATGCTCGCCCGACTGTTGCCTCACCCTGTGCTGCAGGGTGAGCCCAGTTGGGCCAGAAGTCCCACAAACTCTGGCCGTTTCCTTGAAAGGAGCCCCGCTCCTTGTTAGGTATAACATTGATACCAAATATGGTTTGGGTGAATAAATATATAAAACTTAGATATCATGGTTTAAGTGCTTATCACTTTAAGCACAATGCTGCAGGCAATTAGCCGATTAAGGGTGCGGTTAGAAGTTACAATATAAGGAAGCATTAGAAGCTGGAAAGCTTACTGTGTGTTACTGCGACTAACTGTGTCTTACTGCGACTAATTGTGAGTGCCTGTGACTGAACTGTTCTTGTTTGCTACTGTTTGCTGATTTACTGCGTAATTCTACTGTTCTACTGTTTGAACTTCTTGCTGAATATCCAGCGTTTGTTCCTCTGGAGAGAGGCACCGGAGGAGGAGAAGATATCTTTATCGGCTGATAAAGATATTGCAAGGACTCTTAACTTGGACTATACTAGTGAGTCTTACTGGATGGAAATACTGTGAATGACTTAATGGACTGAATGACAATGCTTTAAACTCTAAATGGATTAAAAACTATTTAAACTACAAACAGTGTTTGTGTTCAGTGTGTGTATACTCTGGGGCCCTTCCACTCTCGTTTGGCTGCCTGGTTTGACTACTGCTGCAATACTCTGCTAGGGGTTAATCCCCAAACACTAACATTCCTCCTCCCCAGAAGGGATCCTGGAGGGGCAGCCAGGGGCCGCTGCAGGGACCCCGGTTGGCTCTCTCGAAATCCCAGCGCGCCTTTCTCCTGGTTCCTGCTCCACCCAGAGTGGCCCAGCCGAGGGCCGTCCAAGGGCCAAGCCTTGTTCCATGGCCCACTTCCGGACCCAGAGCAAAGAGGACCAGAAGTGGGAAGAAGCTCCCTCGTGGCTGAGATGGGAGGAGCCCTGGGCAGCAGCGGCAGCAGCAGCCGCCATCGGGCGGGCAAAGGACCCCTTGTGTCCTCAGCCTCTGCTGGCCCTGACTTGGAAGAGGAGCTGTGGGCGGCTGTTGTGGCTTTAAGGCAAAAAGGGAGGAAGCCCAAACCTCCCTGGTGGCAACTGGGTGCGCATCACTCTTCTGGAATCTGTTTATCTGGACTTCGTGGCTATGTGGGGTCATAAACCCCTGATGCTGCAATGCGGACTCCTGGTTTAGAATCCACAAGGCTTATTTCCAGGGAAATGGGGCTGGAATTGCAAGATCATTTACTTTTGATTGTCTTGATCTCTCCAAGGTTCAGGCAGGGTTTTTCCCTCAGGCCCCTGGAGCAGGGATCTCTTGCCCTCCCGCCAAGGGGGCTCATCTCCAGCTGGGAACAAGGACCGGCTTCCAGGCAGGCCATGCAGCATGGATGGGATCAGCCCCCCAACGGCAGGTGCCAGGGGCTGCTCTCCCCTCAGAGGGCCGCGGGGCCTGCTATGGCCAAGCAAGAAACATGAGCCACAGGGATGGGGAGCCCAAGCGGCCGAGACCCACTGCCTCAAAGCACATCTGGGTCTGAGGGTTGCTCTGGGGTCTCGGCTGCTCCCTGCCATGGCCCTGCTGCCTGGGATGGAGTGGCCTCCTGCAGCTGAGGACGGCTTGGCCCCTTACTAGGCAAGAGGTGGCCACCAATCCTACTCGTTCTCTCTCCCTTGCTTCAGCCCAGCAAGCAGCTGGTTCCTTCCGCTCCTGCTTTGCTCCGCAGAATCTCTCTGCTGGCTGCTCTCCTGGCCTAAGCTGACATCCCAACCCAGGTCCAAAGCACCAAACAGCAGCCCCAAAGGGACCCAGGCAGCCCCAGAGGAGAGGTTGGGAGCAGGAGGCTCAGCTGGATGCAGGCCAGACACACCTGGCGCCCCTTCCCCTCCTGCTAGGCAGCCTGTGGAGGACAGACCCCAAGGACAACGGCCCCCGTCTTGCCAGGGGAAGTGGAGTTCGCTTCCCTTGGCTGCCTCACAGGGCTCTGCCTTCCTCTGTTTTCCAGGAACTCGGATCATGACCCAAGAGGGCTGGGATCCAGGCAAGCAGGGGTGGGAGGCTACCGGTTCTGTCCGGTTCTAAAGGACCAGTAGCTCTGAAGAGCAGCAGACACTGAACCGGTTCTGTGTCTGCTGCTGTTTGGCCCAGCCGCCTACCTGGGCTCTTACCTGTCCTTCATTTCCTGCTTTTTCAACCTCAGTTGCTTTGCGCGGCACGGCTGAGGTTGAAAAAGCCGGGGAAAAGTGCCTTTTCAAATGCTGTGCACCCCCGCGTAGCCCTTTTCAGCTGTCCGGGAGGCACAGCTTTTTTTTACACGCGCGCACAGCGCACGTCAGGTACGTGTGTGCACAAAGTGTGCATGTGCGTGCAAAACGTAGTCACCGAACTGTAGTAACACTGGTTGAATCCCAGCCCTGCAGGCCAGGCTGTGTGGCCCCAGGGAGCTGCCATGGCCAAAGTGTCTTCCGGTGGCCCTTCACTCCGGAGGCTCTTTGGGGAGGGAAAAGAGAAGCTGTGGGAGGGGAGGGGCTTCCTCCACTGCCAAAGAAGACTCACCTGGGAGCCTGCCAGGCGGCAGAGGCAGAGAGGAGAGCCAGCAGATCGAACTGAGGCCGAGGCCAGAAGGAGAGGCTGGCTCAGGCTCATCCCGGCTGCTGCTGCTGCGGCTGCTGCTGCTGCGGCTCCAGGCGGTCTGAGCATCCTCCCAGCCGGGCCAGCTCAGGAGGGCCTGTGAGCCGAGCCCAGCGTGTGGCTTTGGGCAGCCAGCAGGCACTCCATTCCCATCCAGCCCTGCCCTTGACCACCCCCCCCGGCTGCCCAGAGCCTCTCCCAGAGGCCCCAGGAGGTCCCACCTGTGGCACTTGAGGGCCAGCTGCTTGGTGGGCTTCTCTGCCCTGGATCCAGAATACAGCCGGAGCTCAGTTGTCTGTCTGTGAAATGGGAACGTTTGGCAAGTCAGAGCATGGAGCAATCGCAGGGAAGGGTTGGCTGTCTGCTCCTGGGACCGTCACCTGTGAGGCGGCCATGGGGGCCACCAGGGCCAAGGGTGACCTCCAGGTGACCTCAGGGAATGGGCAGAGGGACGTGGAGATGGCAACCCCATCTGGCACCACGGTGGCCTTTCAGCTGGTGACCAGCCGCGTAAACTGCAGGCTGGCTGGGGAATTCTGGAGGCTGAGGCCGCCCACCTGAATGGCTGAGGTCGTGAGGCCCTGTCCTAATTGTGGGCTGAGGCAGGAGCGGCTGTGAGGGACACATAGCCACACCACCTGCATTATGCACCTTTTCCACCCATGTTGTGACATTTATTTTTCTTCACACTGTTTTTTTGAAAGAGCCACGTCCCGAGAAAGGGGCCAGCAGAGCCAGAACAAGCAGGTGTGGAAGAACAAGCCGGCTGCTGCCAGCTGACCTCAGGCGGCCTCTCTGCCTCATGGCGCCTGGCGAAAGAGCTGTGGCTTCTGCGTCACCTGCTCCCCAAGGTGTCTTTCGGACAGGGAGGAGGCTGGTCGCTGCCCTTTCCAAGCTCTGCTCATCCCTGCAGCAGCTTCGGCCCCGTCCCCAGCATGGCCTCTGCCCCCTTCACCCGGGAGCGGAGAGCCTTCCTGGGCCTGAGTTCGAATCCCCGCCCCCTCGGGTGCCAAAGCAGTGACCAGGGGTGGCCCCCTCCTCTCTCCTTCCAATTTGACAGCAGTCAGAGCCCAGAGGAAAGAGCTCCAACAAGGTTGGTGGAAACGGTTTTGTCAGGCTTTTCTAGGGAAACTGAAGCTGGATCCTTTCCAGCACTAAATGCTTCCAAGGAACAAACACTTTCTTGACGCTTAAACAAAGGAGCGCTCAGAATCTGAGCCAGAGTCCGGCCAGGGAGCCCCCAGAAGGGTTTGGAGCAGCCCCTCACCCTTTCTGGGGGGAGGGCTGTGGGGGGCGCATGAGCCCCCCCCCCCGCGAGACTTTTGAGAGTGTGAGGAAAGGCTTATTTTGATGGCGGGTTGCCCAGTCAGCCAGAGGTTTGGCCGGCTTTGGGCATATTTGTCTACCTATCGAGTCTTTCCCGAGACAGGACGGTGCCTGAGCGTAGTAAAGGTCTGGTTGCAGGATGTGAGCTGTTCCAAGCTTTCTTTCCATTATCATTGGCAGCACTGGGAGACGAAGCCCACTGCTGGGTCCATGTCAGTTTTTGGATCTGTATTTACTGCTTTGTCCTTTGTCCTTTGCCTTCCTGTCCCAACGAAGGTGCAGAAGACCAGAAATTCGGGCCTTCCTGGAGTGTGTGCAGATGCACCAGGCCCCATGCCTGCTTGGCGACCCCCCTAAAGCAACCCGCCCCCCCCAGTGCCCCTTCCCCACTCCTCAGGCTCTGTGAGGGTCCAGGCGTGGCTTGGCTGCAACATGGAGAGCCCACCTGGACCCCGTCACCGGCCCCTCCCCTCCTCCTAGCAGCGCCTCCTCCATTGCCCAAGAAAAGCCGATCAGCTGAAACAGGGCCAGCCCGGCTTGGCACAGGGCCACCGGGGTGTGCCTGGCCCTGAGCCAGGGCATGCTTCTTACCAAGAAAGAGGGCGCCTTCCAGAGAAGCTGGGGGAATAATTAAGCAGAAAAGAAAATCACACAAAAGAGCTGCGGGCTCTGTTCACACAAGCGTTGCCCCAAAAGTGCCTCGCTAGCAACTTGGGTTCAGGGGCTCCTTTCGACAACTGGATCCACACTGCCCCAAACCCCGACCCCCCCGCCTGTGCCTGGCACCCCCTGCCCCTTCTGCCGGATGACCCAGGCAGGAGCAGGGAAGGCACGCCAGGAAGAAGAAATGCCCTGGGCCCCACCGCCATCGGGCATTCCACATTCCTCGGGTCAGGGGCAAGAAAAGGCAGGTCCCGCTTCCGACCGGGGCCGTCTCATCAGGTTGGCTTCAGGTTTGAAGGAAGAAGCTTGCACCAAAATGTGTGTATACCCGAAGTGCACTTTTTCATCCAGCATTTTTGTTTTCAGTATTGTCAAGTATACATACTTCATGCAAACCATTTCACAGAAGCCAGGTGTCTTTTCAGGAACAGAGCAAAATTTGGAGAAGCAGGGGTGTTCTTTTCCTTCTAACTGAGCGTTGCTGTTGGTTCAGAAAAGTGGAATTAGCTATGTCTAAACTTGATTTAGATTAAATTAGTTTCTCCCTTAATTCTGGGGAAGTGAGGTATACTTTAATTCAAGTTTCTGTACAAATGAAACTATGGAATCCTAACAAAAGGTGTCAAAATTATTTAAACTCTCTAATTGCAGGTCAAGGTCAAGGCTAACCGTTCTGGCCCTGCTCTCTCTGCCCAGGGGACCCTGCCAAGACCTCAAAAAGGAGGCCCTGTCCCAGTGTAGGCAGCCTTGGAAAGTGAAAGAAGCTGCCGCGGAGGAAACAGAAACTCTGCCCTCTGATCTGGACCAGAACTGACCGGCTGAGACAGGCCTCTCCTCAGCTCTGAGCCCTGGATCCTGCCAGAAGCCCAGAGGGGCTGGGAGAGCAAGCTTTGGCCTTGCGGTGGGCTCAAAAAACCCGCATGCGGGTGGCAGGAGGGGGCCAGGAGCTCCGGCAGGCCTGACTTACGACCCTTCGTGGCAAAGGTTGTGCCCGCCTGGGCCTGCTCTGAGCCAGCAGGTGCATCATGAGGAGGTCTCAGCACAGACCAGAGCCAAACAAATGGGACCTTCTGCCAGAGAGTCGGACGCCCCCCACCCTTTCCTGGCCCTAAGACTTCTGCACGGGACGAGCAGGGCGGCAGGGCGGCCCAGGGAAGATTTCCAGCCAGGCGAGAGGCAGCAGGAGACGAGGGCAGGGCAGGCTGGGAAGGCAGCCCTGATGCCAGTCAGATCCTTTATGATCCCTGGTATGACTTTGCCCTCTTTGAACCGGCTTCGGAGGACTTTGACCTTTGGGTCAAGCAAGTTTAGGTCGTGCTGCCCTCAACCAGCCCAATTCTCTCCCCAAACGGTCAACTCCGCCCGGCTGTTGTGCCAGCCGAAGCTCAGGAAAGAAACGCCAAAGAAATGCTCTGAAAAGAGACCCCCCTCCAAGAGCTTCATCCTGTGCAAATGTGACCCCCCGCCACACCTCCCTTTTCTCAGGCCTTCTCACCCGGCAGCCACGGGGATGCCACCTCAGGGGAACCGCCAGGGTTTCTGCATTCTGCCGGCAACTTGGGGGCTAGAAGATCCGGCACCCCGGCTACTCCTGGTCCCCTCAGGACTTTGGGGGCAGCAAGGAACAGCCCCATCTCCAATCGAGCAGGGGCCTCTTCCTGGGGAGCCACACAGGGAAGCTGCTTTCTGGACGAGGGAACCGTGGGAGCCGCCGGCAGTCTGCGGCTCCTTTTGGGAGGCTGGGGGGGAATCACTCCAACTCCCCCAGGCCTTTTCCTTCCGCGAAAGGCCCTGTCCAGCTGTGGGACCATTTTTGCCGTCTCTTCTGTGACCTCCCTGCCCCCTCAGAGAGAGCTGGGGTTTCTCTGTGGCCTTATTTGGACTCGCACCTTCCACTTCCCTCTTGTGGGAGGGCCATAAAACCGCTGCAGAGTCAGGGAAGAGTCCGGTGTTCGGGAACGGGACGTTCCGTGCTTGGGCAGCCCTGGGTGCTGGGAAGGGCCCCGGCAGGGAAGCCAGCATCCTCCCGCTTGGGCTCCTCTGCAAAAGGCAATACACAAAGAAAACGGAGCTCCCACACTTGAGGCTGGGGACGATGGGTTCTGGGACGCTACCCACCTGGAGAGCCCCCGGCTGCAGGGAAGCGGAGCTGCTCTCCTTGACTTGGGCCGCCAGCCCAGAGCTGGACCCAGAGGGCACTCGGCTCACCCAGTGTGCAGGGCAGAGCCAGCCTCCTTCTCAGGACACGGCAGGCCAGCTGAAGGGAGCCAGGAGAGGGCCAATTCTCGGGGGCATGGAAGGGGATCTCTGCCGCAGCAAGGGCCAAAGGCCCCCCATTTCCTCCTCTGGGTCTCCAGGAGCCTCCCCACAGCATCTCTGCTGAACAGCACCAACCTCTGGGTCTCGGCCTCCTGGCATTCGGGGCTGGGCAGTTAGTGAAGGAAGAAGGATCCAGGGATGGGGGGGGTTGGGCCTTGTGCAAAACGAGCCCCCCCACTCACAAGGAGCCTGCCCTCCGAGCCCATTCTGCAGGTGGGCGGCCTTTGGCCTGGCTTCCCAGTCAGTCATGCGGGCGGGGGGGCATACCTGGCTTCTGAAGCTCCCCACACCCGCCTGGGGATACCTGCAGACGTGGCTCGTGCCTCTCCTGGGCCAAAGGTGGGATCCTTTGTGACGTTCCTGGATTCTGACTCAGCTGGGACCAGGATGGGGCCAGATTCCAGCCATGACTCCGAGACGATGGTGAGTCATGCCGTGGCAACTCTGCCCCACTTGGAGGGGTGGACTACAATCCCCAGCGTTCTCAGCTGGGGTGGCGGGCAGGCCCAGCCCCGACCCCATTAGCCCACCCAAAAGGCTGGGCCAGGCTGGGAGGCAGAGACCTAATGCCCAGCCCGCTTCCTCCTCTGCTGCTGGGCACGTCCCTCACAGACTGCGCGGGGGGGAACTTCCTGAAAACACAACACCCCCAAGGACTTTACTTTCTGTTTGTGAAGCTGCTGCTGCTGCAGCTGCTGATTTCCCAGGGATTTTTTTTGGGCCGCTGTTTGAACACGGATCAGCTGCTTTCCTGGGAAATCATCCCTCACAGACAAGTCAACCTGGGCAGCCTGGATAAAAAAAAAAAAGGCACTAATCGTTGAAGAAGCTCAGAGGGAGATAACGGGGGAGAAAGACAGCCACGTTCCTATCTGCACCAGGAGGGAAACCGAATCACAGCCAGGAAGAAACGGCCAGGATCGGGGAGGGGGGTCCCCAGCTGATTGGGATGGGGGGGGGTTACAGGGTCTCATTACAGGGAAGGCCAATGGCTCTCCGGGGACCCCCCCTCCTCTCCTGGGGCTTAACCAGCTCTTGCCTCCCCCCCCCCAAGAAGAGTGAGGTCCGTGAGCATTTCTAAGGAGGAAAACCCGGCACCCCCCCAGGAAGCCACCCAAGGACTACAACTCCCAAGAAGCTCCAGGCAACGGGGGAGGGGCGAGCCCTTGCCCAACCTTTCCAGCTCCCCCATGTGACAATGAGGGGGCAGAAGCCAAGGGGCCCCTCATGAAATGCCAATTATCCGTTTCCCCCTGGACTCATTGGGGGGCTTCATTTGAATGAGCTGCGGCTGAGATTCTACTCCCCGCCCCCCAAACCAAAGTGAAACGAAGGACAGGATCCGTAAGCTAAAATATTTTACATTCCTCTGAAATCCTTTACACAAAACTCTTGAGGACATTCCTCCGTGTCTTCCCCCAGAGCAGCCCTTCAGTTGTATGCAAAAAAAATCCAAATTCTGCATTTGTACATCCCCACCCGGAGCAGATGGGTGCGAACGACTTCAAGTTAAAACTGTTTCTGCAGGGAATACACACAAGCGGGGTATTAAATCGGAGGGTGCTATGAATACAAGCGGCCAGCTCAGCGGGGATTTCTCTCCTGCCCTCTGATCAAAGGGACCCAAGAAAAACGAAATTGCAAAAGGCTGCTAGCCAGGAGAGTTCTGCTCAAAGAGAGTGTGGGCACACGTGTGTGTGCGTGCGTGTGTGCGTGTACACGGGCATTCATGGGGAAATCCCTCTTTGCTTCCTCGAGGCCGGGCGAGAGCGGAGCGTCTGGGGAAGGGAGCCGGCAGGGGGCTCTGTGGCAGGGGAGCTTCGGCTGGCAGCAGCCGGGACAGAACCAACCGCTGAAGAAAACCCCGCAGCTCCTTCCCAAACGTCCCCAAGCCCTTCGGGGGGCACAGCAGCAGCGTCCCACAGTTGCCTCCTATGGACTCCTCCCTGAAAGAAACACGGATTCCTCTTTATTGGTTCAGAGAACTGGGCGACTGGCTGTGTGGGGCAGATCAGCCGGAGGCCTCCAGCAATGGGCGCCCTGGGCGAGGCCCGGTTTGCCCTCCGCCTTCGGCCACCGCCCGCGCAGCGGCTAGGACGGCTGCTGCTGCTGCTGCTGGGGGTCCGCAAGGGCCTCCGCCTCCAGGGACTGGGCGGTGCCCACGGCAAGGATCCTGTCGGCAGCCACGGGGGGCACCAGGGTCAGCGACTCGATGCTCAGGCTGTCTGTGCTGTCCTTGGAGATCAGGGAGATGGTTGGCTGCGGGGCAGGGACCAGGCTGGGCGACAAGGTGGCCGTCTCCGCTTCGCTCCTCGAGTGGCTCTTGCCGGGTCTCAGGTAACTGGATGAGGAGGAGGAGGGCAGGGACTGCTCCAGCGTGGCCGAGTCATCTGTGGAAGGGGAGGAAAGGGCGCCGGCCGTCACACTCAGAGGAAGGGCCGCCAGGTGCCCTGGATTCGCTTCCCTCGCGCCCAACACCCTGGAGGGTCGGCCTGGCACACAGGCAATCTAGGCCAGTCCTGCCCAAACCTGGGTACAAGTTGGCTAACCCAGGGCTGACTCGCCGCTATCTGCCCTTCTCTCTCCCCCCCCCTTACAGGTTTCTCCCTTCAGTGAACTGCTTCCTCCCTGTACCCTTGGAGCCCTCCTCTCTTTTCCTTGAGGATTCCTAAGGGCTTCTGAGCTTTGCCTACCGTCCAAAATGCCCCTTCACGGCCCTGAGCCTCCCCACCTCCAGCCAGGGTGGCCTCCCAACAGGGACTCCACCGAGATGCCTCTCTCCCCGCAGGCACGGAGCATTATGGCCTGGGCCTCTGTGCCCCAGGGTGCTGGGGTCTCCCTTGCTCCGCCTCAAGCGGGCATTTGAGAGGGAGGAAAGGAAGCGGGCGCCACCTGAAGGAGAGGAGCAGAGCTCTGGGTCAGGGTCTCCCTCTGACCCCTCCCCCAAAGAACCTTCAGCAGGACCCTTGCTTGGCGGGGGAGGGGAGGGGCACCCGCAGACCCCTCCCACCGAGAAGGCAGGGGGCATCCAAAGCTTCAAAGGGGAAAAGCAAAGGGGAGAGGGGAAGAACCAGTCCAATGAAGGGGGGAGGGGGGAGGGAAGGCCTCCCGTTTCTTAAGAGGCCCCCAACCCAGGAAGAGGGGACCCTCCCAGATTTCCTGGAGGAGGAGGAGGGGCTCCTCTTGGAGCAGAGAGAGCAGGCGCTCCGGGAAGAGGCCGCTGGGTGAGGAAGGGAGTCAGTCGCACAAGGCACCTGCACTGCTCTGCCTGGGGAGGGAAGGGAGCCCAGTTCCCTGCCCAAAGTGGCCCCGCCGGGGATGATGGGGAAGGCAGTGATGATGATGGGGATGATGGGGGGAGGCCAGGAGGCTGAGCTGCTGGCACCTGGAAGCAGCCCCTGCCAGGTCAGCCTTTGCCCTGTGTGTGTGTGTGTGTGTGTGTGTGTGTGTGTGTGTGTGTGTGTGGCGGGAAAGAGCCCTGAAACTCCCGGGAAGGCTGCTCCCGGCCTGAGCGCAGATCTCTCGGCCTGCCGGGGGCTTCCTCTGCCAGGGGGCCCAAGGCCAGCTGCTGTCCAGACCGGTTGCCTTGGCTGTCCCTGGCGTCCCTCCTGCCAGGGAGGCGGGGCCACGTCTGCAAGCCCGGCTCTTTCCTGACCAGCGAAGGCAACCTTGGCCTTAGTCAGGCTGATCGGCTGATCAATAATTGGCTCCCATACGTTAAAGCCAGCCCCTCTTCCAGCTGTCCCAACGTATCGCCAGGGAAAGGCTGGGCCTGGCGGCCCCACGGATTCGGCTGCCAGGAACAGGGCAAGGTGGGGGTTGGGTAGCTCGGGGTGGGGGGCTGGGACAGGCACTCAGGGGCTCTTGGCAGGACGACTGGAGCAAGGCCCAAGGCCCCCTGGGCTGAGAAACCGGCTGCATGGTTTGGCTGGGCGCCTCATTGCCAGCCAGGCCAGCCGCCTCTCGGCCCCCGAACACATTTCTGGACCCAGGCGCAGGGCAAGAGAGCTGAGTCTTTTTCTGCCACTCCACTGCAGAGAATTTTTTTTTCTTGCTGGGAAACAGCCTCCGTCTGTCTCGATGTCTCCGGAGGAGCTGCTCTTTCAGCAGGTCAGGTAAGGCCCCCCCCCAGACAGGGTCCCTGGGCGGAAACCGGGAGCATTTCGTCAGCTGAGGAGGGAGGCGGCCACATGGGAGAACGGGGAGGTCTTGGCAGGGGGGACCCTCCCCATGGAGCCCCCACCCCCAAGGAGTAAGAAAAATGGGGGTTTCAAAATTAAAAGATGGGAAGAAAGCCACCCTGGGCTGAGAGCAGAATGCAAGTAAAGCCACGTAGCCACCAACGCATTGCACATCCAAAGGAAGAGCCTCTCCTGCTAAGAAAACCAGCTGCCTTCAGTCCAGCCGGGCTCCAAGGTTTCAGGTCCCGCTCGGTTTACCTCCCAGCAGCTCCGGAGGTTTCGGCAGGAAGAGGCGCCTCTTTCCAGGGGCTCCCTGGTTCTGAGCGCCAGGCCGGCTCCTCCCGTGGCTCTGTCAGATCCTATCAGACGGCCCCCCAGAGACCTCTGCCCCCAAGGGGAGGGCTGCCTTTCCTTCCTGGAGGGGGCCCTGAGGAGGGGAGGAAAGGATTTTGGGGTGGGGGGGAGAGGCCGCCCGATTAGCACAGGATCCGGGTGCGAGAGACGGGTGCACAAAAACACATCCACGAAGACACCTGCCTGAAAGGGCTTGGCCAGGACGGGGGCCACTGCAGCTGGACGGCCTAAACCCAGTGTCCACCATGACTGTCAGCCTCTGAAAGACTAAGGACTCTCCGGCGTCCTTTCCTGCCCGGCCTTACTAGAGGGAAGCACAGGGAGATATCATAGGAAGCCTTCCACAACTGGAGCGGGGAGGGGGGGACAACAGGAGGAAGGAGACAGGAAGCAGGAGACGTTAGAGGGACAACAACACAACCGCCACCAAGGCAGAGACGCCGGCCGCCCCGCAGGGACCGTATCCTCCGCCTGCCTTGAGGACGGGGCCCCAAGACAAGGCCGGCCTCCCCACTTACAAAGGAAGCAAGCGTGCTTTTTCACGACCACAATAAATTATGCGGTGGAGAAATCGATCTTTTTGCATAGCAGGCCTGAAATCCTGCACCTGGAATACAAAGCTAAAAGCACGGCTTCGTTGATTTAAACCCAAAAGACGACATGGGAAGCAGGACAGAAAAAGGCTGGGACAAACACGGAATTTAGCACGCGAAATGGCCTGGGATGTTATTTGGGGGTGGGTGGGTGGGGGGCGAAAGGAGAGGGGGAAGGCACTGATGTTGCCTCCTGCTTTGTGCTCTTCTCAGCACTGCCCACCGGGATCCGCTCCGCCTGCTTTCGGTATGCAAAGCTCGCCTGAGCTCTCAACAACTCCAGTGTGGTTGCACAACCCAGCCGGAAAGCCCCAGGTGGGTGAAGTGAAGAGACTTTCCAGAGCTGAAGTCCTGAAAGTAAGGACGACCGTCCACCACGGGCACCTCCAAAGATGGCTGACCGCGAATGCTGGGCCTTGGGGGGCAGCCTGGCCGCCTCTGCTCCCACTTCACACACACACACCTGCTAAGCAGGCGTCTTCAGGCCGCCCAACCCATCCCATAATGGGATGGCTCTGAGGCCTTGACTGGCAGAACTGATATAGCAGGTGGACTTTGCTTCCCTGCAGCCTGGGCCGCCTGGGCCTGGGGCCGCCTGTCCTTGGCCGGGAAAGGCCAGTGGGGGAGAGCGAGGGGGAGACTCAACCCGCCATGGAGCAACCTCGGCAATCCTTTTCCTCTCTGTTCCACCTTTTTGTAAAAATGGAAGCAGCACCGGGGACTTTGCAGCCATTCTCTCCAACGGCCACCTTGGTGAAAGCGAAGGGCTTTGGGGAGCGGACTTTGATCCCAGGGAAAGCACCAAAATCCCCTTCTGAGCTTTGCCGCAAACGGTCTCGTCCTAAACCGAAGGGACTTTCCTGGGTGCCCAAAGGCCAGCTTCCTCTTACCAGTTTCTAGGGGCTGTGAAGCATTTTCCCTGCAGGGAACCCAGGGTGCAGCCAGAGCAAAATCCTCTGACTGAAAACCAACAAGGGAAAGTGGGGAAAAAGCGAAGCTGGAAGTCTGCCAGCCTCTTGGGAGTTGCCTCATTATCCGCTCGCTCCTCCGATTAGACCGCACACTTCTCAGTTCTAGCCTCCTTCCCTGAAGACACCCCTGGGAAGGGGCTTCAGTCATTCAGGGCCCCAGCCTATTGTTGGGGGCTCTGCAAGCCGCTGAGAGGGGGCTATAAAAGCGGCCTATCCGTCGAAGGGCTGCTGCTGCTGCGGAGGCATTTCTGGTTATTTCACAAATGCCTGGCTGAAGGGCAACCCCCCCCCCCCAGCCCTGTGCTGGGTTCTGTCCTGCGCTCCCGCTTTCCCGCCCTGTGGGGTCCACAGCTGAGAGGCCGGCGATGTGGCCCAAGCAGGGCAGGGGGGGCACAGCCTCCCCAGGGAAAGGAGCCTGGTGGCCAGCAATGCAGTTCTGCCTCTCAATGCCCCCTCCCCCTAGCTGGGGAAGCTGCTGCCCCACTCCCTCAATTTCTCCTCCCCTGGGGAAGGGCGACCGAGCAGCCTTTCTCAGTCATGGCCACTGGAAGACCCGTGGACTTCAACACCCAGAATTCCCTAGGAAAGCCTATGCTGGCTGGAGAATTCCGGGCATTGAAGCCCACGCGCCTTCCAGTTGCCACGGTTGAGAAAGGCTGCTCTAGGGAAACGACTCGCCCGTCATAGGCATCTATCTTTGGTTTGGGAATAGTCCTTTTTTCCTTCCCCAGAATTCCTGTTTGAGGACCAGGTTTAAGGTCCCCAAGGCAGAGAGGAAGTAAATATGGAGGGGGTTCCTTGGAATACTTTTAGGGGGGGGGGGGTTTTAAAGCAAATTACCACTTCTAGGCACGACACAGGAAGGCTTCGAGAATGAGGCTGGAGCAGGTGGATTTGGGTAGGGATCTAAACCTGAGTTTTGCGAGAGGGATTTTGACAGGAAGCTCGGCCTGCGAGTTCTCCCCCTCTCTTCCAGCCTGAAAGCAACACCCAGGTTGGCCCTCTGCTTTGTCCCAGGACACAATTTTGAAATCTTATTTTCACTCTTCCTCCTGCAGCTACGGCCTGGAATATATCTACACAAAAATTAAGAACCTGGCATCAAAAACGTGTATCAAAGAGCAGAAAAATAGGAAATTTACGTGAATCATTTTGAAGGCTTTTTAAAAACACGCATGGTAATGCTGCAGCCATATTAAACCTGACCTCTACGTTCCTGCCAAAGAAGGTGGGAGGTGAACAGCTTCATTGCAGAGAAGCCAAGCCGGCTCCTCGGGGCCCAGGCTGGCGGACAGCTTGGAGCAACGTTCCTTTAAGGGGCTCAGGATGACCCCTCCCTCCTGTTAACCCAGCCCTGGGGAGGGTGGGGTCAGCCCTGTGAACGGGGCGGGATCCAAAGCGGTGAGGCTTTCAGGCAGTACTAGTTCATTTGTCCGAACTGCAGAGAAGCTGTTTCCAAGGAAAAATAACTTGGCAGATCGCTTTAAATGTGTTATGCTTTCCAGAACAGTTGCTTAATGAATGATGGTATTTGTACAATTAAGCAGCTTCATTAAAACCTCAAGTGGAGTTCAGACCGCGTTTATGACCCGCCTGCTCGGCCCCCCCGAGTCGCCTGTGCTAGAAGGCCAGGTGCAGATACCTGAGGGGCTCTGTGCCACGGAGGGTGTGGATGCGGAGCTGGCCACGGCCGAGTCGCAGCACCCGGTGCTCCTGCTGGACGACGGGGACAGCGAGGAAGAGGAGGAGGAAGGGGTGGGCTGGTTGAGACACTGGGCCACGGCAAAACCTGCAAGAGGAAAGGGGAGCAGAATTCACACAGAAGCCGGTGGCGAAAACATGCAGGCGCCTTCATGATCGAAGGAGACTCCCCAAGGCTGCAGGGAGGAGAGAAGGGCAGTGTTGGGGGGTGAACCGAGTCTGGCGTCAACAGGGCAGGCGATGCGGCTTCGGGAGGGGCTTCTCAGAGCTGCAAGGGAACGGAGCCTCCTTTCCCCAACGGAGCCGTCGTCTCCACGTTTCCCTGTAAACCCCACAGGAAGAGGACCAGCTCACACTCTCCCCCCCCCCCCTACCCCCCCAGCAGGGGACAGTTTGCTCTTGCCCTTCACCTGGGCGAAGCAGGCAGGTCTTTCCTCCCGGGTCAGCTGCCCACCTGCAAGACGGGCCACTCCAGAAGGCCAGGATTGAGCCAGGGGGCCGAGGCCTTGCTGGGCCCCACGTCTGCCAGCTTGACAATCCCATGGGCCCCCATGGACCAGTCGCTCGGTGCACCGGGAAACGCCAGGCAAAAGTCTGCTTGTTTCCCCAGCTTGGCAACATTTGAAAAGATAAACAAGGTACCCAGTAACAAAACCAAAGAGGTGCTGAGCCCAAAGGAGCGGCTCCTTAGGAACAGAGACGGAACCAATGATGACGGCAAAGACATAAATCATCCTCATGCTGCGGAGCCTCCTGCCCCAGCCCCCTCGGGGGCAATTCCCGGGAAGGAGGAGGCGCCACCTCCTGCTGGGCAAGGCTGATGTGCAAGTGAGGTCAAGGGCTGGGGAACATGACTGGGCCATGAAGCTGTACCTGGGATGTCAACTCCCCAACTCCACCCCAACATCGCGAATCCACGTGGAAGATCAAACACACTCCAGCATCCCCACAGCCAATGACAAACTGCCTCCAACCACCATTCTGGGTAAGTGCCACCCAATCAAAACAAACAAACAAAAATCCCCACCAGATGTTGGACTCAGGTTCCCGAGAAGATTAACTGGCATTTAAAAATAGTTCCTACCTCTTGTGACTGTAAACCCAGTTCTAAAAATAGGAGGACAAGGCTATAAAAAGCTCACCAGCTGCAGAAAGGCTGAGAAGGGCCCGCTGGGCAGAACCGGCTGGGAGTTTGGCTAGCCAACTTCCGTTCCCCTACGGACCCCTCCTCGCCTTCCTCCCTGGTGGGGGATTCTGGGAGTTGAAGCGCACGCCTCTTGAAAGGGCCTAGGTGGAGAAACAGGGCTCCAAGCTCAAAAACTGCCTACGCTGCACACCCAGCCTTCCCCGGGGTCTCTGCCCGAGCCCCCTACCCCTCTCTCTCTTTTCACACATCGAAACCCCCCCCCCCCAAACAGTGCCGCATATTCATTTACACCAAGAGCTAGCGGGGGTGGGGGTCTCTTGAAGGCTGCTCTCCAAAGGAGCTGCTGCTAACTCGGAGGCAAGAGACTCCAGGGACGAGCAATGCCTCTATTGATTGGCAGGTCTTTCTGGAAAGGGGTGGGGTGGGGAGGGAAGAGGCCGTGATATTCCTTGATTGCCCAAGGCTGTTCCGCTAAAAGGAACCTTTTCAGAACTTCTTTGTAAGGGGAAGGCTGGGATCGAGTGGGGAAGCTCCACTCTTAGCACAGTGTTTAATCTACGCGGGTGACTCACTTCCAACTTCCTCCATTTGCCCCGTTTATAGTCCTCCCTCCGCTAGCCTGGAAGAGCTGATGGCCTTCCCAGCAACGGGTGTCCGCAGCTTTCAAGACCCTCCCGGGGACAGGACTTCCGGGAGCCCTCCCACCTGTGACTCTGTCCTGCTTTGTCTCCACACTCACTGCATTGACCTCCGCCCCATCACCTGAAGGGATGCCCTGGAAGGGCTCCACGTCATCCATGCCACCCAAATGATGGCAGCTTTGTTTACCGTTCTCCGTGGCGACGCAGAGGCCCACAGGGTGCAATCTCCAACCCCTGCATGCCGGCCTCTAGCTGGCGCCTCTGTGGTCGGGACTTTGGGGGTCTTGCTTTGCAGGCTCAGCAAAGGTGCAGAGTTTATGTGTCAAATGTCTACGCTGCCTGGCTCCCAACCATTTGCCCTCTGCCCAAATGCTGGCTGGAACCAGGCTGAGCTCCTTGAAATCCTTGCGTAACTAGAGCTCACTCCATGTTAAATGCGCCACAAACAAGGGAAGCTGGCAGCAACTAGGAGAGGAGAAGGGAGCAGGCTGCTCGGCAAGGCCCAGCCTCCTCTTGGAACCAGATCTCCAGCTGAATCCCCGACGGAGATCTGAGAATGGGATCATGCTTAGCTTGCCACCTTCAACTGAAGAGATAAGAAATCTATGAAAAAGATTCTTTTCTAACAAAATCAGCAACAGGAAACAGCACCCATGTCTGCCAGAAAATACAATACTTTTGAAAACCACAGCTTCACAGAAGTCGATAAGCCTGTTGTGCAGGCAGACCTGGGGATGCTCCACTGTCTAAAAACCAGCTGTTCACGGCACCGGCAGAGTGAAGGCATTTGTCAAAGAAAGTCTTCTGCCACCCCCCACCCCCCCTTTCAGGAAAATCACTGTCTCAGAAGGCCAATTTCTAGGAACAGACATGTCGTTCAAGTGCTGGAAGTCAATAAAATCTCAAGGTTCAGAAAGTGTGTTTTCAGAAAACGTTAAGCAGTGCTAAGCGGAAATGGTTGGTATTTATTATTACAAGTAGATCGTGAGAAGACAAACATAGTTACATCCGGATCACCAGGTCATGAAAAGCCAGGTGACAAAATTATTTTCTTATTCAGGACAAAACTTTTCAGACCCATCACTTCTCATCTCCTCTAGATAATTTAAAGCCAAAGAACTTCAGAGGGGCTGACGGTAGTGGCGATTTTCAGGAAGTGCAGAAAAAACCCAACCCTGTGATATTCGACTGCAGAAATAAAGAGTGTTTTATTTTTTAAAAATGAGGAGAGTGTCCGAAAGGAAATTGACAGGGCAAGTTAAGGGGACCAACCCTTTCCACAACGCACTGTCTAAATGGGCCATGACCCGACTTTACAGTCCTCTGAATCAAGGGATCGCTCGCTCTCCTCCAGAGATTATTTGGCTTCAGGAATCTGGTGGCTGAACTTGAAACAGAACAGCCCCCCCCCCCCACCCCCAGTTCAACACAGGAGAAAATCAGTGATCAGTGGCTGCACGGAGAATTTTAAGAGATGCACCCCCCCCGCAAACCCCACCTTTTCTTCTGCTCTACATGAATTGTGGTGATTCAATTTCCAAGCAACAAAGATGACATGATAGTCCGCCCTAAGCTCTACTGTGCAACAGGCTACAACAGTTAAAAGGAAAAAGAAGACGACACCTTAACACCCGGCCCCTCCAGGGAAAACCACAGAAACACCCGGCTCAACTCGCCTGTGCATCACAACAGCCTTCCCAACAGGGTTACAAAACCCCACAGCCCTAAACTCTCCCCACTCTTCCCCACAGCCCTGGGGACAGCCTGTGTCCTGGGCTTCCAAGGAAAACAGGAGCCGGGCTTTGCCTCTGAGGCAGGATGGCCCAATGCTGGGCTACCCGGTTCATGACTCTTTCACAGGGTTTATGGGAAATGGGCCTGCAGGCTCAGCGACCGTCATCCAAAATAACCAGCAGTGCCATAAAGCAGAATGTTGTGAAATTCCCTGCTTTGCAATGCAAATGAAGGAACAGGGCCTGGGCTTATCCTCTTCTTCTTCAGAAACACTCATTTGGCTACCAGGAGGCCAATTAGCACAAAGCCACTTCTCACAATCCTATCAGATGGACTGTGTCATTTACAACTTCTATGGAAGGACACCTCATCATCGTGCTGCTGGTCCAAAGAGGCCCTTCCTGTTTGTCAAGGGAAAAGAAAAGCTAATCACAGCCACTTGTTTACCTAAAAGAGGCGTTTTCTTCTTCTTCTCCTGAAATCCTCGGTTGCATTGCCGTAAACTTGGCTACCGTAATGCGGTGTCAGCCTTCCAGCTAAAAGGATTTCGAAAGCAGAACTGGGAGAAACTCCCCCCCCCCCCGCCCCAACCCTTATGAAATGGTCAAAGGACACGGTTCTGGGTTAAGGCCCAAGGGATCGACACCAAGGCCCCAAAGGCCTCGGAGCTTCCCCTTCGGCCGTTGCCACCTGCCAATCCTGCTCTGGACCAGCTGGACGGAGGGAGCCCCTGTCCACAGCCTCCTCAGCCCTCCATCCCGGAAGGCCAGACGGGTACAGATTCTCGGCTGTCTTTAGTGTTCCACGCTTCCGCGCCACGTCTTCCCCCCAGTCCGTGGAAGCCTGATTATTTTTCTTCCTATTCGGCAGCCTCCATCCCCAACAACAGCCGGCTTCTCTCGCCTATCGCTTCCTCCTCAAGCAAAGGAACTGGAAGTGGTGGTGGTGGCGGCAGTGGCAGCGATGAGGAGCGGGGTCCCTTCTGAGGAGTCTCTTCCTCTGCGCCCCTGCTTGCAAAAGAGAGTGGCTCTCATGTAATGAACCTGCCCAGGACGGACCTTTAACCACCCCGGCTCCGGCTGGGGGCCAAAGCCATGCCGGGCGGGGCCAGGAGGCCTCACTGCAGCCTCGAATGAGCTGGGGCTGCTGAAGGGCGACGAAAGGCTTCTGACCCAGGAGGCTCCCTGGACCAAGGAACCGTGGGGGGCTGCATCCTCCTTCACCACTGGGGCCTGCAGGGAGCAGCTCCAGGGGGCTTTTCCAGTGCAGAAGCCACGGGAGGCGATGGCTTTAACAGCCTTCTCTGCGCTGGGCAAGAAGGGAGCACAAGGAACGCGCCCCCCCATCCCTGTTTCCAGCCAGGCGGAGTGGCTGGGATGAAAACGGGAGGTCTGGACTGAGCTACAGAACTGACAGCTGCTAGGAGGGCACACGACCCTGGTGGGCACCTTGGGCCTCTCAGCCAGAACACGCAAATCAGATGCCAGAAGCCGGTTTCTGTGGACGCCGTTGATTCTGCCGAATGCAGCCTGGGTGGGTGGGTCCCAACAAAAGGGAAGCCGAAGGGAGGAGACCCCACCCCACCCCCACCTTCACAAAATGACACACCTTGCTCATACTGCCAAACACCTTTGCTCAGAACTCAGGAAGCTGCAACCAGCCACCTGCTCAGGGGGTGGCCCTTGCCCCCAGCCCCAGCCCCACTGGGAGGTGTATGAGGCCCCAGCCAACTCCTTCAGCCCAGCCCTCCACAGAACTGCTACCTGTGGCCCCTTCCAAGGACCCCCCAAGGCCCAGGTCTAGGGAAGGCCCCAGTCTGGAAGAAAGCACCAAAGGGACCGACTGGAGCCCCCAGATGTGTGGCTTTTCTTCCCAGCGCAGCCCTTGAAGATCCCCTGAGAGAGACCATGGTTCAGCTGTCCTCAACTTTCGGTCAGTCCAGCTTCCTGGCGCCTAAGCGTGCCAGACGCATCGCTGGTACGAGCATCTCCCTCCAACCGTGGCCACCGCACGGTGCGACACAACTGACGCAATTCCCGTCCCTTGTGCAACGACCGGCACTCTTGCCCACAAACAAGCAGCAGCTGTGTTTGTCTCAGCCTCCAACAGACAGACAATTCTGGAACTGCAGCTCCAGTGCATCTGGAGGCCGCCTGCTGGAAAGGCCGCCCAGCCCTTCCCCAAGCGCCGACTGGGCTTCCACCTGAGTTCCATGCAGGTCCTGCCTGCCTCCTGTCCAGCACGTCCCTCCTGGCTCCTTTTCTGGGTTGGGTTTCCTAGCCGGAGGGCACTGCTAAAGGGTTTTTTTAGGTTAGTCTAGGCAATATCAAAAGAAATGTAGTTAATATACTCTGGAATGATCAAGGTTTTGCTTTGGTCCATCAATTTGGGTCGTTTCATTCTTTCAAATATCACTTTCTAACATTATAGGATCTCTTTTCACAACCACACAGTATAAGAAAGAGAATCACATCTACCTCGAATGAATGCTTATAAAAAATCGGTTTTAAAATATTCAGTATTCACAGGAGCAGTAAGTATGTTTAGGCAGTAAGCATAGGTGACAAGAGGAAATTTGATTTAAATTAATGATTTAAACAGCATAGTTTCCTATCTTTATTAAGTTGAAGATTTTAAACAACTTTTGAGTTTAAAATCAACAAATTATCTGTTTTAATCAACAAAAGCAGAGAGTTTCAGGGGACAACTTCTATGGGACCCGAGACGTAACAAACACAACACAGTCAACTGCAAATAGAAGCACCAGGCTTAAATGCCTCTGCATATATAGATATATAAAACAGAACCAGAAATGATGGACACAAAGGATATTAAATAATCTAAACGCAACAGCTGCTACCCACGGGGTTCTTCTCACACACTTTTAAGTCTCTCCCAACTAGGCTCCATCCCAAGCAGACTCAGATAAATACGGTACTTCTTTAGAGAAACAACAAGGCAACATTGGCACATATCTGGAGCCTTTAAAAAGTCTTGCTGGAGAGATGCCAGGTTGCTATAAGCCCTCAAGAGTCTCCCCACCCCCACGCCACCCACCCCCAAGTGCCCACCAGGACAGTCCCTCAAAGAGTTTCTTTTGGTTTGTATGTAAACAGCACCATCAAGTTTTAATTATTTTTTTGTAGAAAAGGTTACTTTTTTATTTTTGCATTTTAACTCATTTCATTTATTGTGTTTTCGGATTCTGATTTTTCTTCTCATGTTACCCTGGCAGCATTCTTGCTACAGGGTGGCAAAGTGAAGATTTTTAAATGAAGATGCATCTAAAAATAATACAAATATTATCGCAGAAAGAGAATGCCAAAGAACACCAGGTCACACCTTCCTCTGCCACAATGCGGTAACCTCACCGTGGCGTCTTACCTAAGATGCACCCAGGGGAGGAGGAGGGAGGCGGAGGGAGCTTACCTGGGACTTTGTCAACCGAGGCAAACACCGAGCGCTGCACAGTTGGGTCACAGCTGCTCCGTCGGGCTTGCTCGTAAAACCGGAATGGCAGGTGTGATGTGGCGGCTGAGCTGTGTCCAAAGCCCATCACTTCATTGGCTGGCTGGACGGGCAGGTCCAGAAGCGCTGGGTGCAAGAAGACGCATGTTACGGTTTGGCTAAGAAGCTAAGAAAGCCGAGGCTGCACGAGCAGGCAGGGACGCCCAGCCCCTTGCCTGGAAGGCCTTAAGTTCTCTTCCCTTTGCAGGCAAGTGCTCCTCCCTGGCTGGTTTACTATCACCTGGGAGCTGTGTTTCCACAACGGCTCTCTCTAGACTAGCCCGGAAAAGGAAAGGGAGAACCAAGAAGGGCTTCCGACTGATGTGCCCCGTTTGCAAGAGGGGAAGAAGCCCAGTGGGACCCCGAGGGCAACGAGGGGACCAGGCCGGTACCTGCTATTCTTTGCATTTTCATCCGCCGAGCCTGGATCCTTCCCTTGGCCAGGCGCTGCTTCGCAATGATGCAGCGGATGTGATCTGAAAAAACGAAGGTGGCCTGAAGGATGGGGAAGGGCTTGGAATGCGGGCTGGAAGCCGGCTTGTGTATGACGATATTCAGGGCCCGGCTGTCGTCTTCCACTCCTGTCACCTGCATGTCCTGGAAGGGGCAAGGAAGGAAATGCAGGGGGTCAGCAGAGACCAGAGCTGAGAGCCAAGATCCGGCCCAGGCACCTGAGCTTCCTTTGCAAAAGACAAGGCAGCCTTTCTCACTGCAGCCAAAGCGGCCCGCTCTGCCCTCTTCTATGAACAGAGAAGTTAGCTAAGCAAGGGGGCGTCACACTGACTGCATTCACACAACCCGCTAGCCTAGCTTCAGGAGTCGCTTCTTCTGCTTGCATGATACACAGAACAGGTTTGCTAACCGAAGGGGCTGGATTTGCATAAGACACGAAACAACCACGATGAATACAAATTGAGCGCCAGGGATTCTGCCCAGGCAGCTGCCAGATCTTTCCTTGAGCTGACTCCCCAGGTTGGGTGGAGCCAGTCAATTACGGCAAACGATGAACCCCAAATACGGTGTCAATAAACGGGAAGCTGGTTAGCCACAAACAAATACTGGCAAGTCTCCTCTTGCAGGGAACTGGGTGCACCAGCAGCCACCCAGGTGCATTGGACCAGAAAAAGGTAAGGCACCTGGCTTCGAGAGGGTGAAATAGAAAACGGCTACCAATCCCTGCTCTGGAAACACCCCAGTTGCCACTCTCACCTGAAAAACCCAGGAGTCGTCTCAGCACCTTCCGCCTCGGGAACCCCCGAAGAGTTTGGGGGCTTTTCTGGGCAGGAGACGAACCCTCTCCACTCGGGGGGTGGAGGGGGGTGAGCTGCTCGCCACCAGTGGCCAAGGAAGGCTGCGTTGTAACAGGGCTGCAGGGTCCATTTGCCAGGACATGCCGACACCTGTGCTGTCCTTTAGGCCAGGGGTCTCCAACCTCGGCCACTTTAAGACTTGTGGACTTCAACTCCCAGAATCCACATGTCTTAAAGTGGCCGAGGGTGAAGACCCCCACTTTAGGCTGCCCAAAACCCGAAGCATCCTCAAACTTTAGGCTCACCTGCAGAAGGCCAGCAAATTTAACGACTCCCCAGCCTAAGCGCCCAACATCTGGCTCCACCAAACTCATCTGGTAAATATCCACCGCCAGAAACCTCTGGACCTGACCGCTGTCCTTGGTGATCACGGTGCAGGCAATCAAATCACTATTATCTGAAGGAAGAAGAGCAGGAAGGAGAGCCATTACCGAGGGGATCCAGTAGGTTTCCCTGAAAGAGAACTCTTGAGTTGCATTCTTTCCAACCATTTTTATTGGGAGGTTCACCCCTTTACCCGGTACTTTTTATCCCAGAAAGGACCCACATCTGACAACCCGAAGAAAGGCTGCAATGAAGACCTCTCTGTGCTACCCACCGACGTCTACTCTGCTCAGCTTTGATTATCCTTTGTCCCCTCTATAGAAGAGAACTAAACGCAGGTTGGGGGCGAGGGCATGTCAGCGTGCCTATTTTAAAGTTCATGGTTATCCCCCAGAGCAAAGTGCCAGGACAAACATTTGGCAGGTGCGGAAGGAAAGTTTGGGGTTGCAATCGGCGGCTGAGATGGGGTAGAATCACCATCGCTGCAGCTCCTGCCTGGTGCCTGGTTGGAACCGCCTGCCTGGCCCACTGAGTGCCAGGGGTCAGCCTCTCACTCCACACAGACAGAATGTACGGACCAACAGCTGGTCTCATCGAGGCCAAAGACAACTAATCTCCACAGAACAGAATTTGGCTTCCAGGAAAAATAGCCGAACTAGTATTTAATCACTGCAATAACTGTGATCAGAATGTTGGGAACTGAATTGCAAAATGCGCTTTAATGCACCCAAGTGCAATTGTGATTGCTCTATGAAACAGAGTCAGGGTTACAGGAATAGACATTAAAACCACATCAATGAGCATTACTGAAAATTAAAAAAGAGAGAGAGAGAGGGGGAGGGCAAAGCAGGTACTAATAAAAAAATCAATATACAAGAAGCAATAATATTCCGTTTTGAAAGCCAACAGGAATATTGTAATTTGATTTGTTTCAAGCACATCCATATAAAAGAGTTGATAGATAAGTTGTAATTATATCCAGTTAGTCTGCAAGCGTATTTAATTTCTGCTCTGGGAATCCTTTTCCCCAGAGTCCAGAAGCCCAACTCCCAGGAAGGCAAGAAGGGACCCCAGAGTAGCCTCCTCATTTCCTAGCATAGGGGCAGAGAGCAGCATCTGGCCCGGAGGCCCCCTGGCCTTTCCCTTCCCAGGGGCTCCCATTCCCCTTATGTTTCCCACCCCTTTGCAGTGGGACTGCTGAGCAGGGTGACCGGAAGAGGAGAGACCCACGTCCATTGGGTCTGGCCTCCCCCTCTCCTCTCCCAGCCACTGCTTGCCCAGGAGCTGTTTTCCCTGAATCTCTGCCACTGACCCAGAGTCCAGATGGCAACAGAAAGGGCCTTTTCTCTGGACTTTGGGTGAGGAAGTCCTCGGCGGCGGCAGCAGGAAGAAGAGGACTGAATGGCTGCTTGAAATCATCTGGCCTTTCTCGCTCACTTTGTTAGGGCCACAAAGCCAGGTCAAACAATGCAGAGTTCAACTTCCTAAAATACGCTTTACAGTAAAATAAATTCTTTTATAATTACTACCATAAATATGACCGACATTTTTCTATTCACAGAAGCCGTACGTACCCAAAGGGAAACAAGGGCAGTGCATTTCCTAGCATACCCAATTTATCGTCATAATAAAGAGTTATTACCAGAACATCAAGGGGCTATTTTGGGATTTCCAGTTAGTGTTACTGTGACAAGTGATTCACCTCTCCCAGACAAAAGGGGAGGGGGAGATTAGGAGACACACACAAAGCCACAAAATGGCACTTGCAGGGACGAAATGGCCTTCCTTCACCTCAGCTGGTCCTCCAGATACTGCATACCTATGATCTGTAACAATGGTTACCATATAGAATGATGAAGATCGCCCGAAATCTTTTTCCCTCCCAACCTACTAAGACCACACTGTGCACTGAAGAAGGCCATCAATCAAGCATGGTGTGTGTGTGTGTGTGTGTGTGTGTGTGTGTGTGCAAGCATTCTGAAAGCAGAGAACTTGAAAGCAGGAGGAACCAAAACAATGATGGAGAACTATTGCCTTTCATTTTCATTTTCTCCAGGGAGCCGAGCTCCCGGTTGGCTTCTCTCCTGGGTGGCGACTCACTCAGATCAAGGACGTCGTCTGTCTTAATTAAGTCTTCCTCCCTCGTCAGAGGCAACTGAGTCTCTGGCTCATCCTGAAGGTGCAGTGACAGAGAACGCAGCATGAAGAACACTCGGATGGCCTGAAGGCACAAAGAGGCAACCATGAAGAAGTTCAAGCAGGATACGCAATGAAAAGAAAATATAAAACAGTCTTTTAAAGCAGCTGCACTGAATATTCTGTGTAAAAAAGAGAAAAGGCCAGCTTTTCATTGCCAGCCAATTCATTTCCCCTTTGATTTTTTAAAGGGTTTTGAGTAGCCTGCCATAAAGGTACACAGGAGCAGTTCAAGCATGGGTGCAAAATTAGGAACAGCTAGAAATCCAGCCCATAGTTCTTTGGTCCAAGAACTGCAGGCTTCTTTAATCATCTCCCCAGGGCTGGATGGAAAGAGCCAGTACTCCACTGCTCCACTCCAGCATTCCCCACCCTTCAGGGGAAGGTGGCTCCAAATGTCATCATCTTTGGCCAGTTGATCAAAAGAACTGCATTCACAGGCTAGGTTGGCTGGGAACCAGGTCAGTTGTCAGATGATTGATGGGGAGGAGAAAGGCACTTTACTCTGCATTTGCTGTGCCCATTTTCTGAGAATACAAAAATATAGAAACCCAGAAAAAAACATCAACCCTGCAAATGGCTGCCACTGCTTTCCGCTTCATAGTATGATCTAACAGATGACAAAGAACAGGGGGGAAAAAGATTTACTATGGGCCCGTTTGGCAAATCATTAACTCCCAAAGCCACTGTGAATTTGCTGCTAGATAAAAACAACTGGTCCTTATCAGTAAAAGTAATAATTGAAATGGGTTTTGAAACATCAGCTTTTGAAAAAAGAAACGAAAAAACAATACGTAGTCTTGAGTTTTCTTTTCCTGAGCCCAGTTTGGGCTACTGGGAAGATAAGAAGGATTCCATAAGGACGTTGGAAGGTGCAAGGCTGGGGAGGCCACCTAAGGTTGTTGCCCCTGAAGGTTCCAGATGAAGCCTCTCCTAGAAGCTGCTAGGGGTTGTAGTGGTGTCTCTCTGCATGCACGTATGCAACTGGAAACATCTGTACAGGTGTGAGAGAGACACCAAGAAGCCTATCCTAGGCAGTTGCACCTGGATTTTTTCAAACATGGCCCTTGATGGGATCTTAAAATGGTGGGTAAGTGGGGGAACGAAACCACTGAGGTCTTCCCTGGTCAACATCATGAATGGGTCCCAAATCAAACAGGTAGCCAGCACTACAGTCCAGAACCTGCTGGCCTGGCAATTTCTTTTTCAATCAGTTCTCATCTCTGCGGCCTTTTCAAAGGCAGCCAAAAAATGCAGGAAACAGCAACTATCAAAGGCAGAATGATTAACCTTCACTAGACAAGGCGGGGCCCTTCATGGCTTAATAAACTGGTTGACAGAATACATTAAACATCCCATTTGATCGCAGGAGGATTTATTTGTCAGGCAAAGGATGTAAAATTGCCACAGCAATTGTATCTTATTTACTCAAGGATTTGGTGGCTTTTGTGAATTCAGCCTGAAAATGTCACTTGGGTCATTTTTAGGTATGCTGGCAAAAATGAAGCAGTTACTCAAGGCTCAACCAAGAGTTTGCAAAGGGATGTGGTTTGTGGCTTCCTACAGAAAGAGACAATTTTTTAATGTACCTTATTTACATGCGTTAGAATGCAACTTTTGTTTGTAAGGACAAAATCTGCGTACAAAGACTATCACCACCTTGTAATTCTGGAGAGAAGAAAGTCTTGCTCCAACTATTATCAAAAATAGGAACGTTAACCTTTTTTTAGGGGCTGCCACAGGGAGGAGGAGGGGGTCAAGCTATTTTCTAAAGCGCCTGTAGGCCAGACAAGGAATAACGGATGGAAGCTGAACAAGGAGAGATTTAACCTGGAAATAAGGAGAAACTTTCTGACAGTGAGAACAATCAACCCATGGGACAGAAGTTGCCTTCGGAAGTTGTGGGAGCGCCATCACTTGAGACCTTCAAGAAGAGATTGGACTGCCACCTGTCAGAAATGGTGAAGGGTCTCCCGCTTGGGCGGCCCTTCCAACTCTGATTATCTGTTTATCTCTTTAATTGTTCAAGACTACATGATCCAAGATTCATTACAAGTAGATGGATAATGTGGCTTTTCTTCATGACCCCTTCAGAAACCCCTTTAAAAAAGAGTCTGTTTTATTCTAGGAAAAAGGCTCCTCTGCTTTCCCAGAAGCCCGTAGAGTGAAAAACAAGATAAGAGATAAGGTGGCGATAAGAGCGGTATAAGGAGAACTATTCAGAGCCCAGCTTGGTAGCTGGGGTTTCCAAGAAAGCTCTTCAGGTTCTTCGCTCTTCTCTAGCTCCCCACCTCCTGCCTCCCCAGGCACAGCCCACTCAAAGTAGCTGAGAGCAGAGCCCTCAAGGTTTGATCAGCCCAGCAACCCGATCGGGCACTTGCACGCAGGAGAACAGAAAGGGACCGTCTGGCAGGAACTCCGCCAGGACAGCCATGCAGCTTCTCCTTGGCAGCTCTACAGGAAGGAGAGGAGAGCCTGCGGACCCCAGAACTCCTCTGAACCGGCAGTGGAGGGGGGGGGAGGGGGGCATTTGTTTTCTTTACAGCGAGCCGATTACGGAGTCTGTGACGCAGGCCTTTCTCAGAAGCTCCTTTCCGTGCAACAGGGCTTGACACGCTTCAACGCTTTTGTCATGCTCCACATGCAGACACAGGTGGCTGCGCACTTCCCTAGCCCGAATCACACGTGTGGGGCGAACATAATCCCCCCTCCCTGACTCTGACTGCTTCTCTCTCTCTGCCCTCCTGGCATCCCCTCATTACTTTCTCTTTTCCAATCATCCTTTGCAGAAGTTCATGGAGATCAGAGTCCGAGCAGATTTCCTTTGAGGGAGACTGAAGGCAGGGAGGGCGTTGCTGGCACAATCCCTGCAAGTCCCCACAGTGGCAGAATCACGTCAGCCTGAGGGCACGAGCGGGGGGCCCAGAGTGGCCAACTAGGAGAGATCCAGGCGAACCTCCACCAAACTGAGCAGTGGCTCCAGGAGAAGGCAGGGGACCCCCTGTGTCCCTTGAACACCGAGGTCTGAAGGGCAAAACCTCAAGGAAGGCGCACTCACCCTCCTGGTTC
The DNA here is from genome assembly GCF_049901735.1 of Notechis scutatus. NCBI lineage: Eukaryota > Metazoa > Chordata > Lepidosauria > Squamata > Elapidae > Notechis > Notechis scutatus. The sequence goes on along the minus strand of NC_142020.1, from coordinate 16,809,484 downwards.
TCTCCACGTCGCCACAGGGGAGCCTCTTAACGAAGTCAATCCCCGTAAGAGGGGTTCCCGTGGGCGGCAGCAGAATGGAAGCGTCCATCATCAAGTATTCCACATTCATGGGCTTCAGCTGGAAGAGGAAATGCTACACTCAACTTCACGCCCAAAGCCCGTCCATCTTACCTCCTCCTCCTCCTCTTCCAAGGAGATCATCGCAAGACTTAAGACAACCCTTCCCACAGAAGGGTCCGGTCTCTCAGGCCGTCTCTCACCCTTAAAGAGAGGCCCAGCCCTCAGGGTTTGGTGCCTCCCCCCCCCCCGCACCCCACCTCAAGAGAGCTACTGGGGTTGAACAGGGAGGGTCACCCTTTCGCAGCTCAGATTCATCCCTTCTCCAGCTTTGCCAACGCACCCAGCTGTCTCCCTGTTCAACTGTTCCATTTATGCAGCGTATTTATCTTTAATTGATATTTTGCCTATTTTATGGGTTTTCTTCAATACTTCCTTCCCTTTTCTTAAAAGGTGACTGATAAAAGACTAATAACAATAGTGCTTTTAAAGAAAACTTTTTAAAATGTTTGCAACAATGATCCACTTTGCCAGTTTTTTTTATCTCTCTGGCAATTTGTTTATTACTTACGGTCATAGTTCTATATTCATCTTCAAACATATCCAGAAAAATTTCTTCTCCCTTTAAAGAAAGTAAAGGATTTCATTTTTTTCTCTGCATAGGCATTTTTAGCGTGGTCATGTTTCTTCTTTAATGATGGGCTTAAATCAACCTTCCTTTCCATTATCCCACTTTCTTGAAAATCTACTTCTGCCCCACACAGGAAAGAGTACAACTCCAACACCACTTTACTTCTTCTATTTAAAGAAATATTTATCAGGAGGAAAGGTTATTCCTCCCTAATTTGCCCTGCCAGTAACAGAGGGCACTTGCTTAATGATGCCACTGCTTTTGAAGTGTTTCTCTCATGTTCCTGGTCTTTTGTTTCCTGCGAGTGAAAGACCAATTCAGCAGCTTTATACGATACCAACACGTTTCTGACACAGATTCTCTACCAACAATATCTAAAGCACTCGATTAAATCAGTTGTAGACATGCTGGGAAATCTGACAGCCAGCCAGCGTTCCTGGACAACTATTTAAACCTTTAAAATGATGATCCACCAGCCTCTGTCAGACAAGCCCCAATGAGGGGTCCCTTTCAATAATGGCCAGATAATTATTCCATCTAGCTAATCTGCCAGCTTGGAAACTGTGTTTGCTCCATGCAAACTTTAAGAGGAATCATTCAATGCAGGAACATTCAGAACCTGAAGTGGCTCAGAGGCCACAACTGATCAGAACACGGCACATTTTTGTTAAAAAGTTCAATCGAGCAGGAGAGAAATGATCAAATGCCTGGCATCCAGTTGCAAGAATTTCTCTGGAAACTGAACAGTCACGCCCAGCTCTCTTGGATGTCTCCAGAATTCGGTTTGAGAGAGTTAAAGGGCAGGAGATTACCTTGTAAAAACGCCGCACCAGGTGAACGCTTTCTTCTCTTGCCCCCTTAAACAGAGAGGAAAAACCCTCAGAGTTCAGGACACAACAGGTTGAGGACCACAGAAGTAACAGGCCGCCTCCCTGCATGATCTCCCCTCCCCAACAGGAACTATTTGCTCTCTGAAAATGATTAAGAAAGGAAAACCTGGCCCTCCTTAATAAGGGCCACAGAGCCTGGGCGGAAACGAGAGAAGAGCGAACTGCTGCTGGCAAGGGCCGCAAGTCAAAAGGCGCACAGGTCGCAGGGCCAAGGCGGGGTGGCTGGACTCAGCTGCCGAGGGAGAGAAGCAGCTTCACATAGAGGAGCCTTCAGCCTCAGAGTCCCGCTAACCGTTGCACTTGCTGGAAAAAGCAGGGACAGGCTCCAGCTGCACCAGGGGGAAATGGTCACCCGCATTTCGACCATTTACTTCGGAAGAGAGATCCACCCAACAGGACAAATCACCCCTGGGAGACAGTGTTTTCTTCTTCTTCTTCTTCTTCTTTTAAATAAAAGACTCACTTCCAAACAAGCAAGGTGCACATCTTTGATGATGCTGCCGTGTTTGTTGAACACCAGCTGCTTCAACAGGAGGCAGCCGAGCTCCAAGGTGGCCAGGCGGATTTTGCCATCTGTGTGGGGAGGGGGGCAGGGGGAGAGAATAGGGCAGGAGAAGAGTCAGTTATTGAATTGTTGACACTCCCCCCCCCCCAACAAATCCAGTTTCAGTTCACATCTGTCCCACACCAATAGCAAAGTGCTTTCTGCCCCTGAAGATAGGAACATTACAGGAAAGTGGGTGGAAATTCCACCAGGCATTAAGAAGCCAGAATTTTATTCATAGGCAGAAAAGGAACAGAATGATTCAGTCCTCTGCCAAACTGGTTTGTGTGGGCTATTTTTGATTTTTTTTTTTTTTACTAGTCCAAGAGGGTGATAGCAGCCTTTCTCTTTGCTGCTGGTGGAGAGAAGCTCTGGACAGGCGGCTCCACCTTTTATGAGCTCCCATCAAAAACCGGGTCTGTTCTCTGTCCTGGAAGAGACTCTCGGCTTGGAACTGCTGCGTGTGCCAAAGAAGGTTAACTCTTCCCGGGGTCTTTAAACAGCTGCTGGCTGGTTTCTGCTTTTACTGTCAAAAATGGCTCTTGGAAGGAAAGCTGCGTGTTTCCTTCTTTTTTCAGAAACTTGTTTTAGACCACACACACAGCTGCACAATTCCCAGACGGACTGCTGGAAAGCGAAGATGGTTCACGATAAACCCTCTACCTGGCTGAGCAGCGTAGCTCATGATCCTGATGAGCCTCTCTGCAAGGCCGGGGTTGTAGGAGTTCTTCTCCTCGGCGTCCTGGGCCGAGAGCTGAATCCTCTCCAGGGTGATTGGCTTGATTCCTTGGGAGAAACAGGAATTGAATGTTGCAATTACAGCTCAAACTTTGTTTGGCAAAGGAATTCCGAGGAACCACAATCCAATAAACAAAGGGCAGCTCAGCTTGCAGTACAAGTCCTCAAAGCCGCCCACACAAAAATTTGGAAAGCTTAGGTGGTGAGGACTGATTTATTTATTTAATTAGATTTGGGTGTCACCCAACTTTAAGCCCACTCTGGGCTGCTAATAAAGATGGTGAAGGAGTAGCCCCATTCACACAATGTGAACCAACCCGCCTCCCTCTCTCCCATCAACTGAATTCATATTTAGCTTCCCTCCAACTCATGGCCTTGACAAGCACCTGAAAGTCTTGGGACCACGTGGCCCTTCTTCTCAAGCAGCAGTTCCGCCACCCTTCCTGTGTCTGACAACGTAAAGGGCACCACTTGGTGCTTTCGATCCTTGGGGTGAAGGGGGAGGGGAAAGAGCTGATAAAACCTAACCCAACGTGCCTTGAGAACCACTTCAAACTTCCTCTGAACGTGCTTCTTGCTTCCTTCATACAAAGCATGTTCTGACAAGACTCTCTGAGTCTTGCGAAGGTGATGCAGATCCAAGAGGACGGCTAGCCCAGGTCGCCCAAGGAGGCCTCCAATGCCTGAGGCTACAGTCCAAGCCAAAAGCTGCCCCGAGTGGTTCTTAGCACTGGCACCAGCAGCTCAGCAGCTCAGCTGGGTCATAATCAGCGCCTCTTTTGCCTCCTCTTCCCTTGGGAAGAGGAAGCCCCATGGGACAATCGAAAGGCAGAGGAGAAGGCAGAGAAGGGAAGCGGAAGGCTACAGATTGGCAACGGTATCTGTCCTGTTGCCAGGACGTGAAATGAAACTAAGGTCCCCTGCAGTTGGGGGTGGAGAGCGACAGCCAAGACCAAGAAAAGCTACCGATGTTTGTATGCATGAGCTGAGGAACTGAGAAGATCAATTAACTGACGCTGGTTGGAGCAGACGAGTTATTTAAAGCCACATTAACACAGCAAGCTGTTCTTGTAATGCAGCAAGCTTCTTTCTCAGAAAAGGTTGCTTCGAAACAACTCAGCCTCATTCAACGACACTTGTGTCAGTAGTGACCTTTTGCCGACCGTCAAGGACAGCACTCAGACGTTGTGGTTCTACACAAAGGGGACACCCTTTTGTGATGCACACAGAATAGTTTGCAACTCTCCATTTCCTATCAACCAGCCCTGAACTCGGTGGCCCTGAATTTCCATGAGAATTTCCATTTCTGGCTTGCATTTAACCAATTCAGGAACTCCAACCTCAGGAGTGTCCCCAAACGTCTGGGCCCCAGGGACTGATTCTGTGGGAAGGAGAAACCAGGGAGAGCAACGAGTGGTCACGAGGGGTTGAGCTTTCTGTCCCCGAGATGGATGGCAGACTTTCAATGATTCACCCGAGAAGAAGGGTGGCTCAAACACCCACCGCTTCCCCTCCAAAAATCCCACTTCTTTTGCTGATGCAAATTAGGACCCACGTGGACAAACCCAGGGAGGAAAGGGGGACTTGGCTGGCCAGAGGGGTCAGAGCAGCAGCCCTGGGTCCCCCTCACAGAGACTTGCCTTTGTTGTGGGACATGGCGTACAGAAGACACAGCACAAAAAGAGCGTAGTAGTCAAAATCGGCACACTCCAGGGCATTATACACCATCTCCAGAAATGGCCTGGGGAGAAAAAAGAGGATTTTTTTTTTTTAAAAAAAACCCCATTTCTGAGGATTCTGCCTTTTATTTGCATGCCCGACAGTGCCATGTTTCCCTACGGGGGGCCTGAGTTATAATGAACAAAAGGGAGAAATCCACCAGGGGAGGGGCCCTTGGCCTTGCTGGGTTAGTGTGGATCCCAGTTGAGGATCCCATCGCAGAAGAGGGGGAGGGGGAGAGCCTGGCCAGACGTCTCGCCTACCTGTTCCAGCTGCACATTTCGGAGGCAGCTGCGCTCTTCTCCTCGTCGGTTATGTTTTGCTCTGTGGCAGAAATGAGTTTGCAGCGCTCCATGATCACCATCTCGATTTCTGAAAAGAGAGAGAGAGAGAGAGAGACATTTTAGAGACGGGTTTATTTGACTAGACAGAGGCAAGCAGACGCTGCCCAGGGGTGGCTGGGATTCTGGCCAAAGGGAAGAGGTCCTGGGGATCTGGCCAAAGGAACCCTGCAGAGAGGGTCCTGGGGCCCCGACTGTGAAGAAGAAATCTGCTGACTTGTAAGCCCAGGAATTTGACTTAAGCGATCAGGACCAGCAGGCCAGGAAGGGCTGAAGCCGGCCTCCTCTCCAGGCACTCTGCAGCGGGGAGGGGGCCCCACTTTGGCCCAGGAGACTCCCCACAGGGCAGCTGCAGGTCCTGGGAGAAGGGCAGTGGGTGGGCAAGGCTGTCCAAGACAGCCTGGAGACTCAGGAGCAGGAAAAGAAGAGGGGAGCTGCACTCAGCTGTCCAGCCACCCTGACATCAACTCCCCAGGCGCAGGAGGGCAGGAATGGGCAGGTGGGGCCCCTCTCACCTTCACTCTCCCCGCTGGGCTTGAGGCCCTTGGAGGGGCTCTCGGTGCCTTCTGGGGCATCTTCCGGGCCCCTCTCCTCCTCCTCCTCCTCCTCCCCAACGTTTTTATAGTTGGGCCTCTTCTGCAGCCTCTTTCTCCCCTTCTGTTTATTAATTTCTAGCGAGCGCTCCAAGGTCTCGGAAGGTTTAATGAAGCACCTGATGCCTGCCTTGACCTAAAACAGCCACATAAACAGAAGGAAGTCAGATGCTCCACGACCTTCCTAACCAAAGGAACAGGCCAAGATTCCAATGGAGAAAAGCCAGGAGTTCATCCTGAAAAAAAGAAATGCCAAGCAGCCTTTCTGTTCCCCAAACACGGCCTCTCGGTGGCCGATTCCTCGCCCGTAGCATGTGGCAGGAACGGGCCAGAAACCCTGTGCTCTTACACCACAGCCTTTAAGGGGCCACCCCATCTCTCACGGAGGCAGGGGGACGTGTCACAGTTACACTGGAGGGCAGTAAACCCACAAGAGCCTTGAAGAAAAGCCTTGCCTTGCAAGGACCACTACAGACTGCTGTCTTGCTGACTCCTAGAAACCTGCACCATTTTATTCCATGTCAAGAATCTTGTTCAACAGGAGCCAAGGGGATCATTCAAGCCCCACCTCACTATGGTATTTCTTTTCTTTTTCATGGAAATCCAATCAATCCCCGACCGAGCCACAATTCTAAGTACGAATGGCACTTTCTTGCTTGTATATGTGAGTGGTCAATGAGTGCTCGGGCTGGCTTAATTCTTGCCCCACAGATTTCTGACAGACACTAAAGCAGATTTAAGGGTACAATCCAGGAAGTCTCCAATCTTTCGTGCAATTGAAAGCCCACAGTCCAAAGAAGAAAGAAGGCCGATAGATATCACAGTTGGAAAAGCTCTCAGCCTAGGAAAAGGTTTCCGTCTGATGGGTTTTAAAGATCCAACTCTTGTTCAGTTCGGGTGTGCAGTTATTCAAGGGGACACAACCCCCTGTTTCCTAACTCTACTGAGCTCAGCAGAGTCTTTCAGCTGAGATTAAGAAGCAAATCACGCAGAGACCAAACGTTTATCACCGCTTGTCTCCCACCTACTGTACACATTTCAATGTAGGCGGCAGCATCTGCTTGAGAAGCCCAACCTTTCCAGGCCCCCCTCGGGGTTACAGGAAGGAGCGAAAGTAGGTTAAGACCAGGCGCAGAGCGGCAGGAACCAGCCACATCCGACTGGGGCAGGAAGCAGAGCAAAACCAGTTCAAAGGAGGCCAAGCGAAGGCCGACTGTGACTTTGGGTCGCCTTGGGTGGGTGTCAGGCCAAGACGCATGACTCAGTGGCCCCAGACAGCGAGGAGGAGGAGACCCCCACCCTCCTCTGGCACTTCCCACTGCTGGAAACACAAGCGGCTTCTCGGATCTGAGACCTGCCTCATAGCAAGAGAAGCGCCTTTCTCCAGACCACTCAGATTTCGACAAGAGTGCGTCAGGTGTGGGGGCTGATCACCCAGCTCACCAAGAGAGGTGAAGGTAGAGTGGGGGGCAAACTGCCGATTGCTTTCTCAATTTTCCCAGCTGCTCAGGGAAATCAAGGTTTTCCCGACCACTTCCTACCCCCACTTCATCTAAAGATGGCACAGCTTGAGCCTAAAACCCGCCTACCAACAGCAGCGTATCCTGCGGTGCCATCTGTAAGGGCAACCAAAATCAAAGCCACGGTGGCCATCAGAGCTGCTTCGAGGAAGTGGGTAGGGATTCTCCCAAGAGGCAACACAGTCATTTAAATTTCCCATGTTCCTTCTGCTCTGCTGTACCACTAGCCTTGTTGCCATCAAGGCTGCTGTCTCCTTCGGTCTCTGGTTTGTTCCCTCCTCCCCCCATTGGGCAAATGAGGGAGGGGCTTCTTTAAACCCACCAGCATTGTAATACCCCCCCCCACACACACTGCTTATAGGGTAGTCATCAAGGCAACCTCCACTTACCAGTCCTTCTCCCCGCCTTCCCTCAAGAAGTTTCTCTTATTGGGGGAACACAAGGCCAGCTACGTTTTGGGAGTCGCAGGAGATCTGACCCACCTGGGCTTGTTCCAGGGCAATATCAGGTCTGCTCAAACTGAGCTGGATCATATTTCTGCCACTTACAGATTTCCAGTAACTGTCCTATTCCAGATCTGTTTCTAAAGCTTTAGGAAATCATCCCCATCTTACTTAATAAATGCTATGAGAATGTAAACCGTGGTTGCTGGGTACAGTAAAGGATAAAGCAAAAATGCCCAGATTAGCTCTTCAACATGTCTGCCTTTTGAGGGATTAAATTTACCTAGAAAAACCACTAAAGTAACATCCACTCTTGTTACAACCCACTGCGAGTAATTCACCCTCTCACATACTTAAAAAACACACAGAAGACCAATTCTGCAAAAGACATTCGGTGGAAGTCAAACTGCTAGAGCAGAAAAAAGGCGACAAGCTTCTAACCGCAGATTTCCCAGTAACAGAACCCACTGAAAAGACAAGCGGGCAAAAGCCCAGAATGAGTCTGTGTGCTACAAAGACAAGATCATTTCCATGCGCCATGGCGCTTTTTATCTTTCAGCTTGCATGCGAGATCGGGCCTGATTTTTAAAAAAAACCCACCAAGGACACCCAAGAACCCCTTAGATGCCAGGCAGATCACGGCACAGCCCCGGTCTTGCCAAACAAACCAAGAAGGCATGTGAGAGCTGACAGACATTCGTTCTACTTACAGAGCTTTTCTGGATGTCTTGCTCCACTTTTGGGGAAAACACCGTGAGGTCTCCACTCAGAATGACTTCGGCCAATGAATTCACCAAGGGGGCATAATGGATGATTAGGAAAACCTGTGGGGGAGGCAGAGAAGCGAAAACCGTTGGGGAAGGAGGCTCAGAGGGGGGACGCAGATTAACTTCCCATTTATCCTGCTACTTTCCTCTCTGCTATGGTACAAGAGAAATTACTCTAGGCTGCTTTCACTGGGAGATATTTCTTTCAGTGCGTGGAAGGGAGGAGGACTAAGGGGAAATATCTCACATTCAAATGCTTCCTGGTATCATGCTGAAGGGTACCCAGTTTTCCGTAACAGGGAATGTGGTTTGTAAAGCCAGCTATAGCTAATCAGGAGTTCTCAAACCCCAGCCCACCTATCATTAAATACCACATCCTGCCTATTTGCCTTGACTCTTTTAGCAAGCCCACTTCTAACCCTGGTCCTTTACAGTCCCCCCCGTCCTTACCCCCCAAGTCACTCTTGAAAAAGATCCAACACCCCCTGCCCCCTGGCACGGCCAGTTTCAACACAGTTGCTACATCATTGTTAAAAAATCGATGTGGCCCTCTATCAAATTCTTAATAGAATCTACAGCAGAACAGTTGCTCAAACCTCGGCAACTTTTAAGATGGGTGGACTTCCAACTCCCAGAATCCCATGCTGGCTGGGGGGAATTCTGGGAGCTGAAGTCCACCCAGTTAAAAAATTGCTGAGTTTGAGAAATGCTGCTCGAGAATCAGTCAACTGGATCATTTGCACTTACTTGTGACAAGAGATAGAGAGAGACCTGGAGACTTATTCTTGGCCGTTCTCCAGTCTAAGGAGGAAACAATTAAGAAACGGCCTTTAACAGTGGAAAAGTTAATGCATGTATTAACCGACCACATTCATTTTTATTTTTGAATTGCACGCAAAAAACGCTCTCCAAAACAGGCACAAGAGATTGGGGAAAACGTCTGCCATAATCTCCCCACTGCTTCCCTCTTTCTAAAACAGAAGCATCACTCGATTGCGCAACAGTTTGGGGAAAACATGGGAATTTGGACCAAGTCATCCTCTTCTCTAAGAGCGAGAGTGTCTGAGCCCCCAGAGACCGTGGAGGGAGCTCCCTTCCTGGGCTGTTTTTTCTTGGAGAAGCAGCCAGGTGTCAATGCAAGGGAGACAGGCGCATGCTGCTCATGAACGCAGGCGGCCTCCTTTCGTGCTTGTGCCCCCGCCCCCCCCAGCCCCTCGGGACAAGGCCTGCAAGGAGGGAAAGCCTCCAACAATCAAGCCGAGAGGAAAAGGCAAAAAGCTTTACTCAGAACCCACGAAGTAACTTCTGCGGCTGCCCAAAAGGTGATTAGCCAAGGCAAGCCACAGAATGATTCATGCGCATTATGACATCAAGAGGGGTTTAGAAATTTCTGTTATGAAAGGAGGTAGCTGCCCTTTGTCCCTCTTTCAACTGAACTGACGGTCCAATGATGATGCCGGCTGCGCTGCCACGACCTCCCGCTCTCCCTCGCTTTTTGCCCTGAAACAGTGGTGAGAGAGAGAGAGAGAGAGAGAGAGAGCCTCCGTGAAGCGGAGCGGTTCCCTCTCTCCTGGGGTGAACTGCGCACGGTCAACGACAGAAGCGATCGTTATTTCAAGAGGGTAGTGCAAGTTTGCTTCTATGGCTCAACGGAGAGGCTCCCTGCGGTTGCACTGTTTCAGAAAGATGTCGCAAGGCAGCCAGGTTCCTGTCAAGCCACCTCGAGCAAAGGGAAGGGCCCCCCTCACCTTCTCCTGATTGACCAAGGAGTAGACGTAGAGAGGCAGGAAGAGGCTGTTCAGCAAGTGGTCCGTCAAGACATCATTTAAGAATTCACAGTTGATAATTAGGATGTCGTTCAGGTAATGGAGGTGATCCAGGTGCTCGGCTACAAGGTCGCTCAGTTTGCCCCGATTTCTATGCCTGCCAAAAAAGGGAGCAGACTAAATATGCAGCCGCCACCACCACCCCGGACCCCAGAGAGCGGGCGCGCTGGGTGAACAAGAAAGGCTCACTCCTCATCCGTTTGGACGCAGTTGTCCAGCTCTATGACGTGGCTGCCGATGAACCAGACGAGGTTGGAGAAGTAAGGGACGGCCGTCTTGTCTCGAATATAGTGCAGCATCGGCTGGTTGTCCACTGAAGGCAAACAATGAAGGGGATCGTTGCTGGTATATTTCTCCCCAAATGCTTTAAGAGAGGATCCCTTCCTCTAACTCGCTTTCGGCAGCATGGGCCAAAATCAGTTCTATTTCTATGGCAGTTTTCAGGAGAGGTCAACATCCCCTTCAAGAGATTAATCTAATGATAAAAAGGCTGAAAGCGGCTGGACTCTGCCGTCGCTGAGAATGGCCCCGCTTGCAGTCTAGGGAACTGGGCAACAGCACCAGGCGGGAAAATCCACCAGCAGACTTACATGACACTGTTTTAAGGGAGACGGGATGCACCAGTGAAGAGAGGACGAGGAGAGACAAGAAAGACAGCGCGGTTAACAGGGTTAGGAGCTCCAAGGAGGTCAGTGGCTAAAGCAGCAAGCATCTAGGCTAGAAGAGAGCAGTTAGAAACAAGCAGGCAGCCCTCAGAAACCCCTGTCCCAAGGCCAGCCACGGGGGCTCCCTCAACTGCACATCCCAGGGCAGGGACTATTCATTATTATTTTAATTTTATTGATTTATATCCAGCTTTTATTTTTTTTCTATAAATAATTAAGACTCTGATCATTCAGACTGTCTAGAAGCCCATAGCTGAGGACAGAAAAAAATCCATCTATGTTTGAGTACCATTTCTAGAGCGTGTGAACAAAACCACTCTTTGGAAGTGGCTCAAGTCAATTTATGGGTTTTTTTTACATGAGGGATGGGCAAATCCGATGGCCCTCCCTCTCCTCTGTTGCTGGATTCCACAGATTCTGGGTGCTAGCTTTAAATGAGCATAGAAGCCAGACCAGAATCTACCTCTACCTTAAAAACTACCTGTCAGCTTTGAAATTCAGCTGCCACATATTTTTTTAGAGTTTTAGGGGAGTTGAAAAGTTCAAGGTTATTCTGTGTGTCGTATTAAGAATTTGCAGTTGCAGTTAATTGGTTCTCGTGATTTATGAAGTGTAGAAGTGGGAGGAGAGAAGAGAGGAGAGAAGGCGGATTCTGTGTAACATGGGAAAAAGCTTTTGAACGTGCCAGGTCTGTTCCTTAATAAATCAATCGGAGAGATAACGTCTTGGAGTGATTGATATCATGGATACTATCTGGATGCTTGACACCACCTCTAATGCCTGATTCCTAGGGCAAAATGGAGAGACGCATTGCCTCTATATCCTTTCAGTGGAAAACATCTGGCTGAGTTCTAGCTTTCAGCTGTCATTTTCTTCACTCATGAACAAGAGTGCATGAGAGAGAGAGGACAGAAGGGGGCAGGGGGGGGGGGTGTCAAAAGTTCTAATAAATATTTCAGGAAGCTGTTCTGGGTCCTGATCAAGCAACGCGGAGATTCTCACTTTGCAAAACCTCATGCCAAGAGCGCCCTCCAGCGGCCATTCCCTGAGTATTCTCTTCTGGCCTTCCCCAGCTTCTTCTACCGCTTCCTCCTGCCTGAGATGACAGCCCTGGCTTAAAACACTGGTTCCGAGAAGAGTGTCACGTGATCCACTAGGTCAAATCGGGATCTGCCCCGTCTAACTTTCACCCGATAAATCTGGGACTGCCGGAAGCCCCGGCTCCTTCCTGTTAAGGCACGTGTGGTGCTGAAAGTACCCAAGAAGACGCTTACCTTTGTAGACGTTCAACGTGATGGTTCTCACGGCAATTCTGACCATGCTCTCTGGGTGGTTGAAGAATTTGATGGCCTCAGTGTACAAGGCAAAATCGTTGGTATGCTGAGGAGGAAGACGGCAAAGAACATGGGTTATGCCCTGGGTGCCCTTTTGTCCTGCCCTGTCAGACTCTGGACGGCTGAAGGGCAATCTGGGGCCTCGCTCAGTACAGGCGCTTCCCTCGGCACCTGCTCTGCTCCCCAAGCACTGGGGCAGAAATTGAAAGCCTCGTCCCTCAGCCTGTGTCCCTCCAGACACCCTCAACTACAACTCCAGCAGGAACATCTAGGATCTTTTGAAAATATTTACAGATTTTGAAATGAACAATTAGGTCACTTCTGAGGTACACATTCGGCAACAATATACATTGTTATAGAAGAAAAGGTTCCAGAAAAGGTTCACCCAATTCCCAGCAAAAATAATTCACCGAAAACAGCATTTTGTTTCCAACTTGTAACTCACCTCGTTGTAAAAAAAGTGAACAGTGTGATTGTTGAGTTTCAGAGAAAGTGTTTTTAAGAATGAAATATAGTATGCCATGATTTCTTCATCTGAGAAGTCAAATTTGTGCACAATAATAGAGTTCACGTAGTTGTTGGACAGTAAATAGTCTGAGGGGAAAAAATACAGAGGCATAAAATACAGGTAGTCCTCTACTTATGACCACAATTGAGCCCAAAATTTCTGTTGCCAAGTGAGACATTTGTTCAGTGAGTTTTGCCCCCATTTAACAACCATTCTTGCCACCGTTATGAAGTGAATTGCTGCCGTTGTTAAGTTAGTAACACAGCTGTGAAGTGAATCTGGCTCCCCCCCCCCCCCCGTTGCCTTTGCGTGTCAGAAGGTCACAAAAGGGGAGGTCACAAAAAAAACAGTCGTAAGTATGAACCATTTGCCAAGCATCCGGATTTGGATCACGTGACCATGGAGGTGCTGCACTGGTCGTAAGCGTGAAACAACGGTCGCTTTTGTCGGTGCCATTTTAACTTTGAATGGACATTAACTGAACTGCTGTAAGTCCAGGACCCCCTATACGGTTTAGTATAAAAATTAAGCCAGCAAACTCAAGGATACGCACCACACATTCTAGCAGACGGGTCTTTTTTTAAACTATCCTTGTCCTCCCTGAACTGTCCCCTCAGAAACAACCAGAAGCCCATCAAGACTTCTACCTCCCACCTTATTTCTGTTCTCTGCCCTCTCCTGCCTTGTCTGCACATGTTGACATGCATCCAAGGAGAACTTCCTGTTTACGGTTTACGGTTTATTTTTTCAGGAAAAACGAGAGTGTTAAACATTTTAGAAGCATGTTTTTAAAAACTTGATTTCTTTCATAGGTCTTTTGCAAAATGTGTCTCTCTGTGAAAAGAGAAACCACTTGGCATCACAGTCAACTTAGTGAAATTAAGTGGTTGAACAGTACCGTATGTTGAAGATTATTAACCAGCTCAACTCCCAATGTATTTAATAGATTTAATACCTAATGGATTTAAAACGTCTCTAATTCTACAATCTTCAGGACAGAAAACAAGAACCCCAGTTACAGGTGTAGCTTATGTAGCAAATGGTTTTCAACAAAAATCTTGCTTTGCATAAAGAGAAAAGAAATGTGCATATTTACAAAGGGATGTTTCGTGACTGATGTTCTCAAAGAGGATATTCAAAGTCTGCAGAAGTTGCACACAGACATAACGGCCCGACTTCTGGCGCAGAATGTTCAGGAAGAACACAAACATGTTTTTCTCCAAGAAAAAGCTGGAATGCAAGCATTTTTACCAATTTACTATATCTTATTGGAGAAATTTCATTCAAATGTTTATTGCTGGAATGCAATATTGGTGAAGATATTAATAACTATATTTTAACCAGCATGATTAGAACTATACTGATATATTTACCAGCTTCTCAGGCCACTGCAGTCAAATAATTCTCAGCAGTTACAGAAAATAAAACATCCATGGAACAATAATGTAATAGAAAAAAAAAGTCTGTATTTGTTAAAGCAAAATCATACAAGCTCTTACTCAAACACTGAACTGTCATTTTGATCGCCCCATATCAGGATCTCGGTTATCGATCGAATGGTTTCCACCAATAGGTTGCGGTTGTGGTCAGTCACAGTGGTGTTTTTGGTCAAAACATGATACATATACCTGAAAGACAAGAAGAGAAAGTAAACATGGGGCCCTCCAAGTGGTCTTGGCAGGATTGTGCATGTTGAAGTGTGAGAGAATCTGTGACTCTTTTGAACCACTGTAGAAAAAGCCAACTATTCACATCACTTCTCGTCTCTTCTTTAGATTTGTTAAATGTTCTTCATTTAGCACAAGCCACCCTGGAATCAAATTACCTGGCACCAAAAGCATCCCTTCTACTTCCTTCTCTTTTTCAGACATTTTCCTTGCAGAAACAGCAATCAAGGGTTCCATCAGAATGGTCTTCCAGCTAAAGGGAGGCCAGAGGAAACCCCTAGAAAGCCTGCAAGTACCAAAGGGTGCCGTGCTGATGCAAATAAAATGTAGGCATCATTAGCTTGAACTATATATTTGTTTTACACAAAGTGTTTGTGTATAGTTTACAGAATTATGAAATCTATGAAAATAAACAAACCACGGCCTGTGTCGTGTATTGTACACCTCAAGTAATTCCTACAGGCATGGGATGCTGATGAAAATAATCTCCAAGATGGTCAAGGGAGGTGATAAAATATCCTAGCAGAATTTCTGACCTTTTATGGGGGTAAAGAATAAGAGAGAAGCCTGACAGATTATGCTGGTTGAGAAAGGGGTACCAGAAAACACTTTCTTCATTTTCTGATTAGAATAACCTGATAATGCCGAAAGGAACTAATTCTTACTTACAAAACCAAATTGTCAGACTGGCTGCCAGAAAATCATTTTGGCAGCCTTTGTAGTAAAAAAAGAAAAAGAAAAGAACAATTTAAATAAAATAAATGAATAAAAATATAGTGCTGACCACCAATCCTGACACCTTTAGGAGAAAAGTACATAAATGCCCAGCAGTTAAAACTGCTGGTCATGCTGACTCCGTTCCCTTGCCTCTCCCTCCCAAATGCAAGGAGCTGCTGTGCTGAGAGGCCTCCTTCCCATCGTCCGCTCTTAAGGCAGGCAGCCCCTTTGCAGAGCCAGCCTCCAGCCCCCAGCAGTCCGGGCCCCCAGGAGGAGGGAAGGCCGAGGCAGCCTGGAGACAGGGTCACCCCTCCTCCGCTCGGGAAGAAGGGGAGGCTCCTTGACCTCACCCACTCTGGAGACCTTCTGCTCCCCGGACCCCGGACTACCAGAGTCCAACTGGCCCCCCCCCCCGCCCCGGCATACGAAAGGGGGGGGGGACACATTTATGTGCCTCTCCTCCACCCTCGGGGTGACTCTGCGCAGGGCGAAGGCTCCTCCAAGGGCCGGTGGGCTGAGAAAGCCACGGGACTCCCTTTGGGTCTCTCTCGGCCTTCTTAGGCTTGGGCGGCGGCGGCGGCTGCTCGGCGCCTCCCGCTCCCCGCCTTCCAGCCCCGGGAAAGAGGCCGCCGCCGCCGCCGCCGCCGCCCCAGCAGGTGCGGGAGGCGCTTCTTTCAGCCGGCCGCTTCAACCCCTTTAAGGCGGCCTGTCGTCCCCCCCAGAATGCCCCCAGCCTGCACGGCTGCCCAGGGAGCCCTGGGAGTTGTAGTCCTCCCGCCCTGCAGCGGCCCAGGATGCCGGCCCTGCTTCACAAGCGGCCCCCGGCAGCCCCCCGAGACCCCCAGCTCCGCTCGGGCCGCCTTCGAGAGCGGGGGCGGGGCCGGCTGCGGACGATGGGCGCAGGGGTCCCGCGGGGAGACTCACTTGAGGTGCTCGAGCGAGTGGATGTTGCGCGAGGCCTTCCCGCCGCCGCCCCAGCTGCGCGACCGCCCGAACATCGTGCGCGGGCCCCGCAGGCGCGCCTCCGCTCCTACGGCCGCCGCCTCCGCCTCCGCCGCTGCTGTCGCTGCTGCCCTCCTCGGTCGCCTCGTCCTCAGCGGCCGCCGCCGCCGCCGCCATCCTCCCTCAGCCGCTCAGAGTAGCCCAGACGCCGACGCCGCCGTCCTCTCGTGCACCGCGCAGGCGCGGGGCACGCCGGGAAGCGCAGTCTTACGCGCCCGCGCCTGCCCCGACGCCCGACGTCGGGCGGACCGGCCGCAAACTCCCCTTCCCGGCGGCCCCTGCGCGCGGGCATCCCGGAAGACGGGCGAGCGTTTGTGACCCAAGAGGGGCGGGGCGCGCATGCTAATGAGGCGTCGGCGTCACGCTTAACCCCCTCGCCGCCGCGCTGCAGCCCCGCGGAGGCGCGCTCTGCGGCCCGGGAGCCGCGCAGGCGGAGGCGGAGGCGGGCGGAGCTCTGGGCACGGACGGCCGAGCCGAGCCCCTCCTGCCCGCTGCAGCCCGGCGGGTGGCGCGAAGCAGCCGTGCGGTCATGGCCGGGGGCGTCCAGCGGGGCTTAGGAGGGCCGCGCCAAGAGCCCCAGCGCCGCCCCCGCCGCAGCCCGTCTGCAAGGCGCGCCCGCGCTCGGCGCCCGCGGGGACCAGAGTCCCGGGCGCCGGACGGTCCTGCCCGCTGTTCCCGCCATCGGCGCCCAGAGAGCCGCGGGGGCTGCCGGCCGGAGGGGCCGCCCTGCCGGGGCTGCTGGGCTGGCAGCGTCCCCCGTGCCCCGATCGGGCGTCCCGGCTGGTGCCAGGCGCCGCCGCCCCCTCGATGTTCTCCGCCGGCCTCTTCCTGGTCAACCTGCTGATCCTCTACTACGCCTTCCTGCTGGAGTACATCGCCCTCAACGTGGGCATCGTCTTCCTGCCCGACGACATGGACCAGGCGCTGGTGGACCTCGGGCTCCTCTCCGACCCGGCGCTCGGCCTCTACCGGCTGGACAGCGAGGGCGAGCCGCTCGACGCCTACTGGGACTAGGGCCGGCCGTCGGAGGAAGGAGAGCCCGGAGGGGTTGGCCTGCCCTCCCGCGGGTTGTGACTCCAGCTCCCATCCCCGGGAGCCCGGGAGGCTGCTCCAGGCAGGGAAGGCCAGAGGAGCACCGGGCCTCTCCTGCTCTGTTAGGCTAAGAAGGTCCCGATGGGGAAACCCCTCCCCAGAAGAAAATGCTCCTAGACCTGCTCCTGGACAACGAAGGGGGCTGCTGGCCCTTCTGCCCGCTGGGGCAATCCCTCCCGGGGCATCTCTGCAGCCCCCTCGGATCCTAGGCTTCTTCCAGGGCCACCCTTTCTTTCACCCTTTGCTTCATTCACATTTCTACTACAGGCTTGCTACACCAGGGAAGAAAAAGGAAAGATTCCAGAAAGGACATGTGGATTCTGGCCGGCTGGCCTGAGGCCTTCCAGGTCCCCCAGGGAAGCTGGACTGAAGATGGGGCTGGCCCAAACCCTTGATGGGTTTGCCAACGTCCTGCGATTCTGCAGGAATTCATTGAACACAACAGCAGGGTTTACCCAGGGAGTCCGGGGGGGGGGGGGGGGGGAGGGGAGAGAGACCCCAGGAGATTCTGGTTTCTTACACCAAACAAAGGCATTTACTCCTCGTTTGCACACTTCAAGGAACAAGGCTTGGTTCTCTTGTTTTTGAAGAGTTAAAGGTATGTGGAGAGCTAGCCTGGATGCTTAGACAAGGCAAGCAGTGGCTGTGATGGGATCACCAGGTTTTAAGGGGGCTGGGGGGATAAACCGTGAGAGCCTGAGGTTGCTTGCAACAGCGCATGTTCCTGAACACACAACTGCTACGCGGTTGAAACTTGGCCTTGCATCACTGTGCAGAAGATCCCCGAATCACGTTTTCCCCGTAGGGCAGTAGAAATAGCCCTCCGTTATCAGTACTATCCATATCTGTGAGAGCTTTTAAAAAAGACCTTCACTACTCTTGAATGAAACATTTTCCAGCACGTGGAAAGGTTATATGACATTAATGAAGCTTGCTCCCTGACATGCTAGGTTTCCAGCTGCAGGGAGAGACAGGTGTGGAAATATGGCGAAGCCATCAATTTGCACAGGAGTCCTTAAGTGTAATTAGCCGTGAAGGCTCTGGTTTCTGCTCCTTCCAAGCATGGAAATGTTGGAAGTCTCCAACTGGCGATCTTAATTTGCTGTGAATGATCAGGTCTCCCTTCTTAAATTTTATTTTATTTTATTTTTGGGATCCCCCGAACCTTTGCAATACCCACAAAAGGTCTGCTTTTTAAAGAGTAATAATTTAAGGAGGGAGGAAAAAAAAGAACTTCAGGGATGTTTCTGTCACACTGTTGCAGAGAAGAATTGATTTTGTAAGTATTTTTATAACTTGGGGGAAGGAAAGAGGAGCCTTGTCATTGTTACGGCAAGTTATTTTGGAAAATGTTCAAATGCATTGTTATGTGAAGCAGAAAATGTAAAAAAAGCAATATCTTGATAACAGGACCTTTTGCAAATACAGATGTATGCAGGTGACTACAATCACTTTGCGTATTATTGCCTGGACCAGGGTGGCCGCTGGGGGCACTTCACGGGAAAGGCTGCGGCTGTGGGGCCGCCTTGGGGTCTTTGCATGCTTAAAAGGGGGAGGGGGCCTGGCGAGGTTCCAGTGACCCTACCAGAAGGGTTCAGGCAGATCCTCCTCTTCGCTGTCTCACAAAGATCCTCCTAGGACCCCCTGCCCATAACCTTTCCCCCTCTGCTTTGTCTAACCTCCTCGGTGGAATCCTTGGCGAAGCTGCCATCCTCCCTCGGTTTCTGCCAGTCCGTTCCCAAAGGGGAGGATGCATTGCAGGAAATCCATTCAAAACGGCTACCTTAGCCCTTCCAAGACCCCACCAACATTCCCACTTTCAAAAAAAGAAAACAGCCACAAGTGAACCTGCTTCTAGAAAAAGATTTATTGACTGTCTCTCAGGGGTATGAAAACTGTACACTAGAGTTCACTCTCAGCAGAGGCTGGGTGTTCCGATCGCTAGTGGAAAGCTTCTAGGCGCAGATGCACACCAGCACCTATGCGCCCTCCACAGCTGCGAACACGTCAAATGACCCCTGGGGTCCAGGGGTCCAGTTCTGCCTAGCCTACTTATGTGTTCCTTACATTATTTCTCCAAACTTTTTAGCAAGCTGCGAGGGGCTGGTCGTAAATTCATGCAGAAATAGTCCAGAAAGGTTATCGGCTCTCAAAGGGAGCGGAGTTTATTCAGAAAGCACCAGCACTGCGTAGTTTTTTCTTTCTTTCTTAAGAAGTCAGTTGCTTATTCTCCGTAGACATCTCTGCTAAGTCATATAACTTTTGACGCTTCCACCTCTCGGCAGACACACACGCACACATTTCCCTTGCCTTCGGCCACTTCACAGAATGTGGGACCTGGCGTCAACTGCCCTGGAGAGGATTCTTTCGGAAAGAGGATCCAGTCCTCGGGTGGATGGAGAAAAAGAAGCAGCCTCTACGGATCACACAGCTTTAATTTAGCAGCAGAATTTCCTCCTGTGTGAGAGAAAATGGGGATTGGGGGTGGGGGGCACTCTTAAAGCCATGCAACTGCCATGCGGGGGGTTGTTTCCTACCCTTGATTCGAAGGGGGCCAAGGGGCAGGGGAGTGGAGCTTCAGCCTGGCTGGGGGCACCCATAATGCAAAGTGTTTTAGTAATTAGCTATATGGATGGCATTGATTGACAGAGATTTTTGTCATAGGGCACCTGGAAGGGTTTGGATAGCTGGGGGTCCAAAGGGCCCACAGAGATAAATGGCTCTTTATGATTTATGGGCCGGGGGAGTCAACGGAGCCTCACCACACACACACACACACACACACACACACACACACACACGGCATTGTGAGAGTGGGAAGACTGTAATTCGGCCTCTCCTCCACAGTGAGGAGCATTTCATAGGCTGAGTGTAGAATGGTGGAAGCTCCTACCGGTCGGTCGCTGGAAAACACTCACCACCACCACAGAATCCGAACCGACCGGCCAGGGGCTGCCCCTAAACCCTTCTGATCCGAGAATCCAGCTGCTGCAGGTGATCCAGAACCCCGTGAGGGATTGTGGGGTTCCACAGCCTGAAAGTTTTGAGAAAGCAAGAAATGAAAGGCAACTGGAATAAGGGGGCCTCCCTCCCAAAAATGCCACCAGCGGCTGCCACTTGGGGGTGGGGCGACTCCCCCCCCCGGGGTGAGGGGGCTCCCACCCTGCAGCTGGCCAGGAATTTGGAGTCCTGGTGGACCCCCCAGGCTGTCCTGCCCAGAACCTCCTCCAAAGCAACCCCTGCTGCATCCAGTGCAGTTCAGAGGGGCCCTTGGGGTGTTCCAGGAAAAGGGCTTCGATCCCGGAAGCCCAAACTTACGCCAAGCTCTGGATGCGGGGCATCTTCTCAGGCGCTCCGTCAGACACCGGGCTCCGGCGGCAGAAATCTGGTTGTACTGCAGGCTGGGGGTGGGGGTGGGGGGCAAAAGAGGCAGAATTACAGGCACCCCCTTTGCCAGAAACCCCTGGAGGCCGAGGGCCAAGGGCTGAGCATGGCCGGAGTCTTTCGCCCCCCTTCTGGCTCTACCAGGCCTCTCCTGGTATTGGGGGCTTGGGGAGGGGTTCCCCAAGAGCCCGGTGGGCCCTGCGGCTGAGCCCCTCGAGTGCTGGGTGGGGAGGGCCCCTCCTCTTTCCCACCCCATGGAACATCCAAGCAGCCGAGGTGGCTGCAGGAGCTATAAGGGGAGCCTGCATGAAGATTGGGGGTTCCAGTCCTGTGCGAAAAAAAGGTCTGCTTTGACTCCCTCCTGCGCCCCCCAGCCACAGTCCCTGGCACACTTACTCCAGCACCTGCAAGGCACACATCTGGGGCAGCACCTTGGCCACGCGCTCCGCCCCCGCGTCCCCGATGTTGTTCTCGTACAAGCTGCAGGAGCCAAACCAAGGAGGAGGCTGAGCCGGGCCCCCACTGCCAGGGGCCATGTGGGAGGCGGGCCTGAGGCAAGGAAGGAGCCCTCCCCCACCTGGGGGGCGGCCTCACCTGAGGGTCTTCAGCACACGCAGGGAGGGGAGGGCTTGGGCCAACAACTCAGCGCCCAGGTCGGAGATCTGGTTCCGGGACAAGCTAGGCACAAAAGATGGTTCCGTTCAGGATGCTTCAGAGGGGGGGGGGGGCGTCCTTTCCCTCCCTCTCTGGCGTGGCCCGTTCGGGGAGGCCGGTGGGAGAGGGCCCACCACGCGGAGGCAGCCCCTTCCTAAGCAAACGTTACTCTTCTATGGTTTTCTCTTTCGGTTTTTTTCTTTTTTCATTCTGTTTATAATGTGTCCCAAGAATTTTGGCGGTTGGGCGCTTCGTAACCATTCCATGTCCCAGCCTGTTTCATTCGTTCACGCGCACACACTCGCACACACACTCGCACACGCACACAGAGTGAGTCTCTGGGAGATGCAATGGGGGGGGGGTCCTCCCTGGGACCTTTCTGGCTTCCTGCCACCAGGAGCCGCAGAACACAAAACTTACTTCAGCGTTTCCAGGGACGCCAAGCGAGGAAGGACGCGGGTGAGGGACCTCACCCCTTCATCTCCGATTTCGTTTTCCTCAGAGGAATCCAAGCTGGGGACAGTCAAGCCAGGATGGCTGCAAATTCTGCTTGATCGGGGGCTGTTTTGGGGGCACCCAGAGGGCAAAGGGGATAGGCTCTGCGGTGGGATTTTGCTTTCCTTCCCAAGCACGGGGGGGGGGCTTCCCCTGGACGTGGCTAGATGTCAGGTGTGTGGGGAGGGGGCCGGCAGGGTTGGGAATGTCCCAGAAGCCCCACTCCAGCTCCTCTCTGGGGGGTCTTGCTTGCCAGGCCAAGGAGAGCCAGCAGGGCAACCTTCATGGAGGGGGAGGACCACCAGGGGTGCCGCTTCCTGAGGATCTCAGACCTTGGTGCCTAAGCCTGGCATCTGACAGAGAGCCCCCCCCCCACCATTCAAAGACACTCCCGGGGTGGACTTGGGAAGTTGACTTGGGGAGGGGCTCTTTGGCTCACTTACTCCAAGTGCTGAAGAGCCGAGAAGGCCACCAAAGAATCCGCCAACTTTCGGAAGCCCTCCAAGCCGCAGCTGGGCCCAAGGCTGCAAGGCAAGTGGTGGGGGGGAAAGGGGGACAGTGGGTGCTGGACTCCTGACCCAGCCCCCGCCCCCCCGCCAAGCGACTCCTTCCCTTGCCCTTTCTTTGGCCCAGAAGCCACCAACGCCCCCTGAGGCGCCTGCCTGGCAGCCCAGGAGGAAATCGGGTGTTCCGAGGTAGACTGCCCCAGCACAAGGAGGTTCTGCTTTTAACAAACAGTTGCCTGCTGTTGCTGCATTCCGCTCTTAAAATGCACCTGTGAACTTACCTGAATTCTAGTTGCAGGAACCCAGCGATGGCTGGAATAAGACGAACGCCGGAACCCGCAGAGTCTTCCCTGCTGGACCAAACATGGGGTTGGAGGCAAAGGCGGTCAGGGAAGAGCACAGAGGGCGGGACCAGTGGCAGCCTCTGGCCGAAGCTCACCAACGTAGCCAAGCTACGGGGGCCCAGAGGTGGTGCTCTCGCCTCACCATCAGGAGGTTGTGAGTTCAATCCTCGGTAGAGGCTAATATTTGGAATAGACTCTCCTGCTTGAGCAGGGGGTTGGACTAGATGACCTCCAGGGCCCCTTCCAACTCTGTTGTTCTATGTCTATGACATATCCTCCATCTTTGCACCCCACCTTCAGCTATGCCTCTGCTCAAAGCCACCCCAAGCCACTTTCTCCTGGTGCCCAGAGTAGGCCTGGGGCGGAGGAGCCGAGCGCCTCCCCAGATCCCTGATCCCCAAGGCAGGCCTGCAGGGGGCCTGGCATTCCCCCCCACCACCAGGAGAACCTCCCTCCAGCTGGCCTCGGGGGCTGCCTGCGTGGGGCCCTCTGGGGGCCTTACCCTTCGGCCATGTCTCTCTGCAGCTGCACCAGGGCGAGAAGGGCGTCCACGTCCCCCATCGTCTTCGCCCTGAAGGGCTCCACCAGGAACTTCTCCAGGGCTGCCTGCAGGGCTTCCCTCTCCTGGGCGCCCCACAGGTGCTTCCAGAGCCCCACCGCTTCCCTGAGGGACACCCTGCAACAAGAGTCCGTGAGGCTGCCTTCTTCCTCCTCCTCCTCCTCCTCCGCTGCAGGCAGCTTCCCTGGCTCCTCCCGGGTTCAGGGCGGTTCTGGTTCTGCCTTTCCCTTGGGAAGATCTTGGGTTTGGATCTGGCCTTGATGGGCACAACTGCAACGCTAGCCGGACCAGGATCTGATCTTGGCTTGAGGCCCCGACAACACCTCCTCTCCCCCTTCCCCGTCCTGGATCGGTTCCCTTCAAGTGAAGATTCCTTGAGTGGCTCCAAAGATGGTTTTTATGGGCCCACTAAGATCACGGGGGGTCAACCAAGGCACCGTCCACATAAGGACAAATCCCTCAGCAGTGACCTCTGGCTTTGAGAAGCCGTCCAGGGGTCCTTCCAGCCTCCCTCCTCCCCCGAGATCCCTGCTCGGTGGGCCTTTCCTCCCAACGCCTGGTCCTCGTGACCTGAAGGCCCAGCCCCCGCCCAGGCGCGGCCCTCCAAGACCCTCCGCCCACCTGAACTTGGTGACGTTCTTCAGGCCAACCAGCTTCCTGAGTCCATCCAAGTGGATGCCGGTCCCCCTCAGGTCTAAAGAGAACTTCTTGGGGGACGTTCCCAGCACAGCGTGCAGGACGCTGACATCTGGCGGGGCGAGTGAGAAGCCCACGAAGGAGAGGTCCGGCCGGAGCTCCAGGGCCAAGTGCTTCCGGAGGGGCTGATCTTCGGTTTCATGGACACAGTGGAGCAGCTCCAGCAACTTGTCCGGCCTGAGATCCCTCAGGGGAAGTTTCCGGATGAATCTGGAGAGGCTCCTCTGCTTCCTTGCGATCAGGTTCTCCGTGTCTTCTAAGTCACCCCCCTTACCCAAAAGGAGAGAACTGCTGAGGTCGTCCTTTAAGAACAGCAACCCGGACAAGAAACGGGGCACCAGGCCCCACGAAGAGAGAAATTTCCGGAACTTGGCCCCCAAACCAAGGAATTTGGTGAGTTTTTTGCCCTTGATCTCTTTGGCCAGAGTCAAATGCAGGGCCACCAAGAAATTCTGGACAGCGAAGTTGGAGAAGACGCAAACGCCCCGCTGCTCCGCCATGAGTCCCGTTCTGAGAGCGAGCTCCTTCGCGTCTGCGGAAGGGAAGTGCTCGCTCAGGAGGGCCCTTTGGTAACGCTGCCCGAGAGACCAAGAGACCTCGGCCAGGGCAGGGATGGCCTGGCACCCGGAACCTGCCGCCTTCTGGAGAAGGTAGGTGGCGAAGAGGCCCGTGAGGGTGGAGGGCAGCTCTTGGCCTCTCCTTTCAGACGCCGCCTGGCCAATGAACCGGCAGAGGCCGGGATTGCAGCAAAGGCTGAGCAGGTAAGGGGAGCTCCTGATGGGGTTCGCCTCCTGCTCCCAGGGGGAAGAGCCCTCGAAAGAGCCGGAGAGGCAGAGCGCGGCCTGCTCCGGGGAGAAGCCCACCACCTCCAGGACCGAGTCCACCCGGGGGAAACACGGGGGGAGCCTCCCTTTGCGCCGTCCGGTCAATAAGAAAGTGCAGCCGCTGAGCCCCTTCCTTTGGAAGAGGGGGGCCAAGGTGGCACCCAGGCGGTGGGCTCCCCTGCCGGCCGGGCTCCCTGACGTGGAGGAGAAGCCCTCGGGATCCTCCTTCAGGTCTTCCATGCCGTCAAAAAGCAGGAGGAGCCGCTCTGGCTTCTGCAAGAGGCTGTGGTAGACGTCATCGACGCCCTGGCAGGAGCCGCCCAGGGAATCCGAGAGCAGGGCCCGGAAGTCGTGGCAGGAGCCCTGCAGCAGGCTCAGCCTCCGGCAGTCGAATCGGAAGACGAAGTCAAACTGGGGCATCCGGCCATCGGCCCAGTCCAGGCAGATCTTCTGCACCAGGTGGCTTTTCCCCGTGCCGGCCTTGCCCAAGACCAGGATGACTCTGCTGCCCAGGCCGGGTTTCCTGGTGCCCTGGAACAAGTGGCTCCTCTCCACGGAGGCCTGCTCTCCCAGGTGGCAGCGCCTCCGACCCGCACGCCTCCCGCCCCTGCCGTCCAGGTGATGCTGCACCAAGTCCTTCTCCAGGTACACGAAGGAGGGTCCCGGGGGCTGCCCAGGCCCCGGACGGCATTCTCTGCGGAAATGCTCCTTCAGCCGCTTGCAGAAAGCCCGCCCCGACCCTAGGGAAGGAGGACAGGCAGGGAGGGGGGCAGGGAAGGAAGCTCCAAAATCCTGCTCCTCGGATGACTTCGGCTTCGCTGCTGTGGTGGTCCTGAGCTCCAGCTGGCTTGGAGTCTGCTGGTGGGAGGCCAAACGAGGAAAGTCACCTGGGCAGGTTGGGGGATCTGCAGGCAAGCAGGGTTGCTGGGCGTTTCCGAAGGTGAAGATCATCTGGATGTTGCTCCCGTGGCGTGGGATGCACCAGAGCTGCCCATTGGCAGAGGGCCCTGGAAGAGAGGGAGAAGGAGGTTGGCTCTCAGCCCCTCCCCTCCCCCCTCCCCCTCCCTCCCTCCCAGGTCAAGCAGGAATCCCGCAGGGCCACTGCAGGGCTGGGGCCTCTGGAGGGGCTTTCGTGTACCGAGCGCTTCTGGAGATCTGCCCGCAGGGCCCACGGAGGCCACCAAAACTTGCACGTGGAAGTCGCCTGGAGAGCCGGTGCCATCCTGGCCGGGGCGAGGGGGAGTGGCGAGGGGGTCCTCGCTCACAATGCACAGAGCCGGTGGGTGAGCTGCCAAAGAAAAGGAAGGTCACCCAGGCTGCCCCAAAGCCAGGCAAGGTGGGCTCCCTCCCCTCCCTCAGCAGCCCAGGAAGACCAGGGTGGGTGCTTGCCCCCAACTGGCTGGAAGGTGGAGGCCCCTCCTCCGCTCAGCCAGCACCAAACACGGGAAGTTTCCGGCTTCGTTTCCTTGCTGGCTGGGGATGATGGGAGTTGAAGCCTCAGGCTTGGGGAAGGGCTGTTTTGCAACCCCTGGGTGGCTTGCCATCTTGTAGGAAGGGGAAGGCAGGAGCGGAAGGCCCAGATCTGGAGGGGGAAGGAAGAGGGCGAGGCAGGGGCCATGCCAGCAGCCGAGGGGAAGGGGCTTGGGGCAGGGGGCCCGATCTCTGCACCCCCCCCGTTACTAAAGAGAAGCCGCCACCGAGGGAGCAGCCCACTCACCCAGCCTCTGGCGCTTGGCTTCGGGGGCCTCCGAGGATGGTCCTGCAGGGGGAGAGGCGCCAGGTGGAGCAGGCCACGTCTCTGCCAATGATGCCCTTCTTTGGCCAGGGGGCTTAGCAAGAACCTGAACCCGCCTCCGTCTCCCTCTAGCACCTGGAGCCTCTGGAAAGCTGGACCAGCTCAGCCCTCCTTCGCCCGGCTCTCTCACTTACCCCAGGTTTTGGCCTCTGCGCAGCCCCCAGGCCCTTCCGCAGCCCCCACCTCCCAAAAGAGGCTTTCTGGGGATGAAGAGAAGAGCGAGAGATGACTTTTAGCACGGGGGGAGGGGAACAGATGGGGAAATAACGGGGGAGACATCCCAGGATCAGGCAAAGCCCAAGGAACCAGTTCTCATGAAGGACGGGAGGAAGGGAGGAACCAGATGGGCCCGGAGCCCTTTGCCCAGGGAGGCTCTCCTGCTCAGGCAGCTCAGGGAGGAAAGGGCCCCTTTTCTGCCCCCCCATAGGCCCCATCTTGACCAGGGAAAGCCAGGCCCCTCGGGGGCTGAGTGTGGCCCTGGAAGCGAAGCGGGCTCACCAAAATGCTCGTCCACCGGGGCATCTTGCTGGTCCTTCAGCAAATATTCAGCCAGGGCAGCTAAAGGTGAGGGGGGAGGGAAACATGACCAAATGCCAGGCACTACAAATCCAAAGTGCACCCCTCCCCCATCAGTGTGGGGACATTGTGCCCCCCCTTCAATTCAGCTCCTGGAGGGGAGGGGCCCTTTGGTGCTGTGGAAGGGGTGGGGTGGTGCCCCCCCCCGATGAACTCAGCTGGGCATCCCGGGGTGCCCTCTGGGCAGGGGGGGCTCCTGGGTCAGGTAAAGCTGCTGCCCTGACTGGAGACGGGCCCCGATCCCCATCAGCCGCTCCTCCAAAGGGGTGGCGGGGTGGCCTTTGTGCCGCCTGGGTTGCCTCCCGCCTTCTTGGGTCCAGGCTGTGAGCCAAGGGAGGGCACTGCGTCTGCCCGGACGCGCCCTCAGGCCGCTGTGCCCCCGCAAGGGGGACCCACCGATTTTGTTGTAGGCCTCCCCCATGTTGGAGCAGAGGCAGACGACTTCTCCGCTTTCGTCCCTCTCCACCGTGTAGAAGACCTCGGTGCTCTCTGGATCCTCGCTGACCGCCTCAGGCGCTTGAACTGTGGGGGAGAGAGAAGAGGCCACTCGAGACCCCCACAGAGGCTGGCGCTCCCTGCCCCCCCCCGCCTGCCGAGAGACAGGCTGCCCTCCCAGGGGAAGCGGCAGGGAAGGCGGCTTCCTTTAAGCCAGGCTCCAGCACCTGCGGGCGCCATCTCAGCCATCGATGGTGGGGGGCTCTCGCTCTGCAGGCAGTGGGTCTCCGGTGGGATCCCTCCAGGGCTCAGGTCACCTGATTGCGGAAACAGCAGGGAGGAGAAAGTAGACCAAGCTCTGAAGAAGGCGAAATACTTCGGTCTCTACCTGGGCTGCTTTAGGTGGGGGGAGGTTGCTTTGAGGACATCCCACCACCTGCTTTGGGGAGAAATGATTAAATAGGGAGAGAGAGAGGTAGGTAGGTAGGTAGGTAGGTAGGTAGGTAGAGAGATAGATAGATAGATAGATGATAGATAGATAGATAGATAGATAGATAGATAGATGATAGAGAGATAGAGAGATAGAGAGATGATAGAGAGAGAGAGAGATGATAGATAGATGATAGATAGATGATAGATAGATAGATAGATAGATAGATAGATAGATAGAGAGATAGAGATAGATAGATAGATAGATAGATAGATAGATAGATAGATAGATAGATAGATAGATAGATTTCTTTATTGGCCAAGTGTGATTGGACACATAAGGAATTTGCCAGGTTTCCCCCCCCCCAACCTTTATGCCTGGATTCGCTTTCCAAAGATCTGGAGACAAATGACATTTGGGGGGATTTTTGCCCAAAACAGGAGTCAGGGTGTAGTACGCGGCTGATCCAAGCTTTGCTTTATCGGGTTTACTGAATAAACCACAATAAGATCGGCACTAAGCTATAAATCAGAGTTTGCAATCTGGCGGGGATCAAAGCAGCAGTTTATGGAGCCCCTGAGGGACCCCCAGGTGGAAAACACGTGTGTCCAACCTGCACAACGCACCCCCTGCAACTTTTCTGACCCTGGACGGTTCCAAGGAGAGACCCGACAGCTGCGTTGTTCACAAAAGGAGAACAGAAAGTGGGCTCACATCTTCTGCCTTCTATAAATATGCCCGGGGTGTGTGTGTGTGTGTGTGTGACTCCAGCTTAGCTCAAGAAGATGTCAAGGAGGGCAAGAAAACAACCCATCTCCTTGGAAGACCCCCACCCCCCAAAAAAGAAGGAGAGCTGTGCCACTTGCAGCAATTCCAACGTTTCCCCTGATTCGTGGTCGCAGCTGTGACCTTGTGGCCTCCTACAGGAGGATGGGGTGAGGGACGGAGGGCAGACCCCCCCCCTCTGGAAAGGCACAGCAGAGCAGAGGCCGGTGGGAGGCCTGGCGCTTCTTCCAAACCCCCGGGCTGAGTCTAGCCAAGCTTGCCAGGGTCAAAACGTTTTGGTCAGCTGCACCAAGCAAGCCTCAGTCCAGCCCGACTGTCTGAACTGAGAAGGGAATCATGTTCCCCCAGATGCCTTCCTTTGAAAAAAAAAAAAAAGAAAGTTCGCTGCACAGGCATCCCACCCAAGGCAGAGCTGCAAGACCCCACCCTGCAATAGCCAGCCTTTAGCAGGGGAGGGGGCTAGAATTTGAGGGCAGGGCCAGCTTGCCAGTTCACCTCTCCAGGGTCCCTGACTTTCTTCCTGCAACGCCGCCACCGGCTAAACTTGCCAGCATCGATCAACCAAGGGTGGGGTGGGGGGTTGTCCCCTCAGCCCCCTTTTCTCATGCTCTGGTTGGCAAAGGAAGCGCAGCAGAGGATCAGGAAGCCAGAAGCAGAGAAATAAGGTCCTCAGGGGTGTGAAAGAAAAACAGCCGACCTTGCAGAAAACTTCCAAACCGTCCTTTCTGCAAAATGGTTGGCGTGGCGAGCTCCGGATTATAAGCCATCCTGGATGCCCCTGGGCAAAGTGGCCAGGCTGCCAGTCCCTTCGTCTTGCCACAGGTGACTGACTGCCCATAAACGGAAAATCTCAAAATGAGAGTGAAGCGGAATTCCCCTCTCTTTCAAAAATAATCTACCAGGAACTTCCAAGGTTGGTAACTCCCTTCGCTGAGAACAGATGCCTGCCGGACAAATACCTGGCTTTCTCCTCTGCCCAACTACACTCCCTGTGGGGCCTGGGTACCTACCGTCCAGGTGGTCACACACATGACTTCAGGCTCGTGTGGAGGAGAGCTTGCTCCCAACGTGCTGCTCACTGGCTTTCTGTGTGCAACTGACACAAGAAGTGAAAGTGGCCTCGGGTTTCATTTTCCCCTGTCTCTGATTCTGATCAGGTCCACCCACTTACCTCTTTGCACTCTCCACGAGGCTCTCCTTCCCTCCCACCCACGATCCTTTCACACAGGACAATTTTGCCTCCCTGCGGGCGGCCAGTGTACGGCTGCAGTGTGAACGCTGGCACCAACACGACTGCACGGGCATCAGTGCGCAGGAGAGACCGGGGATGGCCAGGGCTGAGCTGGGAGCCAAAAATGGCCCAGATCATCTCACAGGTCACTGCTGTGGGACCCCCAAAGTCGCACCATAGGGGACAAGCAGAAGACCAAGGAAACGGGACTGGTGAGGCTGAGGATTAAATTAGCTGGTGCTCTGGACTGCCATTCCCACCAGCCTGTCATCCAGCACATTTGGCTGTAGGTTCCTTTCTCAAATTCAGGATTTTTAAAAAAATGGTTCCAAGATTTTAAAATGAGGTTCTAAAATGTCCCCCTGCCCTATTTATGCCATTAAATTGAAACTCAATATTTAAAATATAAGATCAAGAAAGGCAGTTGGCAAAGCCTGTGGAGAAAAGCTCCCTCATCCATTTAATTCTCAAATAGGATATAAATCCTATGTATCAGACAAATAGATATGATTTATCCTACTTGAGGATTAAATTAGTGTTCATTGATTTTTGAATTAAATTTAAATTCATGTTAGGCTTAAGTACCTAGCTATCTACCTCTCTGTTTGTAAGACAAAGCCAGTGAAATTATCCAACTGACCAGGAAGGAGGTGTTCCCACAGAGTGAGGTTGGATGCACCTTAATTCCCTTCCTACACAAATACTGAGAAATCTTTAATGCACTAAAGAATCATATGATATTAACCAAGCTTACCGGTCAAGTTTCTAGTCCTCAGTGAGACAGCTGCATTCTTAGTGTTTTCTTTAGACTTGCCAGAAAGCTGTAAGTAAGAGACGCAGCTGGAACTGGATGGCCCAGCCTGTTTTCCAAGCAGGGTCAGAGCAACCTTCCTTGCTAAGTCCTCAGGGTCTTTTTCATAGAGTAAGGTCTGATAATATTCCTGTGATATCATTCCTTCACTCAGCAGGGAGTCCAGGAAGCTTTGAACTTGCAGGGCCGAAGCCGTTAATAAAATGCCCCTCACTTCTGGCAAGATTTGCTTGAAAATATCCATTTTGGCAGCCGGAGCGCTTGGATTTCTCTCAATTATTTATGCCGCACTTCCCTGTTTTTCTACGGATATTTATATGGTGAACTCATCTTACCAAGGGTCCAAAAAGATGAAGTGAGAAAAAGAAAACTGATGTGTTTGATTTGGGGAATCGACACTGATATTTCCCCATTTCGTGGAATGCACGACAGCATCTTCCAAGGATGCTGTTGTCTCCCCTGTTTTATTTATTTATTCATTTATTTAATTTTTTTACTTACTTATTTATTTAATTTTTTACTTATTTACTTATTTAATTTTTTACTTATTTATTTATCATTTCTAAAAATTGATTACTTGGATGCTTGCTTGGTTGCAGTTAATAGCAAAACTGTACATTGCAGATGGGGTGTTTTTTTTTTTTGAAAAGTTTCCCCAAGAGTGGGAAATTCACCCAAACCCTTGCTAGAGTCAAATAGAGACTTTATTCAGAAAGGAGTGTGTGTGTGTGTGTGTGTGAGAGAGAGAGAGAGAGAGAGAGCGGGAGCGAGCGAGGGCCTTGCTTGTGAAATTACACGTTGAATTCGATGTGCTTATTGTTCGCGTAACCGTTTGGCAGCTTCGGGAGGCTCCCTGGACGAGGGCGGGGTGTTCCGTCCCCTCCCTTTACACCCACCCCGAGAGGCGCCAGAACCGCAGCAGCGGGCTCCTTGGCGGGGCGCCGGGTCGAGACCCCAGGCAGGTCGGGCGGGCGGGGGGCGTTGCAGGCTGGTGGGAGCTCCGCGGCGCTTCTCCTGGGGCGAGGGGCGCCGAGGCTGCCTGGCCTTTTAGTCCCGGGATAAAGCTTCCTGCGGTTGGGGCAGCCTGGGAGTTGCTCAGGCTCGCGGTGCATCCCAAAGCAGGGAGGGCAGCTCCACAGCGCCCGGGGCAGGAAGGGGAAAACCGGGCTCCGGCTATCCGCGCGGCAGCCTCGCTCGCGGCTCCCCCTCTGGGTTCACCTGCTCCTCGGGGCGTTTCTGCCCCAAGGGGCGGCGGGTAGTCGGCCAGCGAAAGCACCTGCAAGGCGAACCTGCGGGCGTGTCTCCTAACAACGCCGGGAAATTCCAGTCGCTCAGCTATGCCAAGGCAGGCCAGATGCAGACAGATCGCCTCCTTTACAAAGCTTGTGGGGGGAGGGGGGCTGCGAGACCCTTCCCCCTTGCGCTTAAGTCTGTTGCTGCAGATTTTCAGGCCAAGTTTTGCGTTTGGGGCTGGATTTCAGCTGGGCAATGTGGCATTAGCTCCTTGGTTGCCATGAAGCCAGGCAGAAAGGCACACAAAGTGGGGAACCTCACAGGTCAAGGATGGGGATCGGCAGGGTCCCAACATTGGGGACCTGAAAGAGCAGCCAAGACCAGGGACTTGGGGCTGTCGGCCTGCAGCTGCCCGGTGCCCAAAGCCAGGCAGTCTCTGCGCCAACCTGCCACTCACTGCCTGGGCAGCAGCATCCCTGCTCCAGTCGCCATAGCAACGGCCAGGAGGAGGCAGGATGTTGGGTGGATCCTGTTCACATCCGCAGAGGCCAGAGGAGGAGGAAGAGGAGGAGACGGAGCCAAGAAGATGAAGCAGGTGGGGGAGAAGGGGCTGAAGGGGAGGGGAGGAAAACCAGAGTATCATGGGATGGCTTTGGACCGGCAGGATGCAGGAGGCTGTGTGTAAAGCAATTCCCTGCCCAAAGGCGGCCTGGGAGAGTCTTTGGCCCTGAGCGCAGAAAAGGAGCACAAGGCAAAACAGGCAGGGGGGCAATCCAGCCTGGGAGAAGGTTATTTGGAACAGAACCCATTTTCCGGAGGGAGGCCTTGAGTATCGGGGCGTGTGGACACCTGGTGTTTCTGGAAAACAAGAGGCAGGGAGTCCCTCGGCCTTGGGAGGCAGGAGGAGTGACTCAACCCTTCAGTCAAAACAGAGGCTGTGTGTACTTTCACTTGCACGCGCACGTAGGCAGCCAGCTGGCCAGAGCGAGGCCTGGTGTGGCTGAAAAGAGGAGGCGACTCCAGGTGGGAAAAGCTACCTGGAAACATTGAGAGGCAGGAGGGAGCAGCCTTGCCAGTCAAGCGCAGGGACTGAGGGCGCAGGAGAAAGGGGGCTGGGAAGGGGGCCAAAGCTCTGCTGGAAAAGGAGGACAGAAAGAGGCCTGGTTCTGCCAGGGTGGCTCCAGCCATGGCCTCCGAGGGCTTCATCACGCCTTCCCTTGGTGCACCTCTGAGCCTGGGTGTGTATGGGATGCTCACGCAGGGCCCACCTTTTTCAGACCTTGGCAGATGACACGGAAGACGTGTCCCTCGACTTTGGGAATGAAGAGGAGCTGGCCTTAAGGAAGGCAAAAGTCAGGTAAGGAGGGGGGCCTCTTCCAACTGCCTTCTCTCGGTTTTATAAACGGACCCTTTTTTATACGTACGATGGATGTGCGCGTGCAAACTTCCTTTTGAGTTTCTGCTGCACTGGTTGAGGGGTTTTCTTTTTCCCGCTCAACTGAATTTGGGGCTTATTTGGTAGAAAGCTTGTTGGAATTCTGTGTTCTGTAACCGCATGGCATGGCTGTTCTTAGGCAAGCTGACCGAAGCTTTTGGTATTTCTGGCACTTACTAAGTACTCTTGCCAAATTAGTTGGCTGTGCAGAATCATTGAGAATTGGGCTGCACACAAGTTTAATATTGTTCCTGTATAAGTGTAGCCTAAACATTTTGGATTTGCTTTTTAAATTACTTGATTAAATTCGGTGACCTTTGCTGTTTGGGTCCAGAACTATCCAAACGAGGCTTCTTTACCGAAATGCACAGATGCAAAATCAAATGTTTCTCCTTGCTGTTCTCTTGTGCCTACCGTTGCCAGGTAGGTAAATATGAGATCACATGAGGGCGTCCCAGGTGTCCTTGGACTCGGCCTTTCTGTAAACAGTTTATCTTTCTTCTCATTCTCACCGACTAATGTAAACACACCCTGCAGGGCTTGGCTCGCTCTTGCAGCCGATGGGGCTTCACCGGGAAGCCAGTGTGCCAATACCCAGCCAGAGCCGCCTGGCCTTTGCCCTCCTCCGCCCGGAAGCCCCAGAGCAGCAAAATCCTGCGTTACCCAAATGTTTAAAGGAGGGCGGTCCAACCTCAGCAACTCCCAACATTCTGGGTGGTTCCTTCCTAGGTACCCTCTGGCCACCTTTTTCCACCTCTTCTTCCGCGTGAGTGCCATCGTGACCTACCTCTTCTGCGACTGGTTCAGCAAAAGCTTCATCGGCTGCTTCCTCGTCATCCTCCTCCTCCTCTCCTTTGACTTCTGGTCTGTGAAGGTAGGCCTTGGTTCTGCCGGGCCCTTCAGGGTGCCAAGGAAGGAGGAGAGGCACCCAGCTCCCTCCTCCGTTCCATCTTCTCTTCCTCAGCCTCATACAATTGTTAGCGCTCTTGGTGGTGGGCAGATACAAGGAGCACCGAGGAAGCAAACCTTGAATTTGCTTTATGAGTTTGTTACTTAACAGGTG
Organism: Notechis scutatus; assembly: GCF_049901735.1. Lineage (NCBI taxonomy): Eukaryota > Metazoa > Chordata > Lepidosauria > Squamata > Elapidae > Notechis > Notechis scutatus. The sequence goes on along the minus strand of NC_142020.1, from coordinate 16,775,173 downwards.
CCAATGGTGGAAAAGGGGCTTTCTTCTCCTAGATAAAAAGGGGGGAGGGGTAAGGTGGCGCCTCGGGCATCACCACCAGTCTCAGCTGGGATCAAGCAACTGGAGAAATGAAAGGCCATGGTTGCAGCCAATGCAATGAAGGAGGTATCGTTTTCCAGAGCTTTCCAGCCTAGGGCCTGCCAGGCCATCAGCTCCCTTCCCACCAGCCGGCAAAGTCACAGGGTTGCAGTCCTCGACCAAGGGAGTCCGATGGGCGAGTCACCATCGGCTTCTCCAAATTGACGGCACAGGGAGAAATGCTGGTTCTGGTGGACCCAGCCTGGTTTAGGCGAGGCGAAGGGCCTCCTACGTTTCTCTAGTTCAAGAAACCCCCCAAACTCCCCCCTTTCTTCCCGGCAACCTCTCCCTAAAGGTCACCCTCTTCTTTCATCTGCCCCACCAGAATGTCACCGGAAGGTTGCTGGTCGGTTTGCGATGGTGGAACCAGATCGACGAGGATGGGAGGAGCCACTGGGTGTTTGAAGCAAGGAAGGTAGTTGCTTCTCTTTTTCAGCACGTGAACTTTTGGGCCAGTTTACGAAGGGGAGCCACTTGCTCTTGAACTGCAAGAGAAAGGCCTTGAGGCGAACCTGAGCACCTCCCTTCTTGCCTGGGGGAAGCCAGAGGTCAGAATGCAGCCGTCATAACCCCCAGCTAACATCACCATGGTTGGGAACGAGGGGATTTTTCATGTCGGTCTGGAAAAGGGAGGGTGGGGGAATCTGGTGGCTTTGCGCATTTTGGAGCCCGACATTTCAAAGGGCTTCACAAATTTTGGACCATATAAACCCAATCAAAGCATCACATTTTAAGGAAGTTTGCTTGCTAGCATGAAGAAGTGAATCTGCTTTCTTAATATGACAGTATCTGTTCCCATTTCTGTTGAATGTTGTCGTCTTGCAGAGATTTGGGCCGAGAGCAACACTCACAACCACGTCTTAAAATAATTTGCTTTTCTCTCCTTTTGAGGCTCCCTCTGCTGTGGCTCCCCCCACTGAGGTAGAAGCCCGGATCTTCTGGCTCGGGCTGATCATCTGCCCTGTCATCTGGATCCTGTTCTTCTTCAGCACCTTGTTCTCTCTGAAGCTGAAGTGGCTGGTAAGGGCTGGGCGGCACTCGGCAGGGTTCCTCTGGGACTCCGAGACCGCCCAACGGCTTTCCAGAGGGCAGCTTTTGCCCAGATGTCTGCCACCGTCCGTCGCTAGATGCTTCGTGAGCAGGCAGGGATGGCGTAAAGCCTGCATCAGGGCCCACCCAAGGCCCCTGTGTGGGTGGAGGGCTTCCTTGGTGGGGCGCTGAAGCATTTTCTGAGTCAGGAGTCGGGAAGAGCTCAGTTCTCCCTCGCCTCTTCTGGGTGACCTTTGGCAGACTGGCTGTCATCCCTGACTCTCGTAAATCTCACTCAGCCAACGTTCCTGAAGCTCTACTTCCAGCTAGAACTTTGCAGTCTTCGGGGGTAGAAATTTAAAAAGATCCTCAGGTTCTCAGGAGCCTGGATTCATTACAAAATATCCGTGTGATTATGTGAAGGCGCTTTGCACAATCGTATAAATACCTGTCGAGAGCCTGCCTTTCTGAAAACCATCCTCATCTATTAGCCCCCCTGTTTATGCTGGGCGAGGGCTGCTCCCCCCCCAGGTCCTCGGGGGTCTCCCCAGTTTCATTAGAAACCTGCCTGCGGGTCTGCTGCCCCTCTACGCTTTGTGTTCCAGGCCCTGGTGATAACTGGCATCTGTCTCCAGGCGGCTAACCTTTACGGCTACATCCACTGTAAACTCGGGGGAGCCTCCCAAGCCACCCGCAAAGTCACCCCACCCTTCCCGGCCCAGGACCTCTTCCAGAAGGTGAGCAGCGGGAGAGCCTCCCGCCCGGCTTTGGAGGTGAAGCATCAGTGGGGAAGACTGGAAATGGGGGTGGCTTCTTAAACGGAGGGAATCGCTCAACGGATCCTGGCCATGGCGGGGTGGGTGGGGCTGCAACCGGGGAATTCTGCCGCACCTGCACCCTAGCGTTGGCTTCCCCACCTCTTTGGCCACCAGCCTTGTTCTATTGCTCCTGCAGGAACGATCAGAGGACTTTCAAAAAAACGTCCTGAAGCATCTGGGGACCCAAAGCCATTAAAATGAGGCTGTCTGGAATGTCCCCGGGGGACGGTTTCTGCGCTAAACACGACAGGCTGCCTTTCGCTTCAGAAGAGCCAACACAGCACATTCAGCAGCAGCTTCAGCTTCCTCCTGGCCTCACATCCCACGTGGCACTTTCTGGCACAGCAGCCCTTCTCTAGGACGCTGTTCCGGCCTTCTCCTCTGCCGGAGTGGGGCAGGCCCAGAAGCCTCTGCCCCTCCCTGCTCCTTCAGCCCAGCCCAGATCCGTTAGGCATCATTTCAGCATTTGTGGGCGGCTTTCTAGGGCTCTCCAGCAGACCCTGGGTGTGCATGTCCCACATTCCTTTCTGCCCCCGTTCACCTGTGGAGGATGCTGGGGGCGTGGAACAGCCATCCTTCCTGCCAGCCTCTCCCTGGGGAGCAGCAAGGGGCACGAGGGGAGTCCCTGCCCACGGTCTCTGCCTCCTCCCTGCTTTCTGTAAGAACGCTTGATCCGTGAAGCAGATGAGGAAGTGAAACAGCGATCCCTCTGCTTAGAACCAGACAGACACAAACAGATGAGTTATTTTTATTTGCAGTCTTAGAAGAGCTAATATGGCACCACACGGTGTCTCTCGTGGACAGGACCCTGTCGGTATCACCCTTTTAAAACACCTGAAGAAGGAGACTGAATAAAATCAAGGGAACTGACTTTTGTCCTCAAAGAGAAAAAGGAAGACTTACGTTTTTTCTCAATAAAAGCAGCCTCTGAACTTGTCTCCAGTGGCTGATTTCACCAGTGAAGTTAATTATTAAGGGAAGTTATCAAATCACGATAAGTGGATCTGCTCCCAGGAACAAAACACAGCCTGTTTTTGGAAAACCTAGAAAGGCTCTCCTCAGAAAAACATCTTTGATTGGCAAGTATTATTCCAAGGTATTTATTTGCACATACATGATTGTGCACAAAGGATCCACGTTTATCTGCTACTCAGATCATGTTTTCTTCCTGTGGGGAGTTCTGGTTGCAATAATCCTGGACTCCTGCAAAAAGATCCAAAGCAAGAATTAGATTCAAACTCCGCAATGCCTCCCTCTCTGGCTGGCTTCCAGCCACAGGCACGAAGGCCACCAGGTGGCTCTTGGGAGGGGCTGGGAGGCCACTATTGCCCAAAGGAGTGGCCTGTGGCTGAAAACGATTCCGAGAGCCAGATTTGCTGTCCAAAACATCTTTTTTTTTTTTTTAAAAAAGGACACCCTGAAGCGCTTGGATGAATCCTTTGAAGGGCTGAACTCACTTTGGATAATGTTCCTGCAAGACAGGGTGGCTGGAGAATGCGGTGCTTCAGCTAAGAAAGAGCGGCCTCGGTCACAACTTTTTCCTGCTCGAGGGGAAAAGGGGCAAATGTAGTGAAATGACTCCCAAAGAGAAATGCTCTCTCCAGTTCCCCACCAGGATGCCTCATCCATTTTGAGGAACAGAGATTCTCGCTGCCAATCTGCTCTCTTTCGCGCCAAAAATGTGCCAATAGGTCATTACCTTACCTATTTGAGGGTCGAGAGGCATTTTTCCCAGGAGAGGCACGTTTAAGGTGCGGCACATCATCTCTGCACCCCCCGTGGTGAGAGGAAATATTTGGGACTCTTTCTGTAAAAGGGGAAAACTGTTACACAGGCTCCGAGATGTTCCGGAAAGGTCCCTTCCGCTGCCGCCTGGAGCAGTGGAATTGAGCCTGCAGCCCCCTGCCAGGGAGGGAACGTGGCCAGCTGCTCAGGGCTGCAGAAGCTCCCTGGAATTCACAGGGAGCCATTTTGGTGGCTGGAGGCCTAAAGGGAGAAGAAACTCTCAAGGACTGGGTAGGGGTAGCGGAATCTCACCACGGAAGGGCTGGACTCGTCAAGAATAATTACCCTACTTAAAAGCTGTTAAGAGAGATGTAACAATACCTTACATTTTGGGCATACGAAGCCGCTCATATTTTCCACCACTCCAATGACAGGTAGCTTCACCTTATGGCAGAAGCTGATCTCTTTCCGAACATCCTGAAGTGCCACTTCCTGTGGGAAAGAAGAGCTGACCACTAATCCAGCTTTCCCGCATTAATAGTTGCCCTTGAAAAGAAAAAGTGGCCCACTGACCACACTGCCCTTAAGGTTTGGCCCAGGGGTCCTGCAAAAGCATTGCTGGGGGAACTCACATCTTGGTATCTCCCTGCCTCTTCTGATCTTCCTACCCATTCCCTTCTCATGTGGCCTCCCCTCCCCAAACCCAAACGGCTGTTCCCAATATTGTTTCTGCATCTCCTTCAAAACTGGTCCATTCGCCTCCTGCTTCCCACTTACCTGTTAGGAAAAAATGGGGACAGCTGTGGGGTTTTAATCAGAAGGCTGAGCCGATTCAAGGCTTATTTCCTACAATGTGCATCTGGCAGTGCTTGCCTATGTGCTTTCAGCCCAACTGAAATGCCGCCTTAGTCCCATTACGGAGGTTCCATATCTCACCTGTGGGGTGGTGATGATCACTGCCCCATCAACTCTGGCACTGCTGAGAAACTGGACTATGGATATATGTTCATCTGATGTTCCTGGAGGGGTATCTACAATCAGGTAGTCAATTTCACCCCAGTCCACATCCCGAAGAAATTGCTTAATCATCCCTAAAAATAATAATAAAAAATAAAGGGAGAAGCTGGGTCTTTTGGGGGGGAAGCCTGAAATTTACCTCAATCGCCCGCATCAAGTGTGCTGGAGTGTATTTTTCTTAATATATTTTCACATGGTCACCAAATAAAAATAATTATCAGCTAGTTATCAAGCTCTAAAATTAGAGCTAGTTTAATTTTAACTAAACCTATGGACCAAATTTGCAGATGATACTAAGCTGGCAGGAATAGCTAACACCCAAGAAGACAGGCTGAAGATCCAGATGGATCTTGACAGACTAGAACACTGGGCCATATTTAACAAAATGAAATTCAATGTAGAGAAAAGTAAAGTCCTACACTTAGGCAAGAAAAACCCAAAGGACACATATAGACTGGGTGAAACCAGGCTCAATAGCAGGAACTGTAAGAGGGATCTTGGAGTCTTAGTGGACAACCAGCTAAATAGGAGCCAGCAGTGGGCAGCAGCAGCCAAAAAAGCTAACGCAATCCTAAATTGTATTAATAGAGGGATACAATCAAGATCAAGGGAGGTTCTAATACTACTCTATAAAACCCTAGTAAGACCACACCTAGAGTACTTCATCCAGTTTTGTTCACATTATAAAAAAGATGTTGAGACTCTAGAAAAAGGGCAGAAAAGAGCAACCAGGATGATTAGGGGACTGGAGGCTCAAACATATGAAGAACGGTTATAGGAACTTGGGCTTGACTAGTCTAGTAAAGAGAAGGACCAGGGGAGACTTGATAACGGTCTTCCAATATTTGAGGGGCTGCCACAGAGAGGAGGAGGGGGTCAAGCTATTTTCCAAGGCACCTGAAGGCCAGACAAGGAATAATGGATGGAAACTGAACAAGGATTCCACCTGGAAATAAGGAGAAACTTTCTGACAGGGAGAACAATCAACCCATGGAACAGAAGTTGCCCTCGGAAGTTGTGGGAGCGCCCTCACTTGAGACTTTCAAGAAGAGATAGGACTGCCATTTGTCAGAAATGGTGTGGGGTCTCGCCGCTTGGGCAGCGAGTTGGACTAGATGACCTATGAGGTCCCTTCCAACTCTGATTATCTGTTATTTGTTATCTGACACTCCAGAAGTGGGGAAGCCACTGCCATTCACAAGTAAATCCGCAGTTGGGTTTCTTTGCAGACACAAACCGTTTTTTTTCGGTCCTCTCCAAATAACGGCATCATCAGGGCTGCTCAGCAGAAACCCCACTGACATCACACCCAGGTTTTCTTCAGCGTACTAGAAGACAGGAGCACACACACGACTGACAAAACAAAAACTACAAATGCATTATTATTTCTGTCTAGGAAGCAGCTGCAACCTTATCACTCCTAGAGTTCACCCAGAGATCAAGTATCTCTGCATCTAAGCCAAACCTTTTCAGAAAGTAAATAAATCTTAATTTACTTATTTCAGTCAGTAAACTAATATAAGGAACTTCAGCACCAAAATAGGAGAATAGGGGAGAGGCCATCTAACGCTTGCTTTTTCTTGATGAAAATGTAGTTTCTAATTTTTGACTGAAAGTGGCAACCAGCAGGAAAGACCAGAGTTCTCGTGCAGTTAAGAAACAGCCAAAGGAACTCACCACTGGAGACCAGCCAGACCCACTTTGATGAACCTGAAAAGAAGGTTTCAAAATGTTAATATGCACCCAGCACCCAACATCACAATAATTTGCTATTGCTCTAAATTTGTAATTCAAAGTGAGAGTTAATTTATGATGATAATATCCACGTAGTTAGAAAAAAAACCAATATATAGATTTTCCAAGACTAGATATTGGTAAGAGATTGACAAGCAACAAGCATCACCCCAAATCAGGGAGAGGAGCTAAGCACCCTATTTTAGAAACATGTAAGTTTGCTACAACAGAACTTTCTGTCCTGGGATAGATCTTTTAAGTACATCTTGTTATTGGTTTCCAAAAGGCCAGTTCTCACTTTGCAGAACCACTAAACCAAAACTAAAAAGTGTCCAGGTTAATCTAGAAAGCTGCCTTTTAAAAAGGACCGCATGGCACAAGCACTGACATCCCGAGTCAAGAGCAACCATTTCTGACACACAAAGCCACACCTGTTCTCCCTCAAGGCCCATGATTTTGGGGATGGATGGTCCACAAATGTCAATGTCCAGCACGGCAACCTGGAGTGGGAAGAGACAGTCAGGATTTGCAAGTTTACTTTCAAAGATACCACAAAAATATGTATAGGATTGTTGCAACCCTTTATGATGACCTGGGGCGTGGCACGAAGGCAACACAGCCAGAGAACCGATATGAGTCCCTTTATTTACTCTAACTTTGCCCCCAATGTCCTGTTTACTCTCTGGCCTGGAGAAAAACTCTCCCATGAACTTGCACAGCCTCTGGCCACAGATACTCTGGTCCAAACTCTGTAAACAGAATGACTCCAATCAATCACTCCAGCAGGGCAAGATAATGAGTCCAATAATTCCAGCAAGGCAAGATAAGCACACAAAGAACCACGGCAATAATTCAAACAGTCAGGAATGCAGGCTAAACTCTCAGCACTAGATGAATTCAGTATTTGTTCCCAACAACCGCCCCTCCCAATAGCCTCTCCTTTAAACTCCATCCCCAGGTGTGCCTTGTGAAGGGAATCGGGGTCCTTTCCTTCCTCATAAGCCACACAACCCACGTTGCTCTCTTCTGCGTTCTTCGTTGCACGCCCTAGGACGAGGAGGGGGTGGGCCTTGGTCTTCATCTGAACAGCTTGTTCTACCTCTCCCTGGTCTGCCCAGCCTGACTTCGCCCTTCCCCAGTTTCCTCCATAGCCAACGGAGCCACTCTCCTGGTCTCTGTCAGCTGCTTGTCTTCCCCCTCAGATTCAGACTGGGGGGAGGGGGGGGGGAAATGACACCCTTTCACTGATCAGAAGGCTGGCTCCAGGAAAGGACATAATCTCTATCTGCTATCAAGCAACATTATGTATGTGTGGCCTTCCTCACGAAGCCATCACGAGAAATTGCTTGTTTGTCTCCATTGTCAGGCCACTGTTAGGACAACCTCTGTGATGCTGAAGAGTGTTATACAGAAGACCCTCACCTGCGTCGTTTCATCCTCTGCTAATCCGTGGGCCAAGAGAGCAGTGAATGTGCTCTTACCCACACCTCCTTTCCCAGACAACACCAGCAGCTTGTGCTTGACAGTTTTCATCTTTTCCTTGATTTCCTCAATAGCTTCATGGAGGAGAAAACAACAGAAAAAACTTTAATCAATAAAATATTTTGTATTTGAGGATGGAGAGAGTCGGATATGATATGGAACTTGGTTTTCCTCTCATGACTGAGTGGCCCTACAACAGGGTTAGCCCCTAGCCTGCCATTAAGCCCCCTCCACCCCTAATGGTCCCACCTCACCCACAGCTCAAAGGTAAATGAAAAAAAGCACTGAGAACTCTGCAAGCTGCCATCTGTTGTGGTTAGCCGGCAGCAGGTGCGGACGGCTGAGGAGAGCGAGGACTCAGATGAGGGGCCAGGACCATTAGGGAGTGGACTGCTGCCTTCAGAAATTGTGGGGGCTGGCAGCAGCGATGAGGAGGTTCCAGAGGAGCCTGCGCCAAGTGCGTGTGTGCACAGGATTGATCATAGGAGAGAGCAGTCACAGCAGCACAGGTGACTTGGGAGTAAGGCTGCAAGGTAATGGCCCCTCCCTCAAGAGGATAAAAGCCAGGTTTGAAGAAGCATTCTTTGCAGAAGGTAAAGACACTCTGAGAGTCAGCACCGTGGACATCATAGTCAGTATTTGAAAACTCTTGGAAACTAGTTCTTATCTCTGGGTTTTTGGCAGCCTTGACAAACAACTTGGCAAGGCTAATTACTTGGAAGCAGCCTTCTATCTGTGAAGAAACAGAATTTGTGGATTAAACCTTAAAAGGTGGGGGCTGCTGCCTTTGTCTTGTGTTTGCTCTTTTGGAACCCAGTTGGGTCAGAACACCATCAGAGACTCCCTCCCAAGCTCGTTCTCCAAGCTCAGTTGCATAACGCACCCATAACATACCTGGGTCAGGGCCAGCAAGTTGTCCCAAGGAACACAAGCCCTGGTTGGGGCATCCTTGGCAAGCATCAGCCTTGCCTGCTTCATTGCTGTCAGTGCCTGGACAGTCTGGAGGGGATATGAATAAAGGAGAATATTCACACTGGAGGAAGATGAGGAGTCACAGGCGAGCGTGATGGCAACAGATCTGACTTAAAATGTAGCATCATTGTAGTAGGCCAGGGAAAAAAAGTGCAAGAGAGAAAAAGGCTGGATGCTAAAGAGGTGGTGAGCAGGGTGGACAGTCAGGTCCAGATTAAAGCAGCACCAAGAATGGCTGTGCAGCCTGGTTGGAAATCCACAGAAGGGGAGCCCCCCCCCCCTTCCCTCTGGAAGGACAGAGGCCCTTTCCTGCCAGGCCCTTCAGGGACCTTAAAATTGCTCTCCTGTCAAACCCCACCACGACAATCTCCCCCCCACCCCACCCGAAGTTCAAATGGCCCCCACCATGCTAATATTTCAAAGGGACCTTTTGTTCACGCACAGACACAATTCAAGGCTCTCTGGTTGTTTATATATTTATTAATTATTACATTTTTATGTCACCCATTTCCCTACAAAGTGGAGACTCTGGCCGGCTTAAGAGTTATAAAACAAATAAAAAAAGAATTAAAATAGTAAAACATAATTGCACTGATTAAAATATTATTAAAAATTTTTACTCAGATGGAAACTCAGAGCGCTAAGACTGTGATTATCTTTATTGCTCCTGGGGGGGCGTCGAGGTGGGGCCGGGCAAGGCCGAAAAAAGGGGGCCGGCCGACCCTCCCTCTGCGGCCCCGCTCCCAGGCCTTTCCAGGGGCTCCGAGGACGGCGATTCGGCGGAGAGGCGCGCCCCCCGTCCGCCCGGCGCCCCCCTCGCTCACCGTGAGGCCGTCCGTCGAGGGAAGGCCCGCTCCCCTCCGCCATAGCGGCGCCACTGCCGGAAGAGGAGTGCACTTCCGGCCGGAGGAGGGACGCCAAAAAGGCTCCCGCTGTGCGCCCGAAAGAAATCCTCCCCCGGAAAAAGAGAACGGGCGATGCGTTCCGGTTGGAGCGCGGAGGGAGGCTGGAGGAGCCGAGCGAGGAAAGGGGAGGCCGGCCCCTCTTTTCCGGCCTTAGTCCGGCCCCACAGCTTGGGACAGGGCGCCCCTCAACGCCCCCAGCTCTTTGGCTTGGGGTTATTCAGAGGGGCTGGGAAGCTGGCGGCTGAGGCCTGACCCACCAGAAGAGTGGACCATCTCCCAGAATTCCCCAGCAGGCATGGCACCTGGGGAATTCTGGGGGTTGAAGTCCACCTGTCCTCAGGTTGCCCAGGCTGGGAAAGCCTGGCTCAGGGCAAGCAGGGAGGCATTTTAAGCAGGCAGTGGAGGAGGGGGGGGGCCTCCAGGGTCCTTTTGTGACACCAGCGCCAAGTCACAGTGCCAGGCTAGGCTCAAGGGGCAGAGACCCCCCCTCCCCCCCAAGGCAGCTGAATTGCTTTTGCGCCTTGGGCTGCCAGGGAGGTTGGTAACTGCCTGTGGTGTTTGATGGAATTCTTGGGCACCACCCAGACGGCCAGCTACTGTGGACCGAAGAAGAGCTGCCTGCTGCCAGAGGTGGCCCCCACCAGCCTCAGCCATGACAGCTACCAGGCTTACTACCTGCCAGGCTATCGCTACCTGAACTCATGGAGGCCCAGCCTCTTCTACAAGGTCTCCGCTTTCCGACCTGGCGATGAGGGGGCCGGGCGCCTCAGTGCCCCGTTGAGGCCCCCAACCATCCTGCCCTCGGTGAGGTCCTCCCTCTACGCCCGCTACAGTCCCCAAGACTGGTATAAAGCCAACGCCGTGCAGATCAAAGGGTCGGAGGCATACCGGCACTGGGCCGGGCGGCTGAATGCGGACAGTGCGCGGCTCATGCAAGACAAGGACCAGCTGACTCGGCAGCAGCAGGAGGATTCTGGGAAAAACCTGGGACAGAGGCTGGCCGACATCGATTTCTGGCGGTCCGAGTTGACCTATGAGCTCGAGCGGCTGCTGCTTGATACTCGTGCGCTGGACACTGCCAAGCGGCGCCTGGAGTGTGCGGCTGATGAAGCCCAGGGGCCTCTCCAGGCAAGTGTGGCTCCCCCAGTGCTGTCAGGCTGCTATTAATGTGGGGTGCTGGAGAAACAGTACTGGCCTCTCTTGCGGCCTCTCTTGCGGCCATGCCTTGCCAACCATTTCCCTGGTGGGTTAGCTCTACAACATTCTCCTTTGCTGTAACACTGCAGCATCCTTCGAATGGTAGGCAAGCCCTTGGAAGGATAGCAACATGCTTTTTATTATGAATCTATCCCTGAACTAGGCCATCAACAGGCTCACAAAATGATAGGCAAGATAAAATGACCTGTGCTTTCTGCCAAAGGCGGTTTGCAGTAGAGGTATGGAGAAACACTCTTCCACCATAGAAAATATCCCTTGGGCATTTGCTTCTGTGAAGTGTCTCAGAAGAGATTAAAAATGCTTAGGCAGATTGCTTCAGAAATGGCAATTCTACTTTTTGTGTTAAAAGCCAGAACAGCAATTTGTTTCCAGCTCAGAAAGGAGGAGGAATCTGCCAAAGCTCCGGAATAAGTAAAGTCTTAACTTCTCTGCTGGTGGCAGCACCAGCCCAACCTTGACTTGAAAGCTAAGCCAGTTTGTGCCCGGTTGAAAAACAAGTCACTAGGAGTCAAAGCTTGACTTGAAAGAAGCTCTGGCTTTCCTATCGGACCTCTGCACCCGCCTTGGCCAATAAGGAATTCTACCTGTCTATTCATCTAGCCAGAGCCCAGGCTGTATCGTTTTATATCGGTTTGTATTTCTGAACCGTAGGCAGGTAGACGTGCTCCTACAGAGCCTCTTGGAAGCTTTGTTCATGTGCTCAACAATTGCAATGTTAATGGTATTGCTGGTGCCTTCTCATGAAATATCAGTTGTAGAAGAAAAGGGTGAGAATTCCACTCTCCTGAGTGTAGAAAAGTAGGATTTTAAAAGTGTTGTTATGCGCCCGCTGGAAACATTGTGCGCTTCCCTGAGTCAGCTTTGCTGTGAGATGAAAACTGGCCACTAGGTGGCATACTAGCTTTTCTCTTCAAAGCTGTTCAGGACATCTTGTTGACCCCCAAAGCAGCCATAGCCAAAGTTGGCTTGAGGCAGGAGCTTTTTGTCCTCTCCACCCCCCCCCCCCCCCGCCCCCCTGGATATCTTTTTAATTCTATTTCTATTTTGTTCGTAGGTGGCCTTGGAATGCTTATACAATCGGGAGAAACGGATGGGAATTGACTTGGTCCACGATCACGTGGAAAGGAATCTTATACAGGTATTGTAAAATAGTTTGTAAGCAATTGCCAAAAAGTAGCATTTAGATGGTAGGTTTTTGTTTTCCTGCTCTTCCTGCCCTCTGGGTTTGCACATGGAAAGGTAAGCTGACCGGAAACTGTCCAGAGCAGGAACGAATATGCTATCAGCTTGTTTGGAGATATCTGGTTGCATTCCTGAAAGAGGATTTTCTTTTTTCTTTTTCTTCATTTTCTGTGAGCAGGAACTTTTTGTATAAAGCAAGTTTCAGTAATGTAAGATGAGTCCAGTGGAAAGACTTTGGGAAAAACCTTGGGAGGCGGGGTGAAGAGAGGCTGCCTAGGGAAGGGTCCCAGGAGGGGCAGCAGAGCCCGTGGCTGGAAAGCGGGCAGGGCGAGAGGCGCAGGAGGGACCCTGCCCGGTTTCTCAGGCTGCAAAGGAGATGGCGGGAGAATAGCACTTACAGACTAATTCTGTTAGTGTAGCCTTATAAAGAAAGTGGAACGAGCTCAGGTTGTTGCGGTTTCTGCCTGATCCGGCTGGTAAGGCTGATGCCTTGTTTAAAATTCACCAATTTCAGGAGGGTGAGGTTAGTCTCCAGCTGGTTTCCCACACTGTGTTGAACATCCGCTCCCATAATTCCCAGCCACCGAGACTTACTGGAAGATAATAACTCACAACAATTCTATGTATGCTTCCACTGAGCCTCTGCTATGTGTATTAATACCTGTAACGCATGATGAAACTTTTCTCTCGGTTCAGGTTTAAACAAATAACTCCGGAGACTCCCGGTGTGTTCTGATGCAGATACCGCAATCTGGAGTCTCCCTTGAATCATCTGATAAGCTCCTTATTAATTTAACCTTCCTGCTGATAAAACTGAATGAGAATCGCTATTCCCAGCATGCAATTGCATATAAATGCAACACAAGGATCTTTTTGCATTTTAAATAAACAAGATGTTCTTCTGATGTCTGCGTACATCCTGTAGGAAGGCTGGGACAAGCCTCTCCGGAGCTGTTGCTAAAATTACCCGGATGTCTCGGTATTGTCACCAGGTGTTCAAATATCACCTTTAATTCTCTGTTATCCCTTTTGTTTCCCTTTCCTGGGCCTTTGCAAGGACGGAGGATTGCTCCGCAAACTGCCTTTCCCCTCGACTTCTGCAGAATCCCTGACCGGCGTGTTTTTTTCTATTCCAGGAGGTTGATTTGATCAGGGCGTGCCAAGAGAAAATGAGAAAGCTCGCAGAAAGAATCGACCAGCAGATTAAGTAAGCTTTGAAACAAGTCAGCTGCTAGTAAAAGCGGGATGATGAGTTGGTCTGATTTATCTGTGCTGGGGATGATGCAACAGCTGCAGCAGCAGTTCAAGATCAGCATTATGGTTTGAGGAATCCTCTTTGGGATGGGTGGGGCCTTCAGCAAAGAACAACCAGTTCATTGGGCGGCTCTCAGTAGCAAGAAGCGTGCAACTGGAGAGCACCCAGAGGGAAAACCAGAAGTAACCTTCAAAGGCAGGAAGTGGAACAAGAAAAGAAAAGAAATGGCAACGGCTAAACTGGCATATGATTTGTTCCTTGACCACTATCACCCACCCACATGTTTTACTTTGACTGTCACACTAGGCAGAAATTCAACAGGTAGCGGTAGCAGGACTCCTTCCTTCCGCTTCACTCTTTTGTCTTACTGAAAGGAAAGTGGGATAATCAGGAACTCCGTAAACATAGGAAGACTTTCTTGTCACTCTTGTAAAAGTGACAGAAGTATAGGGTTAAAATTCGTGTGTGTGTGTGTTTTTTTTAACAACCTGGGAATGGAGAGAAATTTCCTGTGCCTTTTCAGTGGATGTTCCTTGACTCCTCTAATTAATAATATTGGGAGAGGGAAGACGATAACCGCATAAATCTTTGTTCCAGCCTTAACAGAGATGCTCAACATGCGCTTGAGAGGGATCTCGGAGATAAAAGTTCCGCTCATTTTATTGATGAAAAATGCTATAATTTGAGGAATACTTCAGACAGTATCAACTACTACCATGGAATTGAGAAAATTGATGGAACGTAAGTACCGGACTATCTCCTCGTAGTCATTTAAGTAGCAGCCAAATGAATGCGGGAATAAGAAAGGGCCGGTCTCATGAAGTTTGTCAGAGCCGTTTCGTTGATAATTGGACACTGGATTAGGGACATCAGTGAGCACTTTGCCTTACAGAAAAAAATTAAGGGGAAAAAACCCTTAAAACATTTTTCCTAGACTTGAAATGCATGTTAAAGTATTCCGTGTCAACCTTAGATGGCCTCAACAATTTTAACTGGTTCTTAACGTTCCGCATTAGTGAGGTCTGGTTCTCCACTGTGTGCACAGAGCTGCACCTCTTCACTCGTGGGCTCTGTTTTCTTCTCTGTTTTTCACCATCCCATAGTCAGCAGGGAGAGAAATGACCACGCTGCACTCAATGGAACCCTTTATACCCCGCTGTCTTCTCTCCTATTCTTAGCACTGGGCTATAATTTTGACCCAGGCCCCTCTCACTTGAAATCATAGTTTCCATTCATTATCCAAAGCGACTCGGCTTCTTGCCTTGCAGAGTCTCCGTCCCTGAAACCTGGGCGAAGTTTAGCGATGACAACATCCGGTATTCCCAGAACGCCCGGGCCAACACGGCCATCCTCTGCGAGGAAGCCAACCACACGCTGGAAATCACCTCGGATGACATGTGGAAGCAGTGGACAGACAGCAACCTGTCCTTTACCTCTCGCATCTCAGAAATTGCAGATGCCAAGAACCAGCTGCAAGCACAGCTGGCGAAGGTAGGACAGACCGGTGGGCAGCATCCCGTTTGCTCTGGGCTGATGGAATCTCTCTCATTCCTATATTTAGGTTCAGAAAAACCGTCGGAGCCTCCAGAGCAGGGTCTCCAACCTCAGCAACTTTACCACGTGTGGATTGCTGGCTGAGGAATTCTGGGAGTTGAAGTCCACAAGTGGTAAAGTTGGTGACCTTGCTGACAGAATTGGAAGGCACCTAGGAGGCCATCTAGTCCAACCCCCTGCTCACGCAGGAGAGCCTATAGCAAGACCCGTCTCTCAACATTCTGCTGCTGGGAGTCCCAAGCTGAGACCCCATGTCCCTCAGCGCAGGTGGTTCTCGTCTTAAAGACCCCAACCGGGGCCGGGATTTTGGTTGCTGAGCAGCTCAGGGCCTCCACTCCAGAGATGGGCACGCTGTACAGAACGATTGTTGTTGAGGTACAGATGTGGAGGCTGTCCGAGCTGGCAAGTCAGGAACTCCCCGCTTGGTCCAGCGTGCTGACTGACCTTCTGTGCTTTTTCACTCGAGAAGACGCCGGAGAGCCCTCGGTCTGCTCTGCCCACACTGCCCCGTGAGGCCACCAAACCGGAGACAATCCAGCAGCGCGCGAGAGGGAGGTTTTGTGGGGAAACAAATGGTGAACCTCACCAAAGCGTTGGACAACGTGGGCAGGCAGGCTTGGCATGAATCGGTGTCTTGTTCCAGTCTCTTGCACGGCAGGAGAACAGTCACAAGCACAGAGATGAATTATGGCCTTCAGCGAAACCTTTGTCAGTCCCGTCCCCGCCATAACTTCTAGAATAAATGTGGAGTTGTTTGAATTCAGATTAAACCAGTAGTTAGACAGAGCAGGAACGCCCGTTTTCCACCTAGCCTCTTTCACTCTTGTGCCACATTAAAGAGAGGCTAAGTGACCAACGTCTTCCCTTGGCTGAGTCCCCGGTGCTGTGTGTGTCCACTGGACAACCGGCGGAAGCATCTCATAGAGGCAGGAGAATTGAAAGCGACCCTTAATCCCGTGAAAAAGGACGGCGGGGCTCTCTTCCTTTGCTCCTGGGGGAGCCAGAAGGGAACTGAACTGAAGAGCCAAGAATGCCAGGGGGCTCCTTTGGGGTTATGCTCTGGAACAGGGGGGCACCTTTGGAAGAGCCCTAGACATCAATCTGCAGCCACTTCTGAACTTCTTTGTGTCCCCCCCCCGTCCCCCCCCCGCTTTTGCGCTGATTTCTGATCCTTCCCATGCAGCTCTGCAACTCTGCAGTGATTGCTAGTAAGGCTGTTACACCCTTTGAAATGATGTGAATTATCTGGCATCGTGGATTTTATATGTAGCCATTAGGTGTAGTTAAGGTCACATAGTGCTGGTAGGCAGGAAGGTTGACCAGGTTGCAAGTACACATCCGCTCCCTTCCTGCTTTTCCTTAATTCTACTTTTTAAAATAGAAAGCAAGAGAATTATGACTTCCAATCCTACCTATCACAACACTTTCTGTTCAAGAGAGGTTGAATGTTTGGTTTGAGTTCTGAGTTTGTGTTCCAGATACTGACGGGGAAGAGTCGACCGCTTGTCAATTGTTCCTTTTCTTAGCATGAAATTCAGCAGGAACTTTTTCCCCCAGAAGAGAAAAAACGAAGCAGAGCAAGAAGAAGCCAGGCTGGATCTGGCTTTGCGCTTGGTCCTTTCCCTAGGCTGAAGCAGCGCCCCCTCCTCCTCAATTTCTCTTCCCCCCGCCTCTTTGCCTCTCAGCTAGAGGAGCTTGGATTTCTCCTTCAGAGGGGCTGAGTTTTTTTGAGTAGTTCTTAAGAGGAAGTGTTGGGACTCTTGGCCCATCCTTGCTGAGTGTGCTTATTGTTTTTGAGATCTGACTGTGGGAAAGTTAGAAGCTCATCCTTTTTAATGACTCAGGAAGCACCCAAAAGAAGAGAACCTGATATTCCTATCACCACTTGGTTCAAGCCCTCCCCAGGGAGGTCCTGTGTTGGAAGAGCTCTTGGGTGCAGGAGGACGGCTTAAGGGGCAACCTTTGATGCCTTCTGCAGGATGACCAATCTGTGCCCAGTATTGATTTATAGAGAGCTGGCATATCTCCTTAAACTTGACAGAAAGTTCTTCACCTTTGTTAAGATCGTGGCAGAGGAGGCCCTGGGTGGGCATTAAGCAGAGCCCAGAAACATGGGGGACCTTGACCAACTAAAGAGGGGCATTTCCTGTATTCCAGTGGCTACAAATCCATGAAAGAATCTTGAATCTCGGCCACAAAGTTGTTTACATACTAAGTTTATTTTGCTTGATATATGGGCAGATATTTCAGCTGCATTACTCACTTTAACTGAGAGAGATCAAAATGTACTCAGCCCTGATTTATTCTCAGCCGGAGCAAATGTAGGGCTAAATTTTCCAGACTAATTAGCACAATATTTTGGGCCTGCTTGCTATACTGGGAGGTTTGACTAACTTGCCTGGGACTGTAGAACAAAAACTAAAAAGGGACCAGAACAAAAACGAAATGGGTTTTAATTAAAATCAGGGTTGATCGATTAATTACAATGAATATTCTGTGTCTGTTTAATTATTTTCTCCTGGCAAGTTAAACATTGCCGTTCAGAATCATATGTTCAGGGTCCTCAGGGTTTCTGTTGCCGGGTTTTAAATTATGTATTCCCTGATTAATCAGTGAAACGTTTAAAAAGAGGAAAAGCTGCCTTGGAGTGGAGCTTGATCCTTAGCCACCCCGTGGGGCTCTGCGTTTTTTGTGTATGTAGTTTCCAGGTGGTTTTTGCGGGAACAAAGTAGAAGTGCAGCTTTTTTGTGCTGGATCCGCAGCTGGCCTGAGAGCCAGAGCCGCCGTCCTCCTCAGAATGGGCCGGATCCTGGGCCCAGGACTCTCCCGCCGGGCCTTGCGTGCTGGCAGCTGTTTTCCTTTCCAAAAGTGTCACGGATCTTTACTTCCCCTTTCAGACCCTTCAAGAAATCTTCCAGACTGAAAACACCATCATGTTACTGGAAAGGGCAATCATGGCCAAGGAGTGTCCCCTGAAGGTGGCCCAGACCCGCCTGGAAGCGCGGACCCGGCGGCCAAACGTGGAGCTGTGCCGGGACGTCCCCCAGTTCAAGTGAGTGCCCTGAGAGACGCTGCTGCTGCTGCTTTCAAGGAGGCCAGCGGGGGCCTGTGCGGCGAAGCACCGTTTGGGGAATCCGGGCTGGGAGGTTGCCGAGGCCTTTCTGGAGCCCAAGTCCCCTGTGGCGGCTCTTCTGGAGTCGGTGCTGGGCCCTGCCAGCCGGTGCTTCTGGTCCCCTCCTGCCTCCGTGTTTTGGTTCAGGGTGTCCCGGGCTGAGCGGGAGCCTGGCTTCCCTACAAGTGGGGGCATTAAATGGCAGATTTAGGCCGAGGCAGCGACAGACCAGCTCCTCTGCTGCTTGTAAGAGAGCCGGAGGAGGGGGGGTGGGGGGGGAATCCACCTGCCTTGCAAGCCGGCCAGTCTGCTTCGAGGCTTCTCCTTGTGGCTGTTAGCCTTGGCTCGTTCGTTAACATCTTCTTAAGCTCCTCGAACGGATCCCGTTAAGGAAGAAGCAGGACGCAAGCAGGCCTCTCTCTGCATGCGCTTCCGAGCCTGGCTCTTTCCAGGCGGCCATCCCAGCCGGGTCCCAGCAGCCGGTGACCTTTTCCTTCCCTTTCAGGCTGGTGAACGAAGTGTTCACAATTGATGACACGCTCCAGACCCTGAAGTTGCGCTTGCGAGAAGCCCAGGATACCCTGCAGCTGCTAATCCTCAACAAGTCGAAACTGGAGCACGACCTGATGGTGAAGGCCAACAGCCTCTTCATTGACAAGGAGAAGTGCATGGGGATGCGGAAGACCTTCCCCAGCACGCCCCGCCTGGTCGGCTACACTTGAGGCTGCCACGGCCGCCTTCCACGCTCCTGTCAATCTGACATAAAAGATTGAAAATCATGGGAGACACTTCTGCTCGTTTATTTTTTTCTAGCAAATGGAAGAAGGACAAAGAAAAATAAAAAATCCTGTGAAAATAAACGTTAACGTAACAAAAACAAAACCGGAACAAGGTCACAGCTTTTCTTGCTTGCAGAAAGTGCGAGTCAGCCGGGCTCTAGAGCGGACAGGAGCCAAATCCAGAAGAGGGCCTGATCCTGGCCCTCGCCCCCAGTGGCTCTTCCCCCCGTTTAGCCCATGGAGGCCACAAGGCTGAATCCACCGATTGGACCTGGAGATCTGGCAGCCCGGGTGGCCGGAGGATGCGACACTGACTCCACCTGCAAGCATAGGCCTTCCTGCTGATCCGCTTGGGCCAGGGGAACCTAGCCTGCCGAAGGGCAAAGTGTTGCATGTGTGAAAGCGCCATGTAAGTAGCTAACATTCATCCTAATTATTCCACCTGTGTGAACTCGATCTATATGTCTGCCATAGGAAGTGCAGAAAATGGTCTATGATTTCAAGGATCTCGCCATGTCTGCAAAAGGGAGAAAGGAATGCACATCGTAGAAAATAATTCATCCTCCCCATGCTGGTATTCTGTCATTTATAAAATACAGTTTACGGTGTAGGGAGCAGAAGGTGCAAACCATTAAGCCATGATAATCATGCACTGGTATGCGCTCACAGGGAAGGCACGATCAGATTGTTGTCTCCTCCCCTTCCAGTTCCACCCAGTCCCTCTCTATAACCTTCCCTCCATTTCTAAAGCATTTAAATTTCTGGGCAAGGATGTGCAGTCAGCATCCTTTCGAGTTCAGCCTGTTTCTCAGAAATTTAGAAGGCGACTCACCCCAAAGAAAAAGGGGCCCTGTGTGGAGTCAGCTTCCTGCCTCTCCTCCTTCCGTTGTTGTTTCAGACAGTGGACATTCAGCTCAGCCCTGGAAGAAGGTATAGTCGGGAAAGGGATGAGCCTTGAGATGCTGCCTTGACTCTCTTCTGAGATAATCGTTTTCCCCCCTGAAGCCTCACGCCAGCCTGGTGAGAGAGCAGGAATGGTTTGTTCCTGTAGTCCAAAGGCTCGGTTTCTTGGCATCCGGGTTTTTTAAGTGAAGATATAGTTGCTGTTGCATCTCATTCTCCCCCCAAGACTCACGGGAAGAATGCCAGCTGAGTTGCTATAGTCTGAACCACCTAGCTGGCATTGCTACAGATTTATTTATCACTGAAATCACATCTCATTCTCGTAATTATAAGCCGTGTTGATTGAGTGTAGCAAAGACATGTATGTGAATGGATTTAATTACCTTTATAACCAGGGGATATATACATTTAATTACAGGTAACTTGTGGGGCCTGGATATTAAACAGCTCCTCAGCACTTCTGTTTGCTGCAACAAACCCTTTGACCCGTCTGGATTTACCGAAATGGCACTGTCGTGATTTAATTTTCTTATTTTCCTTCAAAATGCCGCTGCTTCCATAATCCAGCCACGTTCTGCTGTCTGCCCCCGTCTTTGCCTTGTCTTGGTTGAGCAGAAAACAAGGTGGCATTTTGTTCAGCCCGTGGCCCCTTACTTCGCTTCTGGGTTTCCTTCCTTAGTTTCTCTGCTGGCATTCAAGAGGAGGTAGACGATTATGGGTTGGGTGGTATCCCTGAGGGACAGAGGCAAGGCTAGGAGGTTGGAGGAAGCGCCTTGACTTCCAGTTAACAACTCCAGATCCTTCCAGATCCAGATGTGCAAAGGCCTGCCTTGTTTTCTGAGAACGTTTTCGGCCCAGAGGTCTTTCATTGTAAAGGGGCCCTTTCTCCCGCGCTCTGCCCTCTTTAATACCGCGTGGGCTGCTTTAGGGCTGGAGCAGGGAGGAAGAGGAGGGGGAAGGGGGAACAAGCGCGGTAGGTGGGGCCGAGCTTTGCCAGGGTGGAGCTTCTGCGAAATGTCATCTGGCATCCAACTGCCTGGCCCTTTGGACAATGCAGATCTCTGGCCCTTGCCGGTGCCAGCGGCCAAGTATTCCGAGAAGTCCTGCTGGTGGGTGCCTTCAGAGAAGAATGGGCGCCTGTTCTGAAGGAAAGAGTCCGGTTCTTCCCTTGGAATTAAACAAGGGCTCTTGGAAAGCCTCAATTGTTGGCTGCACTCTGGAAGGAGAACATTTTGCCCGGCTTGGTGCTGGCTTGGTGTTCTTAGCTGTCCTAAGCCCCTTTCCCCCACCTTTGGCTTCCGGTCTTTCCACTCTCCTCTCCTCCCTTGAGATGCGCGTCTAGGCGTTAACCGTCTGATTCCGAGGCCCGTCTTCCAACCTCTTAGGCGGCCCAGCTTGCAGGACAGCCGTGTGGTTTCCCACCAGCACGGCCCGGCCCGTTGGCCACACCAGCTGGAAGTCGCACGATGGACGACGAGGCACAGATTTGGGGGAGGGGGCTACACATTCGTAAAGCTCTTCCGAGTCAGAGACCCTACAGCTTGGAGAGTGCTGTGAAGCCCTATGAAGCAGTCCATAAGCCTATTGCTGGACGTTGACCCCGCCCTTCGTGGGCCCAGGATCCCTGCAGATGCCCTTGGGTGACAAGGACGGGGGTCTTTCCCAGGAAGCAGCAGCCCCACCCCCGCTCTCCAGGCGGTCCATAGAACAGGAGACCACACAGAATCCCTGGGCGGAGGAAGACGGGGAAGTTGGAAAAAAAAATGGTTTTGGGAAGGAGGCAACAGGACAATCTCTCTCTACTGTGGCTGGGAAGATCGTCTCCATCTGAACTGCAGTGAGTTGAGCTCAACTGGAGGACACTTGGAGGACGGCATGATGCCTGAGGCCACCCGGATGTTTGGAGACTGAGCCCCCTCCGGCTAGGGAAGGCTCTCTCCGGCTCTTTTTCTATTCTCCCAATGGCTGGGCAGGGTACTGGAGTGCTGCTTCATTGCTTTCTGCTGGCCCTTGGTGAATGGTTCAGCGTCTGGCCTTTGAATCTCGGCTTCTTGGGGCTTCATTAAACACTTTAATTGTGGTCTCAGCTGCTTCGCCGCTTTCATCCGTGCAGTGAAACAGGGAGACGAAACACTTAACTAAATAAGCGTCTAGCTTTTCTTTACTACCGTATTGGTGTAAGAGGTTTTTTCCCCCCTTTTAATTGAAGAAGCTGGCAACCTCGGGGAACAAACACACAAAGGCAAGCTAATTATACCTGCTCCCAAAAGCTGCAAGCGGTGTAGCTTTCCTTTTTAAAAGTAGAGACCAAAATATTCCAGCGTGTGCAAACGAGGGCGAAAGCGACAGCTGACCCGAAAATAGGGATAATAAGAACTTGGGAAGAGCCCTTGGGAAGGCCAGGGCGACCTTGGTTTGTTTTCGAGGCCCCCCTCTTCGGTAAGGCAAGAGCGGTGAGTTCACTTTTAATAAATGGGGCCCTGCCTCCACGAAGAGTGGGGGGGGGGGCAAGAGCTGACTTGGAAGGCCGAAATGGGCCCTTTTGGTTCACCCCAGAGATTCGAGACCAGCACCCCTGGTCCTCTGCCTGGACCCAGAGAGGAGCAGCCATCCGGGTCACTGGCCAAGATGCCCCAAAGCGGGTTCTGCTGCCGGAATCTCCTTGATGAGAAGGGAAAGTTTCACCAACTCCTTCGTGGTTTGCCTGGAAGGAAGGGTGGAGTCAGCTCTGGAAGGTGAGGCGAATTCTTTTCTCCGCCTCCCTAATTTTGTTCAAAGGAAAATGAAAGGAAAGGAAGGGGAGCTCTGTAGCAGAACAAGCACACTCAGCGGCAGGACGCTGTCTTGATGGCTAATTGGGAGCCTTGGCTTTGAGGAGAACTCTGTGTTCGCGCTCCCTGAAAGTTCAAAGAAAACCCTGTGGAAGAAGGTCAAAAACAAACCAGGTCTTCTGTGTTTTAGCAAAGCTGGACCTTTGGGGAGGATCTTTACGCAGCCACCTCCCTCCCCCAAATATTCAAACAGGGTTAGAGAATAACTATCCCTCCTCCTGATGCAAGTTTGCGTCATTAGTTTTACCATTAATGCAAACCGGGAGCCCTTCTGGTTGGAGACTATTTCCCAAGGCCAAATTGTCAGCCTGCAGGAAGGAAAAAAAACCAGACGGTGGGATGGCTGGACTAATTGATCAAAGGCATGAGGAGGAGGAGGAGGAGGAGGAGGAGGAGGAGGCACCCCCACCCCTCCTTCACACCTGGAGGGACTGTGAGTGCCCTCCCAAAAAACTGTTCCTGCCCTCGCCAAGCAGGTTTGGGCCTCTGGAAGAGAATGCGATGAGTCAGCCAAGTAACTGCCAAGTGTCAGGTTGATCTGTGGGCTTCCAAGTGGAGCTTTGCTGAACCCAGTGCAAGCAGCATCCGACAGGAAGAGCCACGAGGCTTCTGCAATCTCTTGAAAAGCTGAAACCAGCACAAGACCTCAGAGGATCTGCTGGCCAAAGGCTTCAGCCTCTCCCTGGGCAAATCGCCTTGGTGAACGGGCGGCTGCTTCGATAGGCCTTTCTGGCTAGAGAGGAGAGCCCTTCCTTGGCCTTCAGGAACGTCCCCTCCAGCCCCCAAGACTGCTCCAGATCCTGACTCTTGAAACTCAGGCCGGCAGGTTGTCCTTTCGCACGCCTCACAGGTGAAAATGGGGACAGGCTTCCACCCCCAGGAAGGGTGACTGTCCTGCCAAGCCTGGACGAAGGCTTTAAGCCCCCCCCCCCAGCCTCCATTTTGCCTCCCATGCTCGCCACTGGCCTAAAACCACCCGGAAGTGGATTCGTCCTTTGGATTAGCGTGAGAGTGTGGGGTGGGGACACCGGCACCTTCGTAGGCGCCTCCCTTTGTCCTCGGTTTGCTTTTGAAACTGGCCCAGCCTCTGGCTTCCCCTGCCTATCCGTTTGCCTCTGTGCAACTGAAGATGCTGGAGGGTGGCAGGAAGGAGAAGGGCGAGGGAGGGCAGTGGAAGACAACAGGAGGGGGACTCAAGAGGGCGAGGGGACCACCCTGGAACAGTCCCACCTGCTTCCTGATCAACGAGTCTTTGGGGGGAACGGGAGGCCCGCCTAGGAACACAACTCTGTGAGAAGAATAACAGAGCAAACAGGCTTGGAAGGGACCTCGGAGGTCTTCTAGACCAACCCCCTGCTCAAGCAGGAGACCCTAGACCATTTTATACAGGTGACTGCCCAGCCTCTTCTTAAAAACCTCCAGTGATGGAGCCGCCCCAACTTCCAGAGGGAAATTGCTCCCCTGGTTCATTGTTCTCCCGGTCAGGAAATTCCTCCTTAGTTCCGGGTTTCTTTCCTGGATTAGTTTCCACCCGTTGCTTCTTTGCTTGCCTTCTGGGGCTTTGGAGAAGAGCTTGACCCACCGCTCTTCTTTGGGGCAGCCCCTCAATTATGGGAAGGCTGCCACCGTGTCGCCCCTGGTCCTTCTTTTTACTAGACCTACCCTATTCCTGCACAAGACTCACACTGCGCTCTCAAAAGTCCCAAATGAGTTTTCCACCCTTGTTGAAAAATAATTCTGCAACTGGTCACCATCCAGATCAATTGGATTGCACATCTGCTGCCCAGCCAATCAAAGATGCCGGGACATCTTGGAGGGGGGGGAGTTTAAGGAGATGACATTCAGCACACCTGAAGGCGGGAGAAGCCGACTTAGGTCAAGTTTCCCAGGGAATGGAGGGTTGTGTGGCCCTTCCCATCACGAGCTCCTCCTGCCGGGTGGAACATAAACCCTTTGCACCCCCCTTGCTCTCTCCCACCCCCGGCTGAATCAGCTCCACCCAAATCTTTCATGTTTTCTTTTCTCAGATTAATCCTGTCCCGGCCCAGACATGCCTCTGTTGATTTTTAGTAGTATTTCTGCATTGAACATGTTCCTAGGCATGCCCCGGAATAAACAACACGGAACCCCGAACAGGCAAAAAAGGAAAAGAAATAAATAAATTGAGAAAAGTTAAGCAACAGCAGGTTGCCTACAAATCCTGCACCCCATGAGAAATAACAAGAGAGAGCGGAGGCTGTAAGTGCTAATGTAGAAATCCAGTGTTAGAAATAGTAACCAAATTTAAATACACTTCATTGCACACAGTTGTTGTCTATGACAATCTTCAGCCAACGCCAATTTTAAAATTCTGGTTTTACCCGTGGAAGGTTTATTCTGTCCTCCCTTCAGAGAAGGGTTCCCTCTGGGTCAGCCCCCCTGGGCTAAGGCAGGCAGGGGCAGCCCAGGTCTAAACTGCGTCCATGGGTTAGTTACTTGCAGAAAATTCCCAGCATTGCTAGGAAAATGCAGGATAAGATTTCAAAACATCGGATAGTTGCACATTTCTTTGCTACAGGGAGAAATGAAAAGCCGGTGCTCTGTATTATTTTTAGATTTGTATCTTGCTGCAAGCAGAACAAACAGTAATTTTGCGGTTAACTGTTTTATCCTTTGATCTCTCTTATCTGCAATGTTGATGTCTAGGCAAGTTAGGGAAGAGTCTCCATCTTCTTTAGGATGCTTCAGCAGGAGGTTGGCGGGGGGAGAATGGTGGGAGGGTCGTTTTGGTACGTTGACCTGGAAGAGTGAACCGGAGCTGGCAGGGACGTCTGCAGGTGGCCTGGCCTCCCCACTCCTGGGAAAGAGCCCCACGGCCAAGAGGATGTCCCAAAACAAGCCATTATCTGCTCACCTCTCAACTGGCAGAAATGCTCCACGTTGTTGGGTCACCTGCCTTTCCGATGTGATCAGACGTGTCCCAACAACGCTCCCTCCCTTCCCACCCAACCTGGGGCTGGCAAAGGAGAGACGGAAGTTGCTCTTCGCCAGTTATGCCCAACTGTTGGAAGGATGATGGTGGCTCTGCAGACCAGATCAGCCTCCCAGATCTGGGCAAGAGGAAGCTGGACACCTTTGAGGCAGCACCGCGCTCGTCTTTTCTTTGCTGCCACTAATGGCTGTCTGGATTTTTCCCAGCCAGAAATGGTTGGTGTGTGGCTTGGGAGTGTGCAGGAAGAGAGCCAAAAGCTCTACCTAGCTTCCCCCAAACTGGCATCCTCCAGGTGTGCTGGGCTGCGGTCCCTCTTAGGCCCAGCAAGAAGAGCAGCACCAGGCTGAGGGGAAGATTCCTGCTTGTGCCAGGTTTCCCCTCCAGGCCAGCCAGGTCTTTGGGGAGGCCTCTCAGGCCAGGTGAGAATCTGGAGCGCTCCTGCTGCTCACAGGGGGCCTTGTACAACGATACAGGACACCAGGGAAATCGAGACAGGGTTTGGCCATCCTCCGTCACACAGACAGACATCCCAATAAGCCTGGATTTATAGTGTATGGGTTCCACACCTTGACAAGGTGTGTATGCCCTTGAACCTCACCTGCTCCCGGGGCCTGGATAGGCAAGCACACCTGGCTGGGAAAGCTGAAGGCAGGAGTGCAAAGACGGTGCTCAGCATCCTCTTCCTTCTGCTGCGATTAAGTGGAGACCCTCTTGAAGGATGCGGCATTTTGCAAACTGGTGGACCAGATTTAGTTTTAATCTTACTTGGTTTCTACTTGTTTTGTTTTTTTGAAGAGGGAGGGAGAAAACCCTGCAGGTTCTCCCTGGCCTGGAGGGGAAGTTGTCCAAAGATCTGCTGATGATCTTTATTTTATGGGGGTGGGGCTGCAGGGAAGAAAAGGGCCCCAGACCCGCCAGCTGCAACGTCGGAAAAGGCAGCGTTGCCACCAGAAGCAGCCAGAGTTCTTACAGGAGCGTCCGAGAGGCCTGGCTGGCTGGAGGCTGAGGTCGTGGCTGGGGCTCTGCTTTGGCTTCCCTGTTCCAGACATCATATTTCCAGAGGCGGCTCCCCCCACCCCCACCCCGGCTTCGCTTGTTGGAGCTTTGGCTGGACCTTTGCAAGACTGGGCACCTTTGTGGCCAAGAACATAAGAAGAGAGCCCTTAGGGATGGAGGGTCTTTGCCTGCAAACAGGTGACCTTTGGCCAAGGGACAGGGTCGCCCAGGTGCCCCCTTCATGCCCCCTCTTCCCATGTCAGCCGTCATGTCCCCGAGCCATCCCCTTCTGCCGCCAGGGCCCTTTGCCCGGCAGCCTTCTTGCCCACGAGTCTGCGGGTCTCGTCCTCTTCTGATCAAGGCAGGCGTTTTGTGGTCCTGGCCCGTGTGGGCCCATTCATCAAGAGGTCGTGACCTGGATGTGAAATGGCTGCTATCGGGGCCACGTTCTCAGGGGGGAGTCTTTCACTTGCACGGAAGGAGCCTCTTCCTAGCCTGGTGCCTCCATGGGGACCGAGCGGCTCTGCTGGGAGCCTGTCAGGCAGGAGCCCTTCGGCCTCTCGGATGGCGCCTTCTGGAAAGGCCCCGGCGGCTTCTGGCTGCTCCATGGGTGTGTTTTCCCTGCCAGGGAGGTGGAGAAAGGCCGGTGGTGGAAATTCCTACCTCAGTTGCCAAAATAACTGGGCCATCCTTTGGTGCCCTGCAGCGAGCCTGGTGGGAGGGGCCCTTGTTTGCTGTGCTAAAATGCCTGGCTGGGGCCTCCGGTGGCCTGGGGGTCCCCTTGTCCCTGCAGTAAAGGGGGGGACCCCTCTGTAAGGGGTGCCCAGTGAGTCTGGCCAGTCGAAGAGGCTCAGGAACCCCCCCCCCATTTCTTACTGGTTCCAGTGGCACTTCCATCCACCTGTGTTGAAATGCCCCGCAGGTGATTGGCCTCTGTTGCCCGCAGTCAGCCAGAGGAAAGGGCTGTGGTGGGGAAGCCCCGTCTCTCGGAGGTGCTTGTCCTGGGAGCCCAGGAAGTCTTGGCTTTTGCTTCAAGAGTCTCCGGGATCCAGTGGATTCCAATCCTGCAGCCGGATCCTGGGCTGGGTCAGGAAATGCCCGTCCTCCTCTGGCTAAGCTCCTTTCCAAGAAGAGGCCAAGAGGCCGGCCGAGGTCTCCTCTGTGGGGAAGCCGCCTTTGGGCTGACCGGCCCAGACCCGGGGGTGGGACTGGCCCGTGGGGGGGTGTGTGTGTGTGTCTGTGAAGCCCCGGCGTCTCTCTACCAGCCAAAGGTCGGAAAGGGGCCAGCCGGGGAAAGCCGCGCTCCGCTCCTCCGAAGTCCCCTGAAAGAGGCACGGGGCTCCCCAGAAGGCCGGCGGGCGGCCTGCCCAGCGCCGCCTGAACAGCTGCCTGACTGTCCCAGCCGCCACGACGCGGCCTTTCCCTTCGCGGGAGGGGCGGCCGGGGTGCGGCGCCCCCGAGCAAAGGCGCCCCTTCCGGCCGGCGCCGAGAGAGCCCCGGGAAGCGCTCAGCTTCCTCCTCCGCCGCCGCCCCTGAGCGCCGGCCCGGCCTGCTGGCGGCTCCCCCAGCCCGCCGCCTTTTCCCCTCCTCCTTCCCCACCCAGCCGGGCTCCTGACACGGCCGGCCCAGGAGGCGGCAGACCGAGCAGCGACTCCGCGCGCGCAGCAGCCCCGCCGCTCCCTGCCCGGGCCAGCAGCACCCAGCGGCCGTGAGTGGGGCGCCGGCGGGCGAGGGGCGGGCGGCCGAAGGGGCCGGAGAAACCGGGCTGCAGAGGAGCGACCGGAGCTCCGGCCGCGCGCCGGACTCCGAAGCCACCGCTGCGGGCTCGGCACGGCAGAAGCGCCGGCAAGCGGGGCCGGGAGGCGAGCGATGCCGCCGCTGCCGTCGCGCCGGGCGGCGGGGCTGGGACGCGGCGATCCCGGGCGCCGGAGCGCGGCTGGAGTCGGGGAGCGCCCCGCGGGACGGGACGGGACGGGGGGCGCTGGCTGGGGGCCGCTCTTGGCCGCCCTCGATGGAGCCCCCTCGGCGGGGCAGGGCGCCAGCCGGGAAGGACGGCCCGCCGATACCCGGAGCGGCCTCGCTGGGCGGCCTCTTTGCGTTGCGCAGCCGAAGGTGGCCGGAGCGGGACGGTCCCTCCCGGGGCTCTTTGGCCTCCTGGCGAGAGTCCCTTCCAGCCGCCCGCGAAGCGTCGCCCGGGGGTCTCTCGTGCCTCCCACGCATCCCCGCCCTGGCCCCGGGACGCCTCCCTTGCTTCCAAGGAATTGGGGGAGGGAGGGATTGCCGACGCTCCTCGGCGCCGGGGATGAGGAGACGGGGGGGCGTCGGTGAAGACCCTCTAGCCAGACCGCGCCTCGGCACGGAGGACCCTGCAGGGGGTGCAATGGGTTGTCCTGTCTGCAAAATGCATCTGGAGGCTACCCGAGCTTGGAGTGCAGACGTTTGAATGGTTGTGGGCCGAGGACGGGCCGAAGGGTTTGGCTGAAGAGACTCTCTTGCATTCCCACCCAGAAAACAGGAGTTGTGGCAGGTACCTGTAACAGGTGCCCAGGTAAGGGAGACCCAGAGGGGTGTGTTTTGCCTTTTCCCTTCTCATCCTGGAGGCTTTTTGGGCATCGGGCTAGTTGGTCAGTTTGGGAAACCTTTTCCATGGCAGGGAAGGTTCGGTTTAGCAGCTGAATCCTATTGCTTTGCAAACCACGATGAACAGTGCAGTGTGTTTTGTGAATCCTGCTACATGTTTGTTCTGTGCATAATAGTTTGCATAATATCGGAGAAGGAAAAGTGTCACTAAGAACAATGAGATGAATAGCGAGGATTTCCGTACATGTGTGCATGCAGGTAGATGTGTGTGAATGGGGAAGCCACTGTGCCCTGCGCCTCTTCTGGAGCAGAGCTTGGTTGTCAGAAGCGGTCCAGGGGTTCAGCCTTGCCCCACCTCCCATGTAACCAGGTGCATCCAGGAGCCTCTTCCTTTGCCCGAGCCCCACCTGGCAGCATCTTGACATGCTCTGCATCTGGCTTCCCATCCTTACCTAAATGGGGGGCAGAAGGGGGGGAAATGGCCTCCTGGTCCTCCCATGTGATTGGCCTTTTCTGAAGACCCTCCCCACCTCACCTTTAAGGGGAACCCCAGAGGGGGATGACACAAGGACTCTGGAGCTGAGAAGTAGTGGGGAGATGCCCAGGTCAACCCTGACTTCTGCCAGGGGGTGAGTCCAGGGGGCAAGGTGGGTGTGGCTGAGGGCCATCTGAGGTGGCTTGGTTGCCCTCCCGCTAGGAACCCCTTGGACTGAGGCAGGCAGCTGGACGGCCTCCAGTCAAGTGGTGGGATTCAAATGTTTTTCACTACCGGTTCTGTGGGCGTGGCTTGAAGGGCGTGGCAGGGGAAGGAGACTGTAAAATCTCCATTCCCACCCCACTCCTGGGGGAAGGGGACCATCGGTTCTCCGAATTACGCAAAATTTCAGCCACCGGTTCTCCCGACCTGGTCAGAACCTGCTGAAGGCCACCTCTGCCGCCAGTCCTGCTGACCTTCTGATCCTAAAAGGGGCCGCTGGGACAGTGAAGGGGAAGGGAGAGAGGCACCATTGCTTCTCCTGAACCTCTGCGGGCCTCTCAGTCCCTCCTTCC
This sequence comes from Notechis scutatus, assembly GCF_049901735.1. Classification (NCBI taxonomy): domain Eukaryota; kingdom Metazoa; phylum Chordata; class Lepidosauria; order Squamata; family Elapidae; genus Notechis; species Notechis scutatus. The sequence goes on along the minus strand of NC_142020.1, from coordinate 16,744,943 downwards.
CCAGGGACCAGCCAGTAGGCAGTTGGGAAGCTGGGCATTTGGGGCCCCCAGGAAGGTGGCTCCTGCTCTGGATCACCTAGAATGGACCCAGAATCCCAGTGAAGGGTCACCTGGCCCGACCCCTGGCCTCCGTTCTGCTCCCACAAAGCAACTGGAATACCTGCTGCTTGAGTACGTTGACAAGAGAGCTCTCAAAACTACTTTGTCATATTTTTTTCCCCATTTTGCATTCCTGCCTGTTTTCTCTGCATTGCTTTGATTGGTAGATCATCGCTTGCAAGCTTTCCAAGAGCATCTGGCCGGCTGCTCTTGGAAACGGCTTCTTTTCCTTTGGAACGATTTTGCTTCTTCAAATAAAACCGCTCAGATTCAGTGGATCAGGCCAGGGCATAGATCTCAGGCGATCAATCAATCCAGTCAGGGTGAACTAAGCTGGCCTGGATGTGGGCGTGGCGCACTGGGCAAACCGGCTCTTGTAGTCTGTCAGTGGAGATGCAGGTGTGTTTGAAGATTTGTTTCAAGCGTTGTAAGGTTTTATTACACTGAGTAACGTCCCTCTTTCCACGGCCCAGCGCAGATAAAACAATGAGCAACAGGTTCATGTCAGATGAAGCAGGTGGGCAGCCAGAAGACGTAACCGAACCAGAGAACCCTGTTTCCTCCCAAGTTGGCTTGCTGCCCTTGTTGCTGGCAGGGCTTCTTGTGACTTCAGGGATCCTGACTTCATGTTCTCCTCTGGCCACTCCCTGGCTGGGCAAACAGACGTTTGTCAGGCATGGCTCCCGACGGAGGGAAAGGCATTCTGGGACTGACCATGGGCCGGATTGCTCTCCAGGCAGCCCACCCGCCAATATGGTTCAGGAAGGCTTGGCTAGAAAAGCCCTCCTTTCACCAGATGCCCTTTCGGTGTGGCCACACAGACCGGGCATTGTGAGGAGGAGAGTTCTGGCTCTCTCCCCCTCCCCCGCCACTTCCTCCCTTCTGCCCTGGAAGCTCTCCGTTGCAGGTCCTGTCCTTTGACCCCAGAGGTGACGCTTGGCCCAGGGCAGCACATGGCATCCTCAGGCTGGATCTTCCCAGTCTCAGCCTCTTCCTGTTCTTAGCCAAGTGGCGGTTCAATCCTCCCCTGCCCTTCCTCAGAGGGGGAGGCCAATCGGTGCCTCCTCTGCAGGGCTCCTCCTTGGCACCACGAGGGACCAAACGGACACCGAGAAGAGGTCAACCCAGGCTCCAAACTTCCTTTTCCACAGAAGAAGGAAACCCCTTCTTTCCCTGGGCAGGGACCCAGATCGTGCCAAGTCCTCGGCACATAACCCGTGTTCCTGGGAGACCAACCCAGGACCCGCATGAAAGGCAGCTGTGGCCGCCTGAGCCTCAGCTCCTCTTAAAGCAGCCCCTCCCGAATCCTCAGGCGTGGCCCCAGAGCTGCTACACCCAGTTGTAGATCTTTTAATATGACAGCAGGGAGGGAGGGAGGGAGGGAGGGAGCAGGTGAGTAATTCTGCTAAATGCACCCCAGGAGCCTTCGTGTTGTCCTGCTCCGCCCTGAAAGGCCCCCCTGAGCAAAGCTGCAGGCCTTGTTCTGGATGGAGGCTGGACCCTCCAAGACAAACAGACGCAGAGGCGGCGTTTCAGGGCCACAGATGAGGGCAGGCGCCACCCTGGAAGACCATTCAAGAGCTCCAAGGTTTCAAGATTAAACAAGGTCAGCAAATAAAGGAGCAGAGTACGGAGGGAGCCTGCAGAGACAGATCTTTAAAATCTCCTTGAGGGCCAGCAGAGAGGAGTCCGTGGGCGTGTTCACCGGGGCCAAAGCCTCGTCTTCTTCTATTAACTGCCCCCTCCGGCTCCAGCTCCGGAAGATGCCCTCAGAGGCCCCCAGGCGCTCCCAATGCCTCCTTGGCCTTACCCCCAGCCCCTCCCTCGCTGGAGGAAGGCGCAGGTAGAGCTGCCTCTCTTGAGAGGCCCACCCGTGGTATAGAGTCAGGTATTCTCCAGCCATTAAATTCCACCCCCCCCCACAAAAAAACCTTCAAGATATCGGCTCCTTTGCGACCATCCCACGGAGTCCACTATGGTTAAGTGGGTATTTATAAAAAGAGCCGTGGTGGCGCAGTGGTGAGAAGGCAGCATTGCAGGCTGACTCTGCATTCCCACTGCCAGCAGTTCGATCCTGAGCGGCTCAAGGTTGACTCACCCTTCTGTCGTTCCGAGGTTGGTAAAATGAGGACCCAGATCATTGTGGGCAAGAGGCTGGCTCTGTAAACTGCTTAGAGGGGGCTGTAAAGCACTGCGAAGCGGGATATAAATCTATTGCTAAGTGCTGTTTGCAAAGGGAAGAGGGGGCTTCCTTTGTGCACTGCAAATGCTCAGATGCAGAGAGAGAGGGAGGGAGGGAGGGAGGAGAGAGAGGGGGGGAGAGAGAGATTAGGATGGGATCAGCCACCATGGGAAAAAACAGGATGTCTGGTGTTTCTGGAGTTGTGACACCCCCCGTGGTCTTACTGTACCTGTGAGGAAAGTGAGGGAAACGTTCAACTTCATTGAATTTAGAGGAGCCCACTAGTCCCTGGGATGCTTTCATGGCTTCCTGGGTTGAGGAGATGGTGAGGAAAAGGGCTTTTCCGCCGCAGCCACCACCCTTCCAGGTCCAGGCGTAGCTTTTTGAACTGGTAGATCAAGCTTTTCCACTCTGAGGTAAGAGCTTTTGCTTCTTCGAAGGAGAAGATCAGGCCCAACTGCATCGCCAGAGTTCTTCTAAATCCGTGTTTCTCAGGCTTGGCAACTTCCAGGCGTGTCTTTCAGAAGGCAGCCTTGCTCCGTGCAAACCGTGGCCTTGTTCTGTGGAAGTGAAGGGAGCGGAAACAGGCACCGGCTTGGCTAAAGTAGCAGAAGTCTTCAAGAGGACTTGCCTGGCATAATTCCGCTCTCTTTTCTCTTTGTGTCCAAGCAGCGTCGCTTTATTCTCATCCTCACCTCGGAACCGGCCCCCGCTCCTGCTCCACCATGCTGATCCTCCTGGCCTTCATCATCCTCTTCCACATCGTTTCGGCTGCGCTTCTGTTCATCTCCACAATCGACAACGTGAGTTGCCAGGGAAGCTTCCTGCCTGGGGTCTGGTTCCAGGGTCAAAGGGGATTTCCTCTGAACAAGGAGAGCAACTTTTACCGGCCTCTTCTAATCTGGGAGGACACGGACCGGCGTAGCTCAGCCTTGGCCCCTTGGAAACGTGTGGACTTCCACCCCCAGGAGCCCCCAAGCTGGGAGCTGAAGTGCACCCATCTTTGAGCAGCCAAGGTTGAGAAAGGTGGCTCCAGGTGCTGCTGACCTAAACAAGGAAAAACACCCGCCCACCCATGCACCACGACTCCCACCTGGGGTGGGGGGGGATGCCAATTCAGCTGAGCAAAGCAGCTGGGAGTCTTTATGCCAGTATGCGGGTCGAATCGAACAGAGGAGGGACCGAAGTCCGCCCTGATCTCTGAAGTATCAGCTATCCCAGGAGTCAGGTCGCTCTCTGTCTGTCTCGATCTCCGGTCGTCAATCTATGGGCTGTTATGGTTGTGTTTTCGCCTGAGCTGAGTTTGGCCTGAATGGAGCTCAAATGCTGACCTCATCAGCTGAAACAAAACACCACCTTGGTTTGTGTGCGTGTGTACACACACACACACACGCACACACACACACACACACACACACACGGAGCTACTTCCTGACTCTTTTCTTAGACATATTTACAAAGCTCTCTCTCCGCGTATCCACAGACGAGGTCAGTAGGCAATAACTGCCAGCCGCAAAGGCTCCTTGAAAATCCATGGCCTGTGTGTCATAACAAAGGCCAGTTCCTGGTCTCCTGAGTAGAGGTCCCTTCACTGTCTGTGTGTCCTTTTTGCCTTCCTTTTCAGGCCTGGTGGGTGGGGGATGGCTTCTTCACGGACATCTGGCACCAGTGCCTCAACGGGACGAACTGTACCGCCCTGGATAATTCCCTTCCAGGTGAGTCTCCAGGAGGACTTTCCCCGCCTGCCGGGGGTGGGAACAGGCGGACACTCCAACGGCACCCTTGGAGGGCCTCCTGCCTCTCTCCCTCCCCAGCCCCAAAGTCTTCTACCTGGCCCGTGGGTGCCAAATGTCAGGGCGTCATGGCATTCAGCATTTTCCCAACCGCTCAGAAATACGTTGGGTTCCTGGGGCTGTGGTGGCTCAGTGGTTAAAGATGCCGAGCCTGTCGGCTGACAGTCCGGCTTCAGGTCCTGAGTGCTGCTAACAGGGTGAGCTCCAGTTTCTGGTCGCAGCATGCAAATGCAAGTAGATAAATAGGTACCACTTCAGTGGGAAGGCAGCAGTGTTCTGTGTGCCTTGCTGGCCACATGGCCACAGAAGCAACTTTGGACAGCGCAGGCTCCCTCGGCCAAACAACGGAGATGAGCTCTGTCCCTTCAGGTCAGACATGAAAACCTCTAGATTATGTTACTGGCTGCCTTGATGCTGCCTCAGAGAAGTAAGCTGTTTGTAGCCCTGTCTGCTCCCCCAGGGCCGTCTGGGGCGCCGGCCCCAACCGGAAGCCCCTTCCTCTGGGATTTCCCCCTCCTTGAGGAGTGGGGGCCACCGCCAGGGAAGCCGGGGCGCTTTGCCAAGGCGCTTGGGCAGAGAAGAGGAGGAAGGGAGCGGCCCACAGCTGCCCGATCCAGAAAGTTCCTTGCAGTGGAAGCCGGCTGATTTTCCTGTGGAGGAAATCGAGGATGGGGAGCTGGCGAGGGAGCCGGGCTTCTTTTGTTGACTTTCGGCATGGAATTGGCACGAGGACGTTTCAGGCAGGAAGCGGGTGGGCCGGCAGGCGGGAAGGCCAGTGGAAAATGAGCTTGGGCAGGGGAGGCCCCCGAGGTGCTGCTGCGGCTGCTGCTGCTCTCCGGAACAAGGAGGGGGCTCGCCGAGGCCTTTGAAGCTTCTCCAGCACTGGGCCTTAAGCCACCAATCCTGGCTTACAAGCCACGGCATCTTGGGCTGCACAATCTGGCAGGGCTGCCAACTTTCAGACCTGGGAACTTCAAGTCCCAGGATTCCCCAGTTCTGAAAAGGTTGCGAAGGTTGGAGGCGCCTGCTCTAGGCCTTCAGGATGGCCGGGGAATTCTGGGAATTGAAGTCCCCAGGGCTTAAAGCTGCCAAGGTGTTCGCCCCGAGGGTGACCTGCCTCGACGCGCCTTTTAATTCTCCCCCCTCCAGAATACGCGTCTATCCAGACCGTCCAAGCCACGATGGTCCTGTCCACGATTCTTTGCTGCGTGGCCTTTTTCGTCTTCGTCCTGCAGCTCTTCCGCCTGAAGCAAGGAGAGCGGTTTGTGCTGACCTCCGTCATCCAGCTCTTGTCCTGTGAGTATCCCGGCTCCGAAGCCTCCTTCCCCAGAACCAGACCGACGTTTTTAAGGGGATTGCTAAACCTGGTTGGGGGGGAGCGTCCCTTCCCCCTTCATCGTGGTTTGCTGGGGGAGGCAGCGCCAGAGACACGACTGTCCGTGAAGCCTCCTCGCTTGGGCCAAAGTCGCCTGGCAAGGAACAGGGTGGTCCTCGACTTACGGCCGTTTGTTTAGTGACTGTTCAAAGTTACAACCACACAAAGCGACTTAAGACCAGTCCTTGCAATCCATGGTCACGTGAGCCAAACGGACTAGCAGAGTCCATGAGGGAAACCAGATTTGCTTAGCAACCACTGAACAATTGTGGCCAAACAGGTGGTAAAATCGGGCACCGCTCACTGAGCAAGGAACTCCGGTCGCACTCCTGGTCGTAAGTCAAGGACGGCTCCTGCTGTCGGCCTGGAGTTTGGGCCTTGATGCTAAGCAGGCTCCCTCTGCCTCTCGCCCCCAGGCCTCTGCGTGATGATTGGGGCCTCCGTCTACACCGACCGGCGTGCGGAGCTGCACCGGGCCCCCCTCTACGGCCGCTTTGAGGTGGAGGGTGGCCGCTTCGGCTACTCCTACATCCTGGCCTGGGTGGCCTTCGCCTTCACGCTGCTCAGTGGCCTCATGTACCTCATCCTGAGGAAGCGCAAATAAAGCCCCCCCCCCGGCTCCCCCCCCTCGGAGCTCTCCTTGAAGCGCTGGCATTCCAGGCCCCCCTTTGTGTAAATAGAAGCGTTTGCCGTACAGCCACGCTTGCCCCCCCCCACATCCTTGGTGTGGCATCACAAGGCCGCCGGGAGGGCCGAAGAGGAGAGAGAAGTGGGGCACGGGGGGGTCTGCTTGGGACCAGCAGTGTGCAACCGATGCCAGCCTCTTTAGCCCAGGCTCCCTTTTACGCCACAGGAAGGGGGGCTCCTCACGGCCCACATTGTCCCCCCAACCCTGTAAAGCCCCAAGAGCTGGCACCGTGCAGGCTGGCGCAACGGAGGGCCTCCGGGGTGCCAAGGGCCCCGCTCCCCCCCTGCCCCTCAATACGCTCCATGCAACAGCGGCTCCCAGTGGGGCGGCCCCTTTCGCCCTGCCCGGGGGGCACCCGGGGTCCCTTGCCCAAGACGAAGCGTCTCTCCTGGGCCATGCTGGTGCGCGTCCTGAGCTACCTCGCTGGGTGCCGCGTGGTCTCGATCCGCAGCCGGAGCGTCCTCCACCTTTGGCGCAGCTCGGCCTGAGGCGGCCCTGCAGGGGTTTGCCCATTGGTGCAGGACGAGGCCGGACATTGGCCTTCCCGTCCAAAGCGGAGGGGGGGAGGGGCAGGCCTTCAATGTGTCTGAAGGCCCCCCTTCCCCCCCCTCCCCCGCGCAGACAAGGGCAGACTTCAAAGCCGAGCAAGGTTGGGCTGGCGCTGGGGAGGAGAGCGATGCCCAGGCCCAGCAGAGGCCAGGGAGACCCTGGGGCGTCTTCGGCCAGAGGCAGCCCAGCCCTCCTCCTCCTTGGCTGCTGGCCTTGCTCCTCCCTGGCAGAAGAGCTGCCCCTTTTACCAGACCGTGACATCCGATCCCTGGCTAGCCAAAGAGGCTCCAGGGCTAACTGGCTGCTCTTATGGATGAGAAGAGGCAGCTCCACCTGCAGGAGTGACGGGTCTTTCCTGCTTTCCCAACAGCCCCTGCGTCAAACATGCAGGCGGCCTCCTTGGTTAGGGTCTCATTAAGCCAAGATTTGGAGTGAGTGGCTTTATCTGGACTAAAATGGCCACCGCAGCTGTGTAGGAAGACCCTTCCTGCTCGACGCAGCCTCGCCCCCTTTGGCCTTCCGTGCTTTTAAGGTAGCCTTTCATTCCTGCCGCTTCCTCCCTCCAGGATAACGATAACCCCTTGCCCACCCTCCGCCCGGCCCACGCCGGCTCCTTCCTTCAGGCTTCAAAAGTAAGTTTGTGCCACTGGTGAACCTTCGTTCAGAACAATTAGCTCTTCTGGGGAAGTTATCATTTGGATTTATGTTTAAACAAAACAGCACATGTACCCATGTAACCCTATTTGCCTTTATACTTCTGATCCCTTCGAAAGAAGCAAACAGGAAGCCTTCCTATCACCAGGCAACCCGGCCTTGTAAGTACAAAACAGCCCCTTTTAACCGAACGAAGCTCTTTAGGCTCCCCAAGTTTTCCAAGGGTTTGAGCAATTGGGGTTTCTCAGAGGAAAAATGTGTAGCTCAATTCTACCAACGGTGCCTTCGTCGTTTTGTATTTTATATACCTATTGAACTGAATTGTATATAGAAATAAAAGCTTACGACCAGTATCAGGCCGCCCTTTCATTCTGTTGGAGCTGCGAGGCAGACCGTGTTGTCTCGCGGATGGTTTGCATGCGAGCAGGAGGCAGCCTTTGCTTCCCTAGGACGCTTTTAAGGCATCCAGTCCTCCCCACAGCTGGGAAGAGGGGCTGGGAAAGGGGCCCCCTAGGCGGGAGAGGGTGTGTCGCGTGCCCCAGGCTTCCCGGAAGGAGCCCGAAAGGCAGCCCAGTGGCCCCAGCAGAAGACCCTCGGTTGGAGAGGCGGGGAGATGGGCATCGACCCCAGTTCTCCAGGAGAAGCACGTCTGCACCTTTTTAACCGGCAAGGAAGGACGCTTGGAATAAGCCGGCCCAGTTACGGCTAAATGCCCTCCAGGCAACAGATGCCACCGGGACCACCTCATTCCGAGGAAGCCTCACTGGCCACGAAAAGCAACTTTAAGATGTGTGGACTTCTCCCAGATTTCCAAAGCCAGCCAGCCAGCCAGATGGGGAATTCTGGGAGTTGAAGTCCACAGGCAACGTTGGGAAATGGTGCGCCAGGCCACAGCCAGCAAGACTCCGCTATATAGCCACTACTTCAGTAAGGCTGAGAAAGGGGGGGGGGAAATGCTTCTGGATCGGAACACCCCACCCGTGACCTTTTACAAAATCAGGAAAATCCAACAGAAAAGGCACTTTATTTAGAAAAAATAATTTCTTTCTTTTGACCCACTTGGCTTTGGGGCAAAAGAGCCTCCATCTCTCCTTTCCCCTCTTGTAGGTGACGGGATGGAAGCAATACTGAAAGCAAAGTCCCCCCCTCTTGGAGGTCTTGAGTCGGATCCTCCCCGCAGGTGAAGCGGGAGGAGAACCTTCCGTTTCTTCTCTCGGGAGGCATCGGCGTTGGGGGCGTCTTCCCGGGAGCCTTTTCTCAGACCTTCCCCCACGGGAGGCCAACTGAGCCCCGGCTGGGGCGTTTTCGGCACGCTGAGCCGGGGAATCCATGCCCCTACGGAGCATCCGGGAAGAGGGCCGTCAGGCTGGGGAAGGGGTCCTGCCGCTCCCCGGAAGCCCCCGCTAGAGCGCTGAGACGGCCTGGACCTCGCAGAAGGGCCCGTGGCGCCCGTGGATGTCCCTGGACTGCATGGTGACGTAGCACCTGACGGAGCGGGGGAACTGGGAGAGCGAGCAGGCCATGGGCAGCGGGAGGGCCTTGATGACGCTGGTCCGCTTCCAGGCGGAGGTGGTGCCGCTGCCCACGTCCTCCAGGCACATGAAGAGGGAGAAGCTCTCGATGGGGGCGCACCGGGGGTCCACGTGGCTGATGGTCCACTGCAGAGCGATGCCCTTGGGCTGGTTCACCGGAGCCACCACCAGCTCCAGCTTCTGGGGGGGGTGGAGTGTCCTGGAGGCCCTCCCAGGGTGCTGGGTCCGGCTTAACGCTGGGCAAGGGAGGCAGGTGCGGGAACCTTGGGGGCACCTGGAGGAGGCAGGAGCTGCCGTTGGTGAGCAGGCAAGCGGAGGGGCTCCGAGCCGTGCAACGCCCCCCTCCCACAGAACAGGTTTGGGCGGGGGTGGGGCCGTCCCTGGAGGAGAGGGCAGAGGGGCAAGGACTTCCCTGCTCCCCCAGAACCCTCAGCGGGGGTTCCCCTTTTGGTTCAGCTGCAAAGGTTTGGCCCACCCCCCACCGGCCCCTCCTCCCTTCTGCTTCCCACCTTCCAAAAGAGCCCCCACCCCCTGCTTTGCCCAGAGGGGGAGGCAATGCCAAGCCCCGGAGGGAGCCTCTCCGCCTCTGCAGTCCTGGCAGAGCTCCCAGGGCAGCTGAAACCAGCCCCAGCGGCTCCTTTTGCTGCATGCTTCGCTCGGTGGAGACTCCCGGAGGACTCCAGGCCTCCCCCGCTCTTTTCGGGCCTGGCTGAGAACGGAACCGTGGCAGCAGGAAGCCCAGAAGGTTTGGGGCCAGTGACACCCCCCCCCAATGGTTTCCGAGCTCAGCCGCTGCTGCTCCTTCAGGATCCGTCCTGGGCCTTTCCCGCTGCAAGGCTGCCCCCTTGTGGCCAAGCGAATAAAGCTCATCCCTTCCATTGCAGGACTTCACTCCAGCGAAGTCAAATTCAGCGGGGGAAATACCCACTTTTTCTGTAGTGTCCCTCGCTGTATTGGGGGCCTTGGCTGTGCAGCCCATCCTGGCTGCGGGGGACCCGGGAGGTTCCGCAAGTGGGAGATTTCGTTCCAATACCTGATCCGGGGACTCTCTTGCAGGCTGCGGAAGGCTCTCCGGTGGCCGGCTTTCGTGGCCCAGGTGTCTGCTTCCTCCAACTTTTTTCTTCTCTTCTTTGGCCACAGATAAAAAGTGGTTAGCATTTTAAACATTGCGCTAAGCACCATTTCATTCGGGGGTGCCAGCCCCCCACATCAGCCGCTGGCTTCTCAATGGCAACAGCTACCAAAAAAGGCCCCTGAGCTTTGATCTGCTGCAGGGCAAACGAGGAAATCGCCCCCGAGCGCAACGCATTCCCCCGGGGGGGCAAGGTGGCCTCTCCTGTCTGTGCTCTGGGCTGCGGAAGAAACGCTCCTCCGGGGCCAACCACCCTCCCGGAGGCAGCCAGTCGGGTGCAGAGATTCCAGCGGAAGAATCGTTCTATTCCTCCAGAGACAACGGGGACAGGCTGAAGCAGCATTTCATTTGCACGTGGCTCTCTCGTTTACTCCGCTGCTTCGTGGAAAAGCAGGACGGAGCGGGAAGGCCACGCGGTTAAAACAACGACAAGCGCCACCGCTACGTCGCCCCGAAGGGATGGGGAAGCAGCCCGCTCACCTTGGTCAGGGTTGCTTTCTTCGTCTGTTAAGTCGATCACCAAGGCATCCTGTGACTGGGAGGAAAGGGGAAGGAAGAGACCAAGTGGGCCGTGGTGGTTTTGGTCTGCAAAAGGCCTCTTGCAACTTGTAGCCACCGACGGATTTCAGGAATAGGTTTGGCGGTTTAGAGATAGCAACGCCTCCAAAGCGCAGCAAAGACGCCCGGGGTTTTCTGGCTCTTTGGAAACCGCAGAGCAGGAGAGAGATCCGGGGAGGCCAAAGAGGAGAAAAATGCAGCAGAGCTTCAAAGCTGACCTTGGACTCGCTCACCTGGTTGCCTGGAGGATCTGGGTGCCCAGCAGCTGCTTTCGGGGGGTGAGCTGCAGGAATTGGACACAAGCAAGGGCGGTTTTAAAACCCCAATTTGGTTGGTTGGCTCAAGAAGGCAGAAGCTGGCACACGCCTGCCCCGGGCGCGAGTGGAGTCGGGTGTGTGTGTGTGTGTGTGTGTGTGTGTGTCTTCTAGGCACCCCGCCCCAGGCTGAGCAGCCTCCTGACTTTCCTGAGCAAGGCGGAGAAGCTCCCCTGGCCCAGACCTGCAAGAGACACCCCCCCCCCCCACTTGCCAAGTTCTGCCCCCCGAGGGTGCCATCATCCCAGGTTGCGCAATCGCCCGTTATTTCCCTTCTCCACGGGGCAAAGAAGGAACGCACACCGGGCGGCCCCTCAAGAAAGACCCAACGGAGCCTCGCCACTTAATCTGCCCCCTCGGGTCCACTGAGATACACATCCCAGGTTCTGCGGCTGCTTCTTTCTCGACATTCGCTGGGTAGCTGAAAAGTGGGAGCCCCTCTGCGTACCTGGAACCCTGGCTGCCAGCACCCCCGAGCTTGGCTTCGGCGCCTCAACCCCAGGGACTGTGTCCGCACCGGAGGACCTGGTGGTGAAGAAGCAGCCAGGGTCATTCCCGGCGTCTACCAAGGCATTAGCGAGCAGACGGCCTCTCTCCACCCAAGACGACGCCCTGTAAATGCCAGGGCAGAGGGAGGGCAGAGGGAGGGAAGGGAGGCTCCCCGAGCAAACCGTCTCCGACGCAAGCGACCATTGCCTCCGGCCACTAACCTTTCCACAGTGGAAGACAAGACTTCGGTTGATGTTGGCTTTTGGGGTGGCTTGCCAGCTGCCGTGTTTGGAGGCAGGCTGGCCTCATGGAATATTTTATTCTGAGCATGTGCCCTGCGCTGCTTGGCCTGGGAAAGGAAGTGGAAAGAAGCATTTACTGTCCACGATGGGGAAAGACCTTCTGCCCAGCCTCAACCACCACACTGGCTCGCCCCCGGCAAGGACTGCTGCGGAAACGCTGCTTCTGAGGTCACCTCACTTTCCTAAGGAGCCCTAGAGAACCGGGCCCCAAAACCGGAGAGGCCCCTGGCCCTGGCGTGTCTCCCGCTACGTAGCCTTTTAGGGTCCATGCCGAACATCGGAGTCGAAGTGAGGCCAGCATTTCAGCCTCTGGTTGAAGTTTAGGAAACTAGGTTTTTCCTAAGCCAAAGCCATTTTCCCTCTGGTGCGAAAAGTAGCCCTTTCGGGGACCGGAGGGGAGCAATGGGAGCCCAGGACTGTATTCTGGGGTCCTTGGTCAAAGCTCCCAGAAACAAACCCGGCTGGGAGAGGAGGAGAGGCGGCATATTCCATCCAACGATAACAGGAACAAGGTCTTTATTGTGCGTCCATGACTTTTACCAAATGCAGGGCCTGGATTTTGAGGCAACGATGCCCCCAGCACTTCAAGGAAACCCCGTCATGATTAGACCCCATGGAGAGACCCCGAAACGGAGCAAGCCTTACCCTCTGGGATAATAGCGTCCTCTGGAACGAGATCACAGCGTCAATGTGTCTGTCCAGTCTGGAGATTTTCTTCTGCAAGAAAATGGATGGAGGGCCTTGCAGAATCGCTCCAGCTGCACCAGTGGACTACCTGCCTTGACCCCAGGGCCCGGCTGCTCCCATGCCCTGCACCAACGGCCCCAACCCTCCCCAGCTCTTGAATGGGGGCAGAGGGGCTTCTTGGGGGGGCCCTGTTGATCTGCATGCGAGAACCACAAAGACACGCCGCATAAGCTTGTGCCCGGTTCTGTTTGTGCCAGTCACTCACACACACACACACACACACACAGATATGACTTTAAAAGAAGCACCCCCTTACTACAATCTTAATAGCGATGCCTTCGTGTTTCCGCAGGCACTGCGTGCGATCAATTTTTTCATTTAAGTGTTGGAGACCCTGGTCTAATTCCCTCATCGAGGCCTCCAGCTGATTTCGAATCAAGCACTTGACCTACAGCAAGAAAAATACACAAACACGGACATTTTCACCTAAAAACCCACTGCAACCCCACCCCCAACACAACCAGTGAAAAACAGGCGGCCTTTTCAACAGCAGCCAAACCGGACAGTTCTCAACCCCCCCGTTTTCCCCACGTGAATCTCCCACCTTTGAGACATACGTGCATGATGGATGCGTTTATTGTGAAATGTTTCTAACTGTTGCCTTTCCAGCTGATTCCATCGAGCCCCCTCCCCAATCTCAGCATCCCTGCTGCTCAGCCCAAAGCGAGTCACAAAGGCCACCAAGGACCTGAAGGGCAGAGGGCCCGCTGCCCCCCACCCCGCCCCGGGGACTCTGGGCTGGCCCTCCGTGCTTGCTTTTAAAGCTGCCCGTCGGTGGGTTTCCAGAATGCAAAAGGGACAGAAATGGGGGGAATCGAGTTGATGCAACTTGTGCTTTGGAGGCAGAGGATGATGTTTCTACCCTTCTCCAGATGTTGTAACGAAGCCGTTGCTTCCCTGTGGCAGAATCGCAGGCAGATAAGCCAGGAAGGGCAGGTGGGGGCTGCTCTCGGTTGAACCTCCCTGGGATGAAGCTGGAGCGAGACCTCCCCCCCCGCCCCACTAATGCAATGCCCCATGCAGCATTACCTGTGGACTTTTCCAGCCCGAGGTGGGCCTGAAGCAAGCTATCAAGACAAAAAGAGCGGTTATGGACGGCTAACAGGTAGAGCTCCAACCACACAGAGCGACTGCCGACAAGTCTACAAGCCGCAGCCGCAGGACCTTTGGGCCCCGCGGGAAGCAGCGCTTGCGAGCGGCTCCTGTGCCAGACGGGCAGCGTTCGGAAGGGCCAACGTCCCTGCCAGCCGCAGGCCCCCTTACCTTTCCCAGCCCGGACTCCGCTCTCTCCACGGCTGGGGTGGTCCCCTCCGCGGGGTCCTCGGAGGCTTTGCTGCGCTTGGAGAGGCCTTCGTCTTCCTCGCTGTTGCTGGACATCGTCCTCTTCCTCTGACCGTCTCCTGCCAGGAAAGACGGGAGACCTTCACAGGAGGGATCGGGAAGGCGGGTCTGAGCCCAGCCAGGCCGTGCTAGGACTGACCTCCCGGCCTTTGCCTCTGGAAGGAGCCCCCTACCCTCTTGGCAAAGAGCAAGGGAGACGTTGCAATGACTGCGTCTCCACGTCTTATGGGAGGCTGCCGCTGGCCACCCCCCACCCCCAAAAGCAAAGGCAAGTGAGGATGGAGCGCTGCTATCCATATCAGGCACTGTGCAGGTGGCCCTTGACTCACGACCACAAGGAGCCCAAAATGTCTGCTGTTAAGTGAGACATTTGTTAAACGAGTTCTGCCCTCTCCCAACATGTGGCTCTTCAGGGGTTCGGGACCAGCCGCAGAAGAAAGGAGCAAGAGGCCCCAATCTTACCCAGGGACACTGTGGGCACCCCGTCTCTTTCAGGCACCCCGAAGCGGCTTTCTTCCCAGTGCAGTGCTGGGAGGGCCTGGCAGGCTGGTGTTTTGGCTGCTGCGTCTACGGCGGCGTTTTCGTGTGTGGAAGAGGCTCCCGGAAGCTGATCTAGAAGCTGCCCAGCCGGCCCCGATTCCAGGGATGCTTCGGCCCGCTTCAACGAGGGGGAGCCGGATTCCTTTTTGTACCAGTACCAAAGGATGTCCGGCAACGTGCTGTTATTCAAGAACTGCTTGACGTCTGGCGTCGGGAGGTGCTGGAGCATTTCCTGGGGGTCCTTGTAAATGCTGATTTCGGAGTTCACCAGCAAGCTGGGCAGGGGCTCCTTGGCCTGCAGCGGCTCCTGTCCGGCTGCAGCCTCCCTGCCGTGGAGCTCTTCCTGGGCCCCCGGACACAGCCCCCTGGCTCCCGCCGGCCTCCCTTGGCGCGCGGCCCCTTCTCCAGCCTGGACAGCCTTCATTTTGCTCAGGTGCTCCACCTGCTTCCGGCTGCTCACCGCCATCGTCTTCCTGGCCCGCAGCGGCTTCCGGATCTCCGTGCCTGGATTCATCCTCCTAGCTGAAAGACAGAAGGGCCCCCTCAGGATGACCCCTCCCCAGCCTGGGCCCTCAGAGGCGGATCCTGGGGTCCCATCGGCAGCCGGGGCCCCTGCGTCTCGGGGCCAGGCTCCCAACTGCAAGCAGCCAACGCCCAACTGCCGATGCCCAGAGGGGTCCCCGGGGGTCCTCCGCCTGGCCCTTCCCCTCCCCCGCCCGGCAAGGAGCAGCAGCCCCAGCAGCCCCGGGCTTCATTGCCAGGCCCTCCCGCCCCCCCCCGTAACCGGGCAGGGGGCTTTGGCGGGCAACAGGGCCGGCGGTCGCCCTTCCAAGGGGCGGAGGGTCTCTGGGGCTGGACTAGATGACCGCGGACCCCTCCGCCTCCCTTCGAGCGCCGGTGGCCTCCGGGGCCCGCCTTGCCGGCCGGGGACCACTCAGGGCAAGCGGGGCCGGGGGGCGCGCGCCAGAAGGGCGGGGGGCCCGGGCGGCTCTTCCCGACTGGGGGCGCCCCTCCCTGCTCGGAGGGGGCACGGCCGTTCCCACCGGCCAGCCCAACTCACACGCGCTTCTGCGCACGCGCGCCGCCGCCGCCGCCGCCGCTCTGCCCGGAGTTGCCCCCGCCGCCGCCGCCGCCGCCGCCCGGAACGCTGGCAATGCCGCCTGGGGAAGGGATGCCGCGCACGCGCAGAGCGAAGCGCCCGCTGGGGGCGGCCCGCGACGTCACTCCCCGGCTTCGGGCCTGGCGAGGAGGGTCCTACGGCCAACCGGGAGGCACTAGAGGCGGGACTTTCCCCTCGCACCCAATCGGAAGCGCACCGGGGCCGGACCTTTGTCCCGATTGGCCGTGCTCGCCGAGCCGTGGTTTGTTCAACCCGGGTTCCCTCAGCGCCCTGCAAGCGAGGCACGTGTGAAGGCGGAGATGCGGGTTGGCGGCCGGTACGTGCGCCCCGACCCCAGGCGGTTTGCCAGGGAAAGGCTTCCCTTCCAAGGCGGCGCCTGCGGCAAAGGAGGGAGGGAGGGAGGGAGGGTTTCTCCGCCAGCCCCGCCTGGGCGTCCGTCGAGGGTCCCGGGAAGGAGCCCCTCTGGCCGGAGGGGCCTCCGGGTCACGACCTCGCGGGGTCCCGTCCTCGCGGGAAGGAGGCCGGCGGGCGGGCGGCTCTGGCCCGGGGGGGGGGATTCCGGCCCCAGCAAGAGCAAAGACCCCGCGCGGATGGGGGTCTCAATCAGTCGATCAGGATAGATCTGGAAAGGGACCCTGGAGGTCTTCTAGTCTCTTGTTTTTCTGTACAATGCGGCACCTGGAACGTGTCCCAAGCCAGAAGCGGTGCAAGCCATGGCCCAGCAAACATGGCTGCGACTTGTGGCTAGACTTGAAAACAGCAACTTTAGGCAGTTTGAAGAAAGAATAAAACCTTATATAAGTTGTATAATAGGTCACCTCACACAAGCCAGGCCAAGGCGGTCACAGGTTTACCGCGACCTGTGAAAGCGAGATGAGATTTCGTGGCGGTTCCTGACCGAGAGGCCTGAGACAGGGCTGGGCGCCTTTGCCCCACGAACCGGACGTTGGTCCACCTAATGACCTCCCTGTCTGGGTTTCTTAGGAGATGCTGCCACCTCTGGAGCCAACCGCCAAGCCCTGGTCCAGCCCTGGTCCAGCTGTGGCTGCCTTCTCTGGAGGTCAGCACACCTTGCAACACAGACCCTCTCAAGGTGGGTGGGGGGATGTTGTGTGCCTAGGTGTGAAAGAGTCTGGGTGGCGTCTATCCCCCGGCCCTTAAGTCTTACATAACTCTTCTTAATTTTCATTTTTCCTATTTCTTTTTACCATTGGTAAGCCTCCCAGGGTCACCTTATCAGGGAAACGGGTGCCATTTAATTAATAAATACACGTGCAACCAGGTGATAAAGCCGCCTCCTTTCTATGTATGTATTTCTCTGTGTGTGTGTGTGTGTGTGTGTGTTTTGGACATTCCTTCAGGCTTAATCTGGGAAGAGGGTCTCCCCTGCAGACCTCATGCCTGCTGCCCAGGGGGTTGTGCCCTGAACCTTCCTGCCCTGCTCAAGACCCTCTTTTAACAAACAAGCAACCTTTCCCTCTCGGCCTTACCTTTCTGACAGCTGCCATTCATTAGATTTCCAGGAGCCCCAAATGTCACTTCCTGCTTTTGATGGATCACCGTCCCCGTTTCCTTCGCTGGGGGGCATTGGCTCTTTGAGTAATGGATGCCCGTGTTCCAGCCACTGTAGCTGGCAGCCTTTCGCAGCAGCTGGTGTTCAGGGCCTCTGGCCTCCTGCCTTTCTAAGCCAGGGGAACGGGACTAGACCTTTTCCTGAAATGGAAAATCCAGCCAAATGTCTGGACCCCTCCGATCCGCCCTGAAACCAGGGGGAGTGCATCATTCATTGAAAGCCATTTGCAAGCTGAGGTTGTTGGGTGTTTTTCATGGGTATAATATCATTCCTGGCTTCAGAGGAGACGCAACCTGCCTAACGCCAGATGGGCATTTAAATTGGGAAGAGATCCTTCCCCAGGTTCCCCCCCCCCCAACATTAAAAATGGTCTCTAGTTGACTGTTGGGCTCCAAGACAGACAGGGTGGCTTGTGAAAATCAAGGTTTATATTCAACTTGACGGGTGAATCTGCAAGCGGGTGTTTATTCCTTACACTACGATCGAAAACAGTGGTTTAAGCGTGACTTAAGAACTAGGTCAGTAAGATTTCTGGAAAGGGGAAGCATGCTCAAAGTAGGAAGACTAAAATGTCCGGTTGTGGGGTTGGATCCCACCACAGCCCACCAACTGCCCTGGGCAGTGAACATGGGCATTCAATTTTTTTTTTTGAAAGAAGGCATTATCTTAGAGTATGGTGTTTGCCATTCTTGGGTGGAAGAAAACACATTGCACAATTTCCACCAATGTCTGGGTGGTTGGAGGAGTAAAACAAACACCCAGGGACTCCAGACCAGCAGTCTTAAGACCAGGAGCCTAAACTCAGACAGGCCTCCTCCATGCTTGGGCCTTTGCAGAGGCTGCCGCGTGAGTGATCTTAATCAGCACTTGTATTTTTAGAGGAGAACTAAGAAGCCACTAACCACAAAAGCTGACTGGTGCCAACTTCCATTTTATTAAGTGCATTTTCACCATAAGCAGAAACTCTAATCTGGCAGAAAATCTGGCAATGTTACCAGCCAGCCTGGCTTGTACAACTGTGTCAAGGTAGTCTCTGTCCCCCTGAAGTGGGCAGAACCTGGTGGGCTCTGTCAGGTAAACTTGGCTCAAGCAGTCCCTCCTCTCCATCTGTCAACTGGCGGTGGGGGATTTTCTCCTCTGGGGGTGACTGAGGACTCCCCAAATATAAAAAGCTGCTCTGTGCGATAATTCACCCCCCATGGTGGGTGGGTGGGTGGGAGTGAAGCTTTTCTCCGGGGGCAGATAAATGGAACTGTCCCTTTAAGCCTCTCTTTAAAAAAAGCAACAATGCAGCAGCAACCCAGATCTCTGATAGCTTCACAGATGGTTTAATTCAGGTGGGCTGTAGGTGGAGCCCTGCCACAAATATTCAAGCTGCTTGGCGCCCCACGTCTCCTCCAGAGGAGCCCACCATGCTTGGAGTGCAGAGGATGAACGGCATAAGGGGAGAATTGAGGGCAACGCAGCCCCCACCCCCACATCTCCATCCCTTGGAATGCCGGACGCCTCCACGTTGCCCGTCTCAGCTCTTTCGGAGTTCGGGTTGGTTTGCTGCAGCTCCCTGCGCAGAGGTTAAATGTCAGAACGGGGTGCAATTTAACCCGCAGTTCCATTAATGACAGTTTGTGTCCTTGCGGTCTTTTTTTTTTCCATAATGCAACCTGCTTTCCAGTCATTGTGGGAAAAATCCCTCCCCAGCACAAAGGAATCCATTTATTGCATTTTTTAGGGGGGCGGGGGGAGATGTCATTTTAGCCCAGCTTTGCTGCTGTGTTTCCAGCAAAGGCCAACCTCGAGGTTATAACTGGGTGTCTTTTCCTGCTCTCCCCAAATCACAGAACGGAACCCCTCATTCTGGGGCAAGTGGCCTCCTCCTTGCTGGAAGCACTGCAGAGCGGAAGGCGGAAACGAGCAGGACGGGCATTTTGCAGCTGAGAAGATGAGAAACTCAGTTAAACTGAAAAGAGAAAAGGGCGTCGGTGCGGTAAGCTAATTAATGGAAAGAAATTGTCCCCAAGGTGTAAGATTTGTCCCCTCTAATTCGTCAGCAAGGGAGAGTGTCTCTGCCTCCTCCTCCTCCTCCTCCTCCTCCTCTCATTTTCTATGGCAAACCGAGCGCATGCATTGCATAACAGATTGTGAGATCTCTGTGACGGATGCAGCTCAAGGCGTGTCTCCGGGTGGACAAGTCATCTGTGATTAGCCGACTTCTCAAAACCTTGGCCCAGAGTAGGCAAATGAGAGGTGCATGGTTGAATTGGTGCATATTTACTCTAAGAAAAGCCCTGTATTATTTGGGCTTTACTTACACTAAGCTTTGTGTAGAGTAATGGCATTGACCCTGTGCCAAAGTGCTCTCTTGTCGCTGAAAAACACAACATCCACAAGACCTGGTCGCACTGAATTGTATTAGCAATTTGCAAAGCCCCGCACAGATCTGGCGTGAATGACAGGTGTAGCGCTTCACTCAAATTGCTGAGGAGGCGCTTTGAACGTCTTGCTAACCCATCTCCTCCCAACCACTGCAAGATGTCTCGTTTTAAGGAGGCCTGTTGGTAGCCATTGGCGCATGAGAAGCGACTGCAAATCTGGAGGCTGCAAGGGATGGAAGCGTTTCTAACCTTGACTGGTAAAAGATGCGCACTAGAGAATCCTAGCTGGACCCCTGGCCAGTCAGGAGATTGTCCAAATGTCTAGGGAGATTCTCGGCCATCCTGGTCTTGGTTGCCCCAAAGGTGCTTTTTCAGAAGGCAGCTGGACTTGCTTGGTTTTCCTTGAAGGCGTTTCGCTTCTCATCCAAGAAGCTGCTTCAGGTCTGCTGACATTTCTTCACTTGTCTAGAACTGAAGAAGCTTCTTGGGTGAGAAGCGAAACGCCTTCAAGGAAAACCAAGCAAGTCCAGCTGCCTTCTGAAAAAGCAGCTTTGGGCCACGAGCAACTGAAGATTGGCCATCCATCAGCCCCCGCTGGAAATCGTGCTCTGGGTCCCTTTTCCTCTTCCCTCCCTTCCTCTTCCCTCTCTGCTTGTGAGGTTCTGAGCTAGAGGGCAGAGCCTCCGTCTTCCCTGAACATCTGCAGCGCCCTCCGGAAAACTGAGGCTGCCTCTGCATGAGCCTAAATCCCTCGCCCTGGCTGGTGCGGGGGCTGCTCGTGGCTTGGCCACGCGTGATCCGCCTCCCCTTTCCCTGGTATTTTTTTTGGGCTTCCTGTTGGGTGAAATTGTCAAACACGGCACCTGCTGTGGCCTTGCAAAAGGGCACATTAAACCGGCCTTGCTGGATGCCGGATCGCTTGTCCATCACCGCGGATGTGCAGAGGCGCCTGCCAGGAGAGCCGCCGGCTCCAGCAGGGGGTTAAAATGTTGTGGCTGCCAGTCGGGGAGTTGTCTGCACACCTCGGTGTGGCCAGCTGTTCGCCCGAAGTGCCTGCTCCAGCAGAGGCAAAGCCAGGTGAAGAAAGAGGCTTCGGGTCTGGGAGCAGGAAAGCCGAGGGGGAAGTTTTTCCTGCCCGTAATAACAGAAGGTGGAAAGTAGAAGCTCCCGGGCTGAAAGGGAACCGGCCTCTATCTGTGCGCTTTGAGGCGGGCAGGGCAGGCTGGGTCCACACCTCCGGCCTTCTCAGGGCGTTTACGGGGCAACCCTGAAGCTTGAGAAGCGATGCCAGCGCCCGGGAGAGGAAGCGCCCCCCAATTCACAGAAGAAGGGGAAACTTTGGCTGGGGCCACTCAGCCCAGACTGGCCCCTTCCAAGCCTTCTGGACTGCACCGCCCATCTCAGCTGTGGAGCATGGGGGCTTTCCTCCAGCACGTGTGGAGGGCTCCAGGTTTTGGCAGGACAGAGCGGATATGGTGGCCCCCTGAGGTCTCAAGAGGCTTGGAATCTGCTGAACTTCCATCCCAGGTTGGATCCCTACTCCATAATCCACAGCTCACCCCCTCCCCATCCTTTCTTTGTTTCTGAGGTGGGGGGTGAGGAGGACAGCGAAATGGGCCAGCCCCCAAAGACGGGCAGTCAAAGAGGCCACACCACGGCTTGCTTCCTCCACCGAAGAGAGCTGCCTCCTTGGAAAAAGTCCCGTCTTTGGGGAAGTGGGAGCTGTGAGCGGCCCCCCACCAGAACAGGGGCGTTGATGAAGCTTCTGCAGAGGGAATTAGCAGCCACTTGAATTCATAAGGAAATCAATGGCAGCCCCCCCCATACAACGTGGGGCACAAAGAGGAGCCATTAGGGCACCGCTACCCTCCCGCCTGCCTGACCCACTCTGGCCTCGTGGCCACCTGGGTAGAACTGAGGTGACCCGAACTTCTGCCAGCTTCGTGGGCCCACTGAGCAATTGGACAGAGATCGAGCAGAAGGTCTCCGCTGCCTGCCTGCCACAGGGACCCCGGGCCTTCTGCAGCCCCGAACGGCCCTCTGGGACCCCTGAGGCAGTGGCTTTCCTCCCCTCTCAGAGGCTTCTAGCCCCCCGGAGTTCACGCCTGGTGGGATCCAAGAGAGGCCGACGGAGCATGCCGGGCCTCAGGAGCCTTCGACTTGGCTTCATCCCGTGAAAAGGGGAGACGGGAATGGAGGCCAGGAAAGGAGTTCAAAAGAAACACGGCACCATTTTGCAGGGGATTCTGGTCCTCCTGGTCCTCAGGAAAGTGCCCAGGGGTGTCTCTGCCGGCTGCGTCCAATTTCTAGTGAAGCTGGGACGGGACTGAAGTGGGCCCAGTTCCGGGTGACTTTGTCGTCCACGGCGTTTTCTTGGCAACGGCCCAGAGCTTCATTTCGGACCCAGAGGGTGGTGAAGCCCTCGGGCGCCTCTCCTTCGCCGGCGTGCCCATCCGGCCTCTTCCTCCTGCCCGGGCTGAGCCATGCCCTCCCCGGGGGCCCCGGGCCAAGGAGGAGGACCCATCCTTCCCCGGGGGCTCTCTCCCAGCTGCTGTGCTGCTGCTGCTGCTGCTGCAGGGCCTCGGGCATTTCCCCCGCCTTCTCAGGACGTGCCACATCTGGGTCCCCCCGGCCTTCCCATCGCCCCTGCCCAGCACCGATTCCGCCCTAGGGAGAAGCGTCCCTCCCTCCCACGGGGGCTGCTGAAATCCTCCGGCCTCCCCCAGCCTGGGCGTTTTTGCATTGCCACCCGGCCTCTTCTCTCCACTGCCTCGGCTTCCCTGCTGCATCCCCAATTCCTGGCCTTGATGGTCTAACATGAGACCATCAACCGGTGGTGGCCTGCCAGAAGAGACGGGGAGGTTCTGGAGACGTGGGTCCGGGTTCTGGCTCTGCACTCCAAGAGGCCAGGCTCCCTGGCGGGGCCTCCGAGCCACAAGCCAGCCACCTCCTTGGCCCCCATTCGACAGCACCCTCTGCGGGGCTAAACCCGATGGTTTGGGTGGGGTTTATTCCCTGGTGAGGGCAGCTGAAATCGGGGCAGGGCTGGGATCTTGAGGAGAAACTGCTGCCCAAACCAACTCCCTCCGAGGCCCCTTCAACAGCCCCTGTGGTGCAAGTAAGCCTCACCCTTGGAAACCTCTCTGGCGCTGCCCACAATCCACTCATTTCCATTCAAAGGAATTGGATTTCTGCTGGGCCTTCATTATTTCTGAATGGAAAGTGTGGGGTCTTTCATATTATGGAATGCTACTAGTCTCTTCCCCTTCTCACCCCCCCTTAACATTTTGGGGGAGACTCCTAAGCCCTACAGCCAGCCAAGTCGAAAACAGTCGAGGGCTCCTTAGAGGAGCTGCCCAGAGCACCGAGGCCTCCTTAAGATGGCCTCATCCAGCAAAAGCTGCGGCCCTTCAGCAGGAGGGGAAAAGCCCTTTGGTGGCAGCTGGACTCTAAGGATTAGAAGGGGGGCACTCTTGCAGTTTTGAGGCTGGGCTCCCCCCCATGGCTTCATGAACTCCAGTTGGCCCAATACGCTAAGCCAGGACTCGGGGGACTATGGCTGTGCTGGATGTCTGGTCGGTTGGGGGCCAGGCCAGGCCAAGACTCCCATGAAGGTTCTGGGTCAAGCAGAACTCTGGAGCCCGACTTGAGCCCTTGGAGGGCAAACCTGGCTGCCTTCTTTCTCTTGCCAACTTTACACGCTTAACAGTTTTGAACCAGGGTTCTTTCTTTTCTGTCATTCATGGACTGTGGCCTTTGGGGGCAAAAACCCGTTTCCCTTCAGGAGGGGGCTGGTTTTGGAAGGGGGTGAAGGGCTGCAGCCCCTGGGGATCAAGACCTCCAGCCGCCACCGCCTGCCCTCTCTGGGGCCCGGGGGGGGGTGGGGGCTTCCTTGGCAGAGGCGCAGCAGCCCTGCCACCCGTTCGCGGCCATCCGGATTGGCCTCCCCAGCCTTGGCAGAGAGCAGCCCGGCCGGGGCGGCGGGTGTGCCCGCCGGACTTCGCTCGTCGTGGAGGGTCCGCGGCGGGGCCGCACTTGGGCCCCTGGCTGCGTCCCCCGGCGACTCCGCCCCCTCCCCTCCGTGCCAGGCGTGGGGAGGGCCTCTCCGCCTGTCCGCCCGCCGGCGGGCTGGCTGGCTGGGCTGCTGCACGACTGAGCTCCGCCCGGCGCCGGACTGCAGCGCCGCCGCTGGTCCCGGGCGAGGCAGCGGCCGAGCGAGCGCGCTCCGCAGGGCAGACTCTCCCCTCCGGGTCCCGGGCGGCGGCGGCGGCGGCGGCGGCGGCGACGACTGGCTCTCGCTTCGGGGCGGCGCTGGGTTGCGCGGCCGCCCTCCCGCCCTGCGGGCCAACCGGCCGGTGCCCTCGGCCTGCGCGCTCCGCCAACTTGCCCGGGGAGGCGGAGGAGGGGGCGGCGGCGGGGCTGCCTCTCCTGCGAAGGAGCCCAGCTAGGCGCCCCGCGCGACGAGGGAAGGGCCGGCGGCGGCGCGCCTCTGCCTGCTGCCCGGACGGCCTCGGAGATGCGGGGCGGCCGCCCCCGGGGCATTATGGCGAAGGCCGGCGCTGCGGTGAGTACGGCGGCGCGGCCGGGAGCTTCTGGCCCCAGGCGCGCTCGGCGGGCGGCTGGCAGGGAGGGCCGGGGTCGGCGGCGCGGCTCCCGTTTCTCCGCCCCGCTCCGAGCCCGACTGGAGTGGCCGCTCCCGCAGGAGCCAGGCGGGCTGCTGGTCGGGCCGATGCGGGGCTCCCGGGCGAGGGCGGAGATTTGGGGAGGGTCCCGCGAGCTGCCCGCGCCCGGCCCCGCGCAGGGTGAGCCTTCCCGGGCGAGCAGCGGCGGAGCGTGGCGGGGGCTGGCTGGTCGGCGGACTGGCTGCGCCTCCGCAGAGCCCCGCCCGGCTGTGCGCCCTCCGCGGTGAGGACGTGCCCGGAGCCGGTGCGGGCGAGGGGCGCGCGCGGGGCTGGCCGGGTCGGCGTCCTCGGCGGGCTGGGAGGCCTGGGCCGGCCGAGGCAGCGGGCGCGGGTCCCGAAGAAGATGGCGAGGCAGCCCCGGGAGCCAGGGATGCCCCCGCCCGCCCGCCCTCCGGAGGGGCCGGATCACTTGGCCGGTGCCGGCGATGGGATTTGTAGTGCCGGGCTCCCGGAGGGCGGCCCACGGCCAGGACGGTGTCCCTGCGATGGCGTGTCGGCAACTTTTTCAAGTGCCGCCGCCGCCGCCGCCGCCGCGGTGTGTTTGTTTAAGCGGCTGTTGGTTTGTTTCGCATGCCTCGAAGCGGCCTCGCTTCCTCCTCCTCCTCCTCCTCCTCCTCCGGCGCTCACCTGGCCGGCCTTCTTCTGACCGCCCCCAGACCCCGTTTGCACCGAGAGGCCCCCCCGCCGCCAGCGGAGGCGATGCGGAGCGCCGACCCCAGCCCCGGCGCCTGTGGAAGGACGGACGGCAGCCCCCCTTGACGCGCGCCGCTGAGCAGCCGTGCGAAATGCCAAACTTCGCGGCCGCCTCGTCTACCGTTTCTCACGACCCCGGTAAGCAGCGGAGCCCCGGGGGAGGGGAGGGGGCGGGCGGGGCCAGGGGGTGCTCTGGGCCGCCGTTGCCTTCGCCCCCCAACGGGATGGGGAGCCAAGAATGGGCGACTGCAGTTTGGAGGGGGGCGCCCCCCCCCCATCGCCCGGCCAGGCAGCCTGGTGCGCCGTTCAGAGCACCGGGCGAAACGGGGATGAATGAGGCGAGTTTAAAAGGCCGTCGGAAAGCTGAATTGTGTCCCCCGAAGCTGCTTCTCCTTTTCACAAAAAAACTCGCCTGATCTGACTGCAGTGAGGGAGGGGGGGATGGAAAATCTGCCCTGCAACAGATCGGACCTCTGAGGCTGCATCCAAATGCCGGCTGCAAAGGGGGGAGGGGAGCGGGCAGGGGCTGCAGCGACCCCCTCCCCCAGCGCTTCCCCCTCCGCCTGGGAAGGCAGCTCTTGTAGCAGCCCTGCTTTGCTGAAGCTGAGAGGGTCTTGGGGGGGGGGGTGGAGATGGCACACTGAGCGCCCCCCACCCCCTTGGGCTGGAGGGGGCAACGGCCGGACCCCTTGGGGAGGGCCTGTCTCAGCAGCAGCAGCAGCAGCAGCCCCTCCAGAAGGCATGGCGAGATGGGGGGGTCCTTCCAGGAAGAGGCCTGAGGTCAGGCCCCCAATCCTGCAGGAAGGGCTCCCTCCCTGCCCTGCCCCTAAGCAGCCTGGGCTGGGAGGGGCAGGTGGGTCGGGCTGCAGGCGAGGGCCCGGTGGAATCGGCCTGCCTGAACGGGTGCCACACATGCGGCTGGTTCCACTTGGTCAGCCGGCCATCCCACTGGCCAGGAGCACAGAGGATGCCCCTCCGAGGGAGGAGCTGCCGCCGGTTCCCCTTCAGTGGCTGTGGCAGGCCGAAAGGGGCACCTTGCCCTCCAGGCTCAGCCGCTTCCCCTGGGCGGGCAGCAGCCCCTCCCCCAGTCCTCCCCCTCCAGCCTGGGCTGCTTCCTTCCTCTTGCCCAGTTGCTCCTGCCCAGATGCGACACGAGGCGGCTCCGGCTGCTGGCTCTGCTCTGAAGCCAGTGCGGGTCGGGAGGGGGGAGGCAGGGGGACGTTATGCGGTGCCCCCGCCCCTTCAGAGGGCCTGGTGGTCTGGAGTCCTGCCGGCCCCTCGGGCTGAGCAGGGGGCTCCCGCCTTGACTCTGGCCCCCTTTGCAGGGCATGGTGCTGGTCAAGATGGCATGCGTGTGCTGGAATCTGCTGGTGCTCCACGCGTTTCTGGCGGATCTGGCCCTGGTCCACGGGGCAGAGAGGAGCTCCCCCGTCCTGAACGTCGCGGTCATTTTGGGGAGGATCCCGAGCGTCACGGAAAGAGACGTCCGTGGTCTCAGCAGCCGGGACGTGGCAGGGGGGCTCCCCACTGACGTTAACGTGGTGCCCCTCCTGATCAACCAGACCGACCCCAAGAGCATCATCACCCACGTCTGCGACTTGATCTCGGGCACCAAGATCCACGGGGTGGTTTTCGGAGACGACAGCGGCCAGGAGGCCGTGGCCCAGATCCTGGATTTTATCTCCTCCCAGGCTCTGATCCCCATCCTGGGCATCCACGGAGGCTCCTCCATGATCATGGCAGAGAAGGTAGGGGGCCAAGGGGGGGCAAGGGGGTCATGGGGTGGGGAGGGGGCTTTCCTCCCCTGGGCTCGGGGAGGGGGCTGCAATCCTGGCTTCTCTGAAGGGGCTGTTGGCGCCGCCTAGAGAGCTGCTTTGCTCGGTAGTGGCCTGGGGTCCCCTGCTTGAGCAGGGGGCTGGACTAGAAGACCTCTAGGGTCCCTTCCCACTCTGTTGTTCTGTGCTTCTGACCGTGAACCTCCTTAAACTGGGCTCCAGGCTGGGGAGGCCCAGTGGAGGCCTTTCTCTGGAGATCCAGCCGGGGGAGAGGTCTCAGGGAGACCAGGAGCTGGCCTGGAGCCTCAGGACGTGGAGTGGCCACGTCAGCCCAGGAAGGGGCCTCCCTTTCGGGCTGGCTGTTGTCCTTCCTGGGTGACCTCAAGGTCCGTTTTGTGGAGGAAGGAGTCTGGAGTTGCTAAGGGTGTCGGAGAGGGGAGGGAGACCCCCAGGGTCCTTCTGGGCTGCTTCCCGAGAGTTGCCGATGGGCAGGCGGAGCGTGAATCAGCCCCCAGGTTACCCTGGGAGGGCCACGCAGCTCTTCGTGGGCGCGGCCTTGAACCCAGGCCGGGGCGTTGCCTGGCTGGGTTGGCAGCTTCTGGGGCAGTGACTTTGGACGGGGCTTGTGGATGTTGGGAGCGATTGGAGGGGGCCAGCCGGTCAGAGGCCCACGGAAACGCTCCGGCCCAGCGGGATGGCTTGCCGGGCTCCAGGCCGAACCGGCTGCTTCCCTGCAGAGGTTTTGTCACTACAAGGTCAGAGAGCAGCGAGGAGCCAGGGCCCTGCTTGGCATTGTGGGTGCTCGGTGGAGCTTCCGTCCCAGGTGGCAGCCAGGACTGGGGGCTGTCGGGTCAGGCGGCTTGTGGGACTCTGATTGGCACCGGGGGTGCAATGATGGGGCGGGGCTGGCTCCCCCGTCAGCCTCGTCTCTCTCAGTCCCCAGTCGGCCTCTCTCCTCGTCCACCCCCTTCGGGCCTCGCAGCTGAGAGCCACGGGGGGCTCTTGCTCATTCCCACTAGTGGCCGGTGCCACGTTATGCGGCAGTGAAGCTCACCGGGTAAGGGGAGAGATTCCTTTGCTTTCCCAGAAGCCGCCCAGGCACACCTGGGGGTCCCCTGGCAACCCGCTGGCCTGGGGTGCAGTTGTTTAGGCTAAGGCCGGGGGGGGGGGGCTTGCTCCTTCTCCCTCCTGGCCCTTCGGCCTCCCCCGCTTCCCTCCAGCTCCTCCTCTTCTTGGAGCCTCCCCTCGGTTGAGGCTGTGCCCACCGGCTGGCTTGGGGTCCTTGGGGCGGTGGGGACGATGCCCGAGCTGCCCGGCGTAGCCTCTTCCCTTCGCACGTGGTGCCCCCTCGGAATCATCATCGTTCTCTGCCCACGGGGTGGGGCGAGCTCCCCGCATTCCTGGCTCCAGCCGAGAAGATCTTCTCTCCCTGCCAGAGCAAAGGGAGCGAGCAAGCCAGCCCCCCCGGCCCCTTGAAATGCAGCGGGGAGAGGGCGCGGGGCGGGTGAGGCGGCATGGCATGTGGGAGCGGGCGAGCCCCCTGCCGCCCCCTCCTCCGCTGCATCTCCAGGGCTGCCCCTCTGCAGGGCGGCCGATGGGTGGACCGCCACTGGTGCTGCTGCTGCTGCTGCCGCCTTCCCCGAAATCTCAGCTGCCTCCCCGCCTCCCCCAGGGGGCTCGGGAGCCCACCTCGCCCCCACTTATGTAAAGAGTTGAGGATGGGGGGGGGGGGAGGGCTGCGTGACGGAGCGCGCGTGTGGCTTTCCAAGAAATGCTTCCTCAGCGCAGCAGCTCACGCAGCCTGTTTCCCAACAGCCACTGAGCCTCTTCCCCCCAAAGAAAGGCGAGATTAGGAGTGAAAAGCCCCCCTCACGTAGCGTCTCCTCTCACTACAGACGCTGCTTCTGTGCCGGGGGTGGGGGTGGGTGGGGCTGGGGGCTGAGAGAGGGAGAGGCTTGTCTTGAAACAGACCTGTGGATGGACCCAGGGGGGCCTGTGTGTGTGTGTGTTCATCCCCCAAAGGGCTGTGTCAGTGCTGCAAGTATTGCACAACTGAGGTGCCAGTGGAGTGTGTGGAAGGGTTGGCAGCCTGCCTGGAAGGGGGGGGGGAGACCCTCCCCTCCTCCTTCCCACGGGGATTCCACGGGCGACGTCCAGGGTCCACTTCTGGTTCTGATGCTCGGTCTCCAGTGGTGGTCGGAGGAAGAAGCCT
Organism: Notechis scutatus; assembly: GCF_049901735.1. NCBI lineage: Eukaryota > Metazoa > Chordata > Lepidosauria > Squamata > Elapidae > Notechis > Notechis scutatus. The sequence continues at coordinate 16,716,221 of NC_142020.1, read as the reverse complement.
CCTTTGCCGGCAGGTGGCGCAGCCGGTGCTGGGCGGCCCGAGTGCAGCTTTTGCGTGGTGGGGTGGGTGGGCTTCCTGGGAGGCGGTCGGGGTGCCTCATGGGGAGGGCAATTGAGGGGGAGATCCCAGGGGTCCAGGAGCTCCGGCGCCAACCTGCAGCTTCTGGAGCACAAGCCGCCTTCGCCGTCCAGGGTGGGTGGTTGCAGAGAGACCATCGGCCCTTTGGGAGACCGGAGGGAAGCCCACCAAGAAGGGCCGAATTCACCCTCCTCAGGCCACTTTCCCCGTGGGTGAATGGGGCCACTCACGGCCTCTTCAAGAAACCCTGGGTGACCAAAGCTTAGGCGAGTGCTGTGTGCAAACTCTGTGTCCTGGGGGCCTGCCCCCCCAGGCAGGCAGGCAGGGCCGAGGGGGCTTAGAGGCCGAGGCTAAAGGGCCGAATGGTTGGCCTGAGCCACCTGGCCCCTCCCCCACGGCCCACCGCCCTGCAGCTGCACCCCGAATCCCTCAGCCCTAGGGCTCCCCTGGGCCCGTCAGGAGGGTGAGGGTTGGGGCCCACTCCTTTCCCAGTCCGGGCGTCCCAGGAGCCCTCGCTTCTTCTTCCGTGAATCCATCCAAAGGCAGCTCTGCAACCGTCGTTGCTTAATGAGGCAGCCTCAGCTTATTTGTGTCCCCCCCCTTCCTTTTATGCCCTCTCCTCCCCTTCAGTGAAAGTCCCGGATCGGGCAGGTCTGTGGGGCCCCATCCCGCGAGGGGCCCTCCTGTGCCCCTCGTCCCTTTGGGCAGCCGACCCCAGGGGACCTCCTGCTGCTGCAGACCCGGCCTTGGCTCCCCAATGGGAAAGGGGCCCTGGCTTGCCCCTGGGAGCAGCTTGATCTTGCCTTTGGTGCTAAATTTGCCCCCCGTAAGGAAAGGCTGCCCAGGTCCTGGGACTCAGACTGCACTTCTGCCAAGGGTGGGTGACCAACCCTCCTCGAGACCGGAAGCCCGGTGGCCCCCTGCTTTCTGGGGAGTTCGGCCGGTGGAAAGGCCCAGCTCATGGGCTCTTGGGGCGCAACTGAGGCATCTTGCTTGCTGTGTGTGTGGCGTCAACAGGAGGAGGTCCATATTGGGGCTGTCAAACGTGTTTCCCTTCTCCTCTTCGTCATCTATGAAGGGTGCCTGAGAACATGCTGGCTTGAAGTGCACCTGACGGTTCAGCGGTTTTCATTTTGGGGCAACGGGGAGAGCAGAACCCTTGGCCAGGCGCTTGAGGCCCGTCATGGTTGTTTTATGTTGTGGCACACAGATCTGGGTCTCTCGGGGCCCCCCTGACTCCGGGCAGTTCTCTTGAGGGGGGAACCCCAGGCATCGTTGCCATCTGTGTGGGGGGTGAGGAAAGAACTGTAAAAGATTGGCGCAGGGCCGTGTTTAGTCTTCGCTTGTGCCCACATCGGTTGCCAACTGGCATGGGAAGTGCCCGGCTGAAGGACTTTGGGGAGTGTTTGGATCAAAGGCTGAACTCGAACGCACTCCAGCACAGTTGGGTTTGCTTACTTATGGCTTATCGGATAAGCTGTGCTTGGCTGGGTCTCCTCAGCAGGCTGAGGGGGGAAGGGCAGCCCAGGAGCCCCAGGGACTCCATCCACAAAGCCCAGCGTGTCGCAGCCGAGCCAACCACTTACGGCTTGAACGCAGTTTGGTTGCTGGCCCGCACGGATGAAGTGCCCCCTCGACCCTGATTCTGGCTTGTGTTGGAGAAAGAAGCCTGGGGAAACATGGCCTGTTTCTGCATCCAAGGCACCATTAATGGGGGTTTGCTGCTCTTCGTCTTTGCCTGTTGTGGTCAGGGGTGTGTGTGTGACTTCCAGGCTGCACTTTCTGTCTTGCTGTCTGTCTGAATCCAGACAGTCTCATTCATGCATCTTCTTTGTCTTTGGGACGGAGGCTCCGCGATTGGCACGCTGTGACTTAGGATTGAGCGTAGGGCATCAACAGAACCCTGGTGCTGGTTTGGCCGCCTCCCCATCACGCCAGGGAAAGCTCCCCACGCCACCCCAGGCCAGAGCCTCTCTCCGCGTCAGAGAAGGCGAGTCTGGGGCTTTGTGGGCCACGAGGCCAGAGCAGGGGTCCCCTAGAGACCGGGGTGTCCCCTGGCTGGCTGTCTCTTTGGCCCCTCAGGCAACCGTCCTTCGGCTGGGTCCTCCAAGGTTTCCCGGCCCACCGGGAGTCCCAGCGCCTGGGACTTGGCCCCCTCCTCAGGGCTGGGCAGGGCGAAGGGGCGTAGAGGTGAGGCCGGGAAGGGAACGGAACGGCCACTCAGTCCAGGGAAAGTGGAAAGCAGGGGAGAGGCGCCCAGGACGCCGGCCTTGTTGGCTGGGGAATGCTGGGAGGGGAAGCCCACCTGTCCGGAAGCTGCCACGGTGGAGAAACACGGCAGGAGACGCCCTCCTGGGCAGGAATTCTGCAAGGGGCAGGCTAGGAAAAGTGGGATCTAGCCAGGAGACGCCCCGTCCGTCGGTGGGCTGGACGTACGGAGCCTCCCCTCCCGCCATCCAGTGTCCCCCCCCCCGTCCCCCGAGGAGGGTTTCCTCCGTGGCTGGCAGGAGCCGAGGCCTCGAAAGGGCCTGCTTGGCCAGGACTGGGCCCAGGAGGGAGCCATGAATGTTTCATGGCGCTAAGTGCTCAGGGTGGAGTTCTCCCACATGGAGCCGCGTCCGCTTGGCCAAGAGGCGGGTTGCACATTGCTGGGCTCGTGCTCCAACTGCAGATTCCCTTCATGGAGGAGGAGAAGGTGGGTCCCGCTCCGGGTTTTTTCCAAGCAAGAAAGAAAGCTAAGAGGCTTTAGTAAAGATAAATAAATAAAAGCACAGGGTGGATTTCCCTTTTTTTTTTTTTTTGACATCCAGCTACAAAATTTCAGCTTATATAATTGATTCAACACCACTTAGGTGGCCCCATCCACACTCCTCCCCCACCCCAATTGGTTGCAGTCTCTTCCTTGCTGCCGCTCCCCACATCCAGGAGTTCGGAGGAACTTGACTTGGGAAACCGAGGAGCTGCTGAAGCGAAGGGGCTCCGCCCTGCAGCTTAGACCTCCTTCCATTCCAGCACCCCCGACTGGGGCCTGTGAGGGTGGTTCTTGGCTAAGGAAAAAAAAGCCATGGCAACCACCCGAGTTCTCGGCCCTCTTGACGTGGCTTGGAGCATCTCTTTCACACCGACCAAGTTCCTGGGGTCAAGCCGGGCCCACCCAGGGTGGGGAGCAGCCTTCCTCCCGACCTGAGTTCAGCACTTCCTCCTGAGTAAACAAGGAAACATTTACTGATTTTTGGATGGCTGTTGGCTACCAGCTGTCAGAGGCACCTCACAGCCAAAGTTGTAGGTTTTTGCGGCTGATATAAAAAGGAGCCGTTGGATAGTTGGACGGGAGCCCGAGAGGAGATCAAAGTTGCATGTTTTAAGAGCTGCCAGGGAGCTCCAAGGAGTGGCTGGTGCTATTTATTTGAGGAGGGCTTGACAGTCTGTCTGTTTCTTTATTTGAGGAAAACGCCACACTTTCTGGAGAGGTTTTTCCCCTGGGGCAGAATTTGGCAATCCGCTTCCATTTCCCTGTGCGCACCTTCACCCTCTCCCATGCCGTCCAGTAAGAAGAGCCCAGAGAATGAATCCCACCACTTTTGAGCCGGTGTTTTATTTCCCACAGTGGCTGACCAGTTGCCCTCGGAGTGCTTGTGAGCAGCGGAGGGAGACCTTCCCCCTTGACTTGGGGGTGGGCTCCTTCCCGCCCCCCACTGCCCCAGGTGTCCTCCCAGGCCATGCTGTAGCCCCAAGCAGCTGCCCTGGTGGGAGGCCAGTCATGGCGGCCAGAGGAAGGCAGAACGCACGGCTTGGTCTTCAGCAGTGGCCGGGAGGGGATGCAGAGCGCCTTGAAAGCCACCCAGTTGGACGAGAGGAGGAGGAGGATGTGTTTACCCAAAATAGATTTTGAAAACATGACCTAAATCTCCGCCACTCACTGCATCCACCTGCCGCGTGCCAGGCAGCCTGGCCTGGGCAATAGGGGTCAGAAGGCTTTGGGGCCTGCACCCCACAAGAGTTGGGCCTGCCAGCCACCCTCCCCTGAGCCTTTATCCGCCCTGCCTGTTCAGACAAGGGCTCGTAAACTGGCCAGGAAGACTGGCCAGCTTGGAAGTGGTGGGGCGTATCTAGTTCAGAAAGAAACTGCTGCACCAGTTCTGCAAAGTTGCCTCGAGAACTAAGTGGACGTTCCCGGTAGAGTGGCAGTCTACCTGCAGGCAGCAATTTGGGGGAATAAAGGAAGGGAGGGTCTCTACATGCTGTGGGGGGGGTGTTCTCTATCGGGTTTTGCCTCTACGTAGAACTCCTCAAGGCAAGAAGGGAGATACTTCTGGGCTCCTGGGACAATCCTGGGGCCTCCTTGGTTTTATGCCCGTCCCAGACAAGATTGCTTCCTTCTTGTCTTTGGGAGAAGCAGCTTAAAAACGGGCAGTGAGCGAAGAGCCTCGCCTGCCTTCGCAGAGGAGCCGCCGAAAGCCTCGTGTTGGGGAGGAACAGTTTCCTTTCAGGGTCCAGAGTTGCCCAAAGCCATTTGCCATTCAAGAAAAATAAAACGGTCCCCACTACACAACAAAACTGCACGGAACCCATCCGATGAATCGGAGCAGGGAATTCAAAGGGAACGGCTATCAAGACCAACAAAGGGACAACAGGCCACACAGCCAAGTGAGCTGGATAACCTCTTAGGTGCCACGTGGGTTCTCGAGGAAAGATAAAGGCCTGGAGGATAGTCAATAAGGAAGGCAAGAGGGCGGTCTGGGGAGAGAATCGGTGGCAGGACCCTCGTGATCCAAGAGCTGATGGGCTATTGGCCCAGAGCTTTGTCCTGGTCCTTCAGGCTTGACCGTCTGGGGCAGCCCCATCTGTGGCCACCAGGTTGAAGACCAATGAGAAGAGAAATGTGGCAGGGACTGAGTTGACCGGTGGCTGGGATTGGCCCCTGTGGGTGGACTGGTGGGACTGGGAGAGAAACGAGAAGCTTGTCCTGAAAGATTGCAGAGGTTCCATTCCTGCTCAACTCTCTTAATTAAAACAACCCCGGCCCCCTCCCTCCCCTGCCCCCAATTTAGCTGAAGGAAAACATTCCTATACGCAATTAGGTTTTGATTAAAGGCAAACGGTGCCCAGGGATGGAGAAGCTACACCTGTGCTTGAGAGCTCGAAGCTGCCGTTGGGACAGAGGAACATTTTAGGTCAAGGTGGTTTAATTAAGAAGTGCCGAGATCTCCGATGCTGGGCTGGAGATGGGAAACCTCCCGAGGGACGGGTTCTGGCCAGGCCCTCAGCAGCTCAGGAGGTGTCCTTGAGCCTCCCTCCCCGGTTCCTGTGGACCTTCTTGCCCTCTTGCCCCCGCCTTCTCACCTGAGCAGCCAGGCACCTTATGGCCTGTCTTTGTACAAAGCACCTTGTTGTGTAACCCTCGATTAAAGTCTGATATTCCCTCTGCTGAGGTTCCAGAGGTTGCTAAGAAGCAGCTCTCTGCCGTTCAAGGGAAGGTTGCTTGCCTGGATGGCCCTGCGGTTCTCTTAGCCCGGCTGGAAAGGGCCGGACGGAAGGGGTCCCCTGCGTTGAACGAGCCCAGACGTCTCTTCAGAAGAGCTGCGGGGGTCATACAGAGCATCCACCTCAAAGGCAAAAGGCAGGCTGGCTTGGCTGGCTTTCATGTTGGGATGAAGAGGTTATGACTCGGAGATCAAACTTGATGGACAGCCGGGAAATGCTGCCTCCGTCTAACCAGGAGCTTCATTGTTCCTCGGACTTGATCTGTCTTGGCCAAAAGTCTTGCATGTTCCTCTTCTTGTCCCGAAGCTGCCCTTGAATGGAGCCGTAGACCTGCGTTGCTTCCTCTTGGACCCAAACCGGCCTCCATGCAGCGCAAATATCATCTCCAGCTTCCTCAATTCCATGTGGCCTTTGTGACACGTAAAATGTTCCCTGCTTTTTATGTCCCCAGAACATTTGTTCCTTTTGGTCTTCCAAAGTATTTTGCTCGTGAAGGGATCTTGGCTTCCTCTGTGGCAGTGAGGCTGTTTTGGATGAAGCAGAAAGCTTGGCTCTTCAGTGCGAGGAGGGAAGAAGCTCTTTGGCCGTGTGCTCGATTGCTGAGAACACTTCCTGCCTCTCCCACTTCCTTGGTTCTGGTCCTTGGGCTCTGCTGTGGGGAGCCCCCCCTCCAGGCCTGGGAAGGTCTGGTTAGCAGAGCCCCTTCTTGTACCCTAATCGTGCTGTGCCGAGCGGGCCCTTCCTCTAGCAGTCTATTTTTGAGTGCTGCGTTGTGGAGGCGTCTCTGGAGAGACATCAGCCTGTGCATCTCATTCGCTTTGTACTGCGGAAGCAGCCTTGGGGAGGGGGGCTCGGCTGAGCAAAGCCCACCTTCCCCTTGGCCACCTTGGTTTGGGCTGTGGGGGCATCTTTCTCCCTCCCCCTCCCCCTCCCTGCCAGGAGTCCTGTGGAAGCTGCCCAGGAGAGGCCAGCTGGGCTCAGTTCATTTTCTCCTCCTCTGGGTCGTTCTCCACCGGAAGATTGGGAGGGGGACGGAGGGGGACATCGCAACCCTCCCTTCCTTAGCCAGCATTGGGGAGGGGTGGGGTCCAGACCTGTTGAACAGGAATGGCCACTTTTGGGGCGCTCTGCCCCCCAACACTCCCACCCCGGGCAAAATTGAGCCTGCCAGCCACTCCCGGCTCTGGGCATCTCTGCTTTGGGTGGCAAAGGCATGGAGGGGGCTGGATCTGGCAGCAGCAGTTGCACCCTTGGTGGGCCAAGGAAGGGGAAGCAGCCCCTTCTGATCAGGGGATATTGACTGGAAGAGAGGCTTTCAGAGGGAGGTTCCGGGAGCTCCTGCGTTTCATCTGGAGAATTGCGGGTCGCAGCCTTTCTCTTCCTATTCCTGCCTCCCAGGAGAGCAGCCTGTGGCTCCCGGCCCAGCAGGCAGGGGGCAGACCAAGAGGGCCTTAGAGCAGGGAGGGCAGATGGAGGGGGATCTGGTTCCCGAGAGGAGGAGAGCTCCCTTTTGTTAGAGGGGCTCCAGTGAAGGCCCAATCTGGTACGCTTGGGGTGTCTCCGCCAGCAGCTCAAATCCCCAATCTTCCCCTTTGGATTCAGCTGCCGGTTCTTGGGGAAGGGGAGCTAGTGGTTAAAGCCGGCCTGGCAGCACCTCAGGGAGACCCGACGGGAGGCAGGACGGCTTCTGCCTCCGTTGGCCCAAGAAAGCAAAGTCCCTCTGGATTTGAGCAGGGCGAGAGAGGAGCTGGCAACGCCACGAGCTCCCAATGGTTTCTCAGGCTCAGCATCCTGAGCTGATCCAAGGCTTCTGTCTCTCCGTTCATCCATTTTCCCAGGAGAAGTTCGGGTTGCTGGGTTCTCCGTCTCTCCACCCTGCAAGGCCAGGCCAGCAGATGCCCACCGGCAGACAGAAGTCCCCCCTCCCGCCCCCCCGAAATGCTTGGTTTGCCTCCAAGCTATGGATTTCTGCCCCTGATTGCCCGGAGAGAAGAGAGAGGTGCTGGGTGCCCCCCAAAGAGACCAGGTCCCCCCTCCCAAGGGCAGCCTCTAATTTGGGGTGCCCCTCCCCAGATGAGACTTGGCACCTTTCCTGGGGAGCACTGGCCGTTGGCAGAGGGCAGCAGCTTCTGATGTAATCTCTGATAATGTTGGGCCCTTTTTTGTCTGCCTGTCTAACTGACAGTTAATCATCAAGCAGACGTGGATTTTGAGAGAGAAAAAACAATCATAGTTAATCACAGCTTATTCCTGCTAACGAATCAGAGTCTCTAGGCTGTTTTCAGATAAAGGCCTATAATTTACCCGTTAAGGGATTAATTTCCTGAGGTGTGTGTATGATTGTCGTCTTTCCTCCCACCTCTCGATTTTCTAGAAGCATTTAATGTATTAGAATTCCAGGGTATGAAAGTGGCTGTATTGAAACCGAAAGGAATCCAAGGAAGGATCCGATAAACATGGTTCTGAAACCCTCAAGATGCCTTATCTGGACCCACAGGGGACACTTAATCTGCCCTTGTGGCTGATCCGCCTCCCCCCACCCCAGCAAAATTTGGCTCTGCTCATCGTCCCAGGGAAGATAGTCTCTTGCCCAAGAACAGCTTTTCACGCTCCAGATGTTTTGCCTTTCAACTTGCATCATCCCCAGCCAATATGGCCTTTGGATTGGGAACTCTCAAACATCTGGAGGACCTGGATCAGAGGAAGCAACTTGTGTGGTGGGGCTTCAGATACAGTGGTGCGATTCTATCGCTGCCTGTGTTGGAGCTTCTCCACTCACGGCCAAGTCTTCCACCTTCTGACCCCTGGGCCGTGTCTCTGCCCTCTCGGTCCGCTCCCTTGGCACCTTCTTGTTGAGAGGGCCAAGGCGACATCAACCTCCTAGGCTCACCAGTCTCTAAGGGGATGGGGCTCCAGATGCCAGCTCTCAGCCCCCACGAGGAACCGATGCCACCTTGAAGGCTCCATTGTGAAGAGGCTCTGGTCTTCACCAGGACCGGCACCCACTCCAAAACGGGAAGGCTTCTTTATACGTGGGGCTGTGTCAGTGGGCTGGCAGTTGAACGGCTCAGAGTCGCGTCCCATGCAACGCTTTTGAATTTGGAGGTCCCCATACTAGTTGCGAGAGATCTCGATCCATAAACCTGCTCCCCAGGCGTATTGGGCAGGTGCTTCTCCAAGTTGCGGGCAGAGGTTTCCTTGCGGGGCCTAGTAGCCCCTCTTGGCTGCTGCGTGTGAGCCAGTCCCTGCCCAGAATCCACCTGGGGCCACCAGGGATGAACAGGCGAACGGCCTCAGCATCCCTGAAATGGGATGAGGCTGCCTGAGTCTTCCCCGGGGCCCTCCCCACCGCCTGTTCCCCCTCCCTCCTTGCTCGGCCTCTTTGGGGGGGGGGGGTGCCAGCTTTTTGTGGTTAAAGGAGAAGAAAGACAAACCCGTCTCTTCCTCAGGCATTTCGCTTTGTCTCCTTTGATCTTGTGCCTGCAAAAGGAGGCCACCCGGGGGTCCTTGAAGGGGTCCTTGGCCCTCCTCCGGGAGGGAATTATTTTCCAAGGACTCTTTCCAAAGATGGGAAACCGGCTGCCTGAGGCTTGTGCGGAAAGGCACAAGAAGGTGAGCCGTCAGGTTTTCACCCGCGGTGCGGTTGAGGATAGGGGCGCATCGTAGACCCCCCCGCTTGATTTGATGAGAGGGAGAAAGAGAGAGAGAGAGAGAGAACGGGAGAACAATCACGCGGCTGTGATGAGAGAGCAGGGTTGGTGCTCTTGGGGGCGGCTTGGTTCCTTCGGTGGCTGGGGAGGGATGGCCTAAAGGAAGTTTGTTCCGTGAAGGGGAGCACTTTATGTAGGAGGCATAGATTGGAAAAAGAAAGCCGTTTCTGCGTGTCTCATTCTAAGACGCTCTGGCAGTTTCCCTCTGACTGATTTCCCAAAAGGCACCTTTCCTCCTTGCCAGCATTCCTCTCAGGCAGCGGTCTTCAAGCGTGGCCACTTTAAGGCGTGTGGACTTCAACTCCCAGCTTCCCCGGCCAGCCCCGGGTTTGAAGACCCCAGAGCTAAGGAAGAAGGAGCCCCCTCAGCTGGGCTGATGGTCCCAGGCCTCTGGCTCCTGGAAGTGCTGGGGAAAAGAAGGAACCGCCTGGCTTCTCCTCTCAGAGGGGGGAGCCAACCACATGCGGCCCTTGGTGACCCGGCTTAGCGGAAGCCCCTTCATGGTGGGCAAGGCCGGTTTCTCTGGCGCTGCTGATGGGAGCCTCTTCTTTGGGAAGGCTGCCTCTCGGTCCCTAGAGCCCCCCGGGGGTCTGCAATGGGCAGTTTCGGGGAGGGCTCAAGAATATTGGCTCCTTATTTAGGAATTTGGCAATCCTGCTCTTCCTTGTAAACACACATCTATGCCGAGACGCTGTTTAAGAGTTTCATAACAACGTTAATGAATGAAAACAAATAGAAATTAAACCCACCCCAGGAGCAGATAAAAAAGCGATGCTGGCATGAGTGCGGAGAGCAGGCTGCTGGTCTGTTTGTTGGCATTTTCTTTTAGAAAACACTGGGTATTGCTAGTGCCTGGTCTGATCTTTTCCGCACCTGGCTTTATTTCGACATCCTTAGGCAGCTCCTTGCCTCCTGATCAGGGCAAAAGGCAAAACCAAGGATGTAGAGAGCCCTTCGGTAGGTGAATGCCGTGCCTTGCCTGGTATTATAAATAAATAACGATGTACTGGGTGAAAATGGACTCCTTCTCCCTTTGTCTGAATGTGCGGTTAATCCGGGCCGCCAGGTGGAAAGCTTTGGACGGCCTGAAGGTTGACTCCAGCCCTTAATTAAGCACTTCCTCTCCCTGGTTCTGTGCAAAAGGTATTTTAGGAAAGATCGTTTCTTGGGAGTGGAAAGATCTAACTCTGCTGAGCAGGAAGGTAAGAGCAGAAGGCAGGGAGGGAGATGGAAATGGGAGAAGCTTTGGAGCCCCGTCAAAGGAGAGCTGGGCTGGGCTGGGCCCCCCTCATCTTGAGCCCCCTCCCGCAGTCGTCCCAGTGCGAATTCTACCTCTGAGCAGAGTTTCGTAGAATTAACCCCCTGAAGGAGAAGTTGGAGATGTCTACGGAAATATTTCATGTGAGACTCCATTTAATTAAAACCTGGCTCTTAATTGGCAGTTATGTAGTATGTCTATCCTGCTTGGAGCCAAGCTGAGCATGAATTATTCGGACGTTGATAATTTAGCAGAGAGCAGCGAATGGAACTTGAATCGACGCCTCATTTCCCTCTAATGGTTTCTATCATCCTCCTTCCCTCCTCTTTCTCTTCTCCCAATCTGGCAGTGGTGGCAGCTAAGACGTTACCGAGCAGATGGATCAAAGCTTCTTGATGTCTTAACCATCTCGGTTTGGGAAGAAGCCTGGATGAGGATGGAAAACTGACCTGCTTAATAGGGTGCTTACTCGAAACCTTGGCAGCTCTTCCGTCTTTGTCTGAAATGCAGGGACGGAAACTCCAGCCCTGGAACCTGCAAGCCAGCCAACTGCCCCCTCTCCAAATTAATTAGCTTGATCGGGTAGGAATTGGCTTCCGAAGGGTTTCTTAGCCAACCTCCGCTGATGGATGGACAGCCTGGCAGAAGTGATCTCTCTCTCACACACACACAAACACACCCTCGGATAAACACAAACTCCCACATACAAAGAGGAGGCCCTTCCCAGATTCCCAAGCCTTTTTGCTCCCTTTTTCAGCAGGTTCAGCTCCATGTCCATGTTCAGCGAGTGTGAGCTGCATTTGCACCCCTGCTGCCATTCTGTTGGATCAGGGGGATGGGGGTCGCAGGGTCCAAGGGTGTGTTCCAGTTGTGAAATAGCAGTAGCAACAGCCCTTAGCCTTATATCCCACTTCACAGTGCTTGACAGCCCCCTCTAAGCAGTTTACAGAGTCAGCCTCTCACCCCCAACAAACTGGCTCCTCATTTTATCCACCTCGGAAGGACGGAAGGACAAGTCAACCTTGAGCTGGTCAGGATTAAACTGCTGGCAGTGGGCAGAGTCAGCCTGCAATGCTGCCTTCTAACCCCTGCCCCACCACGACTCACGAAGCTCCTTTGGGTGCTGTGTCAAGGCCCCTCAGCGTGTTCTGTGGCCATTTGTAGATGGGAAACAAAGATGCAGAGCAAAGGCCCTAAACGAAGAAATGAAGTGGCCCCAAACGGCCCACGTGGCCCTGCTTCTGTTGGCTCTTGGCCTTCCTGAAAGCGCCTGGCTCCTGAATGTGCACGGGGTTCCTCCCAAGACGAGGCTTGCGTGCAGAAGAAGCGAAGGGTTTTAAGCGGAAGAGCCGTAGTGTGAAGCTCAATTGATGCTGGACCGTCCATGGTCTCTGCTGAGAGCAGATGCAGATGGCAAAATGATGAAGTGCATGAAAGGGTCATTTCGGAGCCTCTCGGCCGAAAACAAAGATTCTGCTGGATTGGGAAAAGGTTCAAAAACAGGCAACTTAAGCAAGCAATATTTTATTATTTGAAAAAAATGGAGCGAGGGAAGAACCCAAGAGAAGCTTACAAAAGGATGACTAGCATGGAGTAGATGCTTGGGGGTGGTCCACCCACCTTCACTCCGCAGGAAACGTCAAAGAAATGGCTGGACAGGGACTCTGGGCAAATATAGAACAACATTTCTTCACTCGACATCTAATAATTTCAGGACTGGAAGGTACAGAGACAATCAGCACCTTGGACAGCTCAAAGGACCAAAGGAGCCCCTGGATCTTGGTGGAGACCAACCGTGATTAAGTGATGTCAAACAGCATTAGTTTAGTTTGGAGGAGTGGTTTTTGGCCTATTCTTCACCCCAGGCCCCCTTTAAATACCTTTTGGGGCCACAGACCCCCAAGACTTAACTCAAGATTGAAGACTTCTTCAAGCCTTAGTGGGACCCCCTCTGATGAGCACCACTGGTTTAGAGGAGCTCAGAGCTGGCTGTCTTCTCTTAGGAATTGCTTTCTTGGTTTTCCATTTCTTGCTCCCAGGCTGCATGTCTGAATGAATCTTGGCCCATGTAGCCAACAATTGCTATTTTAAAAAAATTCACGTCAATGGGATGTAATGGAATGAGGAGCTGACGTTTTAAATCCCTAGCAAACTTTCACCCTTGGAGGGTCCTGTCTGAAAGCTCTTTCTGCAGCTTCTACATGGAGGCGGAGGGGGGGTGTCATTGGAAGGGGGAGATCCCGTCCCCCAGCATTTCCTCTGAAGGGACAGCCCTTGTCCAGGGCTCTTCGGCAAGGAGGCTTCCTTCGCTCTTGGCGCCAAGTCTTGATCTCCCCTGGCAGATGGAGAGTCAGGAGCACTGTGAAAATGTTATTGATTGCTGTGGCTCCCTTTCCTATAAAGCACGGACATTTGACTTGGATTATTTCAGAGAGAATTACATCAGCTCACCCAGGACAGCCGTGGCATCGCCAGCAGTAGCGAAGAGTTTAATTTTCATCTGAAATGGCTGTCCAGGGAGCCAGAGTGATGACTTCACACCTGGTGGGCAGGTGCCAGGCCTTTTGCACCTGGGGGGACTCGGCCTCAGCAGCCGAGCCGGGCCTGTCGTGAGAGAAGAGAAGTGCATGAGCAGCCCCAGACTGGGGACCTCGAAGGGGCGGGGGAAATCTCTGCCACTTGGTCCCGGGAGCACTTCATTTCCGCACCAGAATCCTTGAGCTGCTTAAAAGCAACAAAATGAATGACAAACGAATCAATCCTCTTTTGGGGTTGTTTGAATGCGGGGCATCAGTTCAAGCACAGCTCGCTTGCGAGGCCTAGAACAGTGGCTACAATTTCGAGTAAGTGGAATTACATTATTTTGGAAAATCTCCCTGGATTGCCTCTTTCCAAAGATAATTACAATTTGTAATTTTATTCATAAGCATATGCTTCACTTTTTCCTTTCCCAGAGCCCTATCGCGTGCAGAGAAATGCCCTCTCTTCCCGTTGCTAGGTGTGTCGGCCCCGTAGTTAGCAGCCAGATGACTTTGAAAGTTGCGGAGCAGAACCAGGATACGTTTTTAGAACTTGTCAGCTGTTTTTTTTTTCTTCCATCATTTTTTTATACATTGCAGGCAGGAAAGTACTATTTCTTCACAACAATGACAACAAAAATTGCTTTCTCTCTGCAAAGACTGCCCTGCCCTAGGCTTTTGGAAGCTACACAAAGCCAGCCTCAGTCAGCCCCAAATTGAACAACCAGCCCAGCCCATTTGTCTGCAGGAACTGGTCAAATCTGCAAAGATTTCTGTTTTGGTAGCGGAAGCAGGAAGACTGGCAAAGCTCTGGCAGAGAACCACTTTTCTGAGCAATGGCAGAAAGCGAATGTTAGAAGGACTAGAAGCTCAGGGGTCTTGGCAACTTTGAGGCCTGTGGACTTCAACTCCCAGAATTCCCCAGCCAGCATAGTTAAGACCAGGAAGCAAAGCCTTCTGGGGGAATTCTGGGAGCTGAAGTCCACAAATCTTCAAGTTGCCAAGGTTGGAGCCCCCTGGAATAGAGGGCTCCCAGGCTGCCCTCCTGCGGGTGCTGATCTCCGAAGCCCCCCGGCCACTGCCCCAAACGCAGCCCTCTCCCCTCCTGCTCGGCTGCTCGAGGCATCGGCACCAGTGCTCTTGGGGGCAAAGCCTGTTCCTTGAGGGTCAGTCAGGGAGAGCAGGGTGGGGGTGGAGGGAGCGCCGGCAAAAGAGCCAAATCTCTCCCCGGCACTGGAGCCAGACGGCCCACTCTGGGCCCAGGTGAAGTTTCCAGCCGGGGTGGTGTGTGTGTGTGTGTGGGGGGGGCAGAGGGATCGCCCTGTTTCTTCTTTCGAAGGCAGCAAAGATTCTCCAGAATGAAATTTTCCATCAGAGCAGAGAAGCCTTTCCGCATGATTGGAACTGAGTGGTGGCCAAGGCAGCGGTGTCTTCTTCATGCCTGCCTGCCTTGGAAGTGAATCTCCCTCCCCCCCCTCCTCCCTCGCCTGGAGTTCCGCTGCCTCCTCCCTCCCCATTTATGGCTTTGGGGGGATTCCAGACAAGGCAAGAAGGGGCTGCCTTCCGTTTCTTCCCCCTTTTCCCACTAAGAATAACAAGAGGCTGGATTTGACGCATGGATTGTCAGTGGCCGAGGGATCGCCCAGGACTGCAGTCTGCAGAATCTCAGAGGTCACAGCCGTTTGTGGGTCCTTGGGTGAGGGGCTCTTCAGCAGCCAAGGCTGTTTGAGGATGGGGTGGGATGGTGGCCTCCCAAGGTCTTCAGGGCAGCCTCCAGCGCCTTAGCATTGTGCTCGGAGGACAATCCTACTTTCCTCCATGCAGTTCCAGCTGAGTGGCTGATGCTGCCGGGGGCTTTTGAGTTGGCTAATCTTGGCAGCTCCTCCAGCAGGGCTGCCTGGGATAAGCTGGCCTGCTTGATCTCAGCGCAACGTTTTTAAGAACCATTTGATTCTGGCTTGCCAGCTGGAATGGCTCTTCCTTCCCCCCCCCAATTCACTTGGCCTCCAACCTTAGTTTGAGGGCACCACAGTTCGGTTGAGGCGTCCATCTGTGTCTGTACATGTAAGGAAAGGTTGTGTCAGTTCTCTTTTCTTATTAGTTTGACATGGCTTTGAAAATTGCTTTGATCTGGTGAAGAAGACTTTAGTTGCAGGACATAAAGGAAGAAAATGGCAGATCCATCCTTCCCTCCCTCCCATCTCCTTCCATACTCCATCCATCCATCCATCCCCCGATTTTCAGTGTGAATCCATTAGTTTATATCCTTTTTTCCTGCTATTTATATTTTTAATTAAAAAATAAGTTCCTTCTGAGGAGAAACAGAGCTGAAGAAGTGGCAAATTTCTTCTGGAAATACCAATTGATTGATGAATGATACGGGGGCAGAATAAACAGTTTGGCAGCATCCATTTCTCCAAAGTTACTTTTAGTCAGCAAATAGCAAAAGTCAACATACGGCTGATGTATTAGCCAGATGCAAACAGCAAAGCTTCAGTTTCTGACACTGGTAGAAATTATGTGAATTTCCGTGCAAGGGATAAAAATGAGACTTGGTTTCTTCCCCCACCCCCCCTTACACTCCCTATTTCCCCCCCCCCACCCCCATAGCTTCTGCCTTGATAAACTGTCTGTCTGCATATAGATTAATATTGTGCTAAATGGCCTTTTTAATTCTTTAGAATCACTCTACAGTTTCTATCTGGCTGCTTGCCACAAATCACTGATGTGCATACACAGAAGCAACACTTTGAATTGGCTCTGAGTTTTTATCTGCTTGGTCTTTAGATAGTATTTAAGTGGAGACAGAGAAGATTCTTAATTAGCTCTTTGGCACAATAGGTTGTAAAAACAAACCAAAGAGAAAATCTAACGCAATGTTTCTCAAACTTGCCCTGGCTAAGATGTGTGGACTTCAACTCCCAGAATGCCCCAGCCAGCTTGCCGGGAGTCGCTCTACCCATCTCAAAAGTAGAGCCACTTTCCTCCTTCTCAAACTCCAATCAAGTCCCTTCTGAACTTGCGCCGTCTGAAACCACACTTTGCAAAGTTGAGCTTCTGACGTTGGCTTAATATCCGATTCCAGATAAAAACAATCATTTACCTCTCAGCTGGTGGGCTTTGAAAGTCCGCTTCCAGCACGGCTGGGCTAATCTGCTCGGAGGGCTTCAGGCCAGATTCTTGGGGGGGAACGGGGGGACGACGACACTTTGCTTGCCTCTTCTGGATTTCCATCCAGCCTTTCTGGTTTCAACCCCCAACACCCCCGGAAGCTTTGCTGGCTGGGGAATTCTTGGAGCTGAAGTCCACCTATCTTAAAGTCGCAGAGGTTGAGAAACGCCGGTGCAGAATTAGGGGAGAGAATTAGCAGAATTAGGGGAGAGCCAGGGGAATCTCAAGCTGCTTCCACAAAGAGTGGGACGCCCCCACCCCCTTTGTGGCTTGGGCCGTGGACTTGTGTGGCCTGCCATTTGCTTGCGGGTAATTCTAGGTAAGATCCAGCCAAGGTTGGGATGGATCCAGGCCTCCCCCAAGTTTGCTTCTCCTGCAAAGCGGCTTCCGTTTTCCTTCCTCCGACTTCAGGGATTTTCTGAACCGTTTAGCAGGGAGTTGCTTTTTCTTTCTTTTTTAAAATAACTTTTCTGGGCCTGGATGTGGCTGGCCAGATGGTTAGATCTCTCAAGCTGACCCTCCCCACTTCGTCGGGTCCCTCTTGGTCTCTGCTGTGGCAGAAGAGACCTGCCTCTAAACAGATTCTCCCAAGACACACGATTTAATTTTTGCTTAATTCAGCAGATCGTCTGGAGGTTAATGCAAGTTAACAACCATAAACGGAGGGGGGAGGAGGAGGAAAAGAAAAATTAACAGAGGCAGCAAAATGCGGGGAAGCTCACAGCCTTAACGCACCAGTTCTCCTCCTCTTCCTCAGTGCTGGGCGGAGAAGAAAGGGGTCTGGGCAGCCGCAGGACCAGCCTTGCCTGCTTGGCTCTTGGGGGGACAGAACTACACCCTCCTGCAGCCTTGAAGTGGGGGCACCCACAGTGTTTTGATGTTTCCAACGGCCTCTCTTTCCGATGGGGTTTAAGCCTGCTGAACTGAAGCCTCTCCCTCCCTCCCCCCTCCCGCTGTTTTAAAGCCATCTCGTTGGTGGGCCATGTCCACCTTTTGGGGTCTAACCCCCCCCCCCCAGCTGGTGACCTGCCCATCAGGAGTCTTGGTGTGCCCACCCCAGGATCTGGTCCAGCGACTTGGCTTGCTCTTTTCCTTCAAGAGAGTCCAGAGGGGACGGTGGGCCGTGGCCAGGGGTCAGTGCTGCCTTAGAGGGAGACGATCTGGGCTGCTCTGAAAAGCGCTGAATCGACTTGGAGACCAAAGGCAGGCAGGCAGGCAGGCAGGCAGGCAGGCAGGGTGGGTGGGTGGGTGGGTGGGAAGCCATCTCAGATCTCCAGCGTTCTCTCTCTGCAGGGAGATCCTCTCTGGAATACATGCAAAACATTTGTTTAGCTTAATTCCCTTGGGGGAGTGGAGGGATAATGAGGATGCTGGTGTATCCAGAGCTCTCAATGGGCTAAAGATGCTGAGCGCAGGGACAAGGCCTGGGGAGAATCTCGGCTGGGAAACCAACATTTTCCTGGCTCACTAGCTTTCCCCCCCTAAATGTAGTATATACTGTGTAATTTTTCTCCAAAACAGAAAAAAATCAGTTATAGCCCCATCGATAGATAGATAGATAGATAGATAGATAGAGAGAGAGAGAGAGAGAGATTGGCTAGTTGACTGATTTAGGAGAGTTCCCCTTTGCATCTGATTTCATGTTTTGCTACTTGCTTTTCTTCTGCCTGGAAGGGGAGTTTCGCATCCCCGCTGCCCACAGAATGCAGAATTGCAGGGCAGGCAGAGGTGCGAGTAGCCGTGCCCTTCTCTCCATTTCTGGTCTTTTCACCAGGCCTAAAGGCTTCCTGGTCTCCGAGAGAGGCCCCTGCCCCGCTCAGAATCACCCTAAAAAAAGCGGTCCTTTTTCCTCTCCTGGTTCTAAGGAGGCTCGTCTTCCGTTGCCCCCATTGCCAGCTAATATAAAGGGTTCTTAATGTGGTGGTCATATTTTACCCTCCGTTTCATGGCGCCTTCACTGCAAGATGGAAGCAAACGGAGTTTGTAGCCTCAGCAGGGCTGACTGGAGGTTGGCTAGTCCTGGGGAGTGGAAACTTAAGCCAAGCAAAGGTTTTCACAGCGCAACCTTGACCAGAGCCAGAGGGAACCTCGCAGTAGCTCACCTGTTTTTCTTTCCCCCGTAAACCTCTCCTCAAGCGTTCTGAAATGGGAGCTCAAATCCAGCCGAATCCCTTCCCTTCCCTCCTTTCTCATCTCTCCACCAGCATTCTGCCCGTATTTCCCCACAAGGCCTGCCTGTGTCTCTCTGAGTCATGAAGTGGGACAAAACTCACGGAACGAATGTCTCACTTAGCAACATAAATCTTGGGCTCAAGTGTGGTCGTAAGCTGAGGACCCCCTGTGAAAGCCGAACATTGCAAGGGAGCGAGCCCTCCTCCAGCCGAGCAGTCGGGGGGCGCCCCTGCTCCGGGGCAGGCCCTTCCTGGGAAGAGGCCTCGGAGCTGCCACAATGGGGCAGCTGGTGTGTCTCCCTGGGCCGCTTTCTGGATGGACAAGGGGGCCCACCACTTGCTGCCTTCCCCTCCCCGTGTGTGCAGAGGCACTTCGGCTGTCCTGCTCCCTTTCCCTCAACTGGGGAGTAACGTTGGCGTTTAAAAAACCCCTTGGCAACAGCTGTGGGGAGAGGCTCAGCCCCGGAGGCCGGACCCCCTCAGATCTGGGGTGGGGCTGCCCCGCACTGAGCCTCCTGGGCCAAAAACAGGGCTGGGAGAAAGAAGTTCGGCTTGCCAGCTGCTTCCCACTCTCTTTAGCCTTCGTCTCGTCCCCCGCTTGGGGCTGGAAAGCCTCCGGTCTGTCCCGAATCCATGGCGGGAGAGATACGGGCAGCCAATGGATGAAGAGGGGAAGGAAAGGACCAGGCGCCATTTCGGGGAGAGAGCCACACGATGCTGCGAGGCGTAAGGAAGCAGAGCAGGAAGCATCAGAGGGGGAGGGGGGGTCTGTGGCTAATTGCAGAGTTGGATAAATTCTCCCCGACTTCTGCCTACCTTTGTCTCTTGCCTGGGCACCTTTCAGCAGCTTTACCTGTAACCTTTCAGGGCCGCTGTGGAGGCCTGGCAGAGGGCGGGAAGGAGAGGCCTTGCTCTCCAGGCGGGTGGTTCAACGAAGGAGCCTCTGGGTGTAAGGGGAGAAGTTAGTAATGAGGATTTCTGTAAGGCAATTGGCTATTTTGGAAAAGGCTTGGTCGAGATTTAAAAGACCTCTGCAGCAGGACCCCCAGTTTGCAACACGGGCCAGGGACTGCAAGCGGTGCAGAAGGACTCTGATAACGCTGCTGGTTTATCAAGCCACTGCAGTCTCCATGCCGGAGCAGGAGGCGGATGGGGAGGCTTTGCCTTGATCTCAGGGACCCCTGCAGCCCAGCCCCAGCCCAGCCCCTCCCTTCCGGCTTCCCTCAAGGGTGCTTTTGCCTTCCTGGACTGAGCAGAAGGTCGTCCTGGGGCTGCTTGCACAAGGCGCCGTCTTTGAGCCGGCCAGGAGCTCTGAGCGGCCTCTCACGCCACGCTCCTTCCCTCTTGATGCTCTGGAGCCCAACCAGTGGCAAAAGAGAGGACCCCCCCCCTCCCCAAAACCTTTGTCCCCTTACCTTCTGGGCGACCTAAGAAGTCTCAGAAGGGCAGCAGGGATTGGATCCTCACAGGGGGCTTATTTAAGGAGAAGCAAGTGGCCAAGGCTTGCCCCCCTTGTCTGGGCTACAAAGCTAAGTGTAGACAGGCTGAGTTGGAATCTATCAGGAAACTCCGTTCAGTAGATGAAAAGCTGAAAAAAATAAAAGGAAAAGTGGAAGAAGGAGGCTGGGTTTCCATAGAATCGCCAAGAAACCTGCAGGGTTGCACCCTCCTCTTCCTTCCTTCCCTCTTGGGCTCGGGTTCAGGTCCTCCAGACCCCAGAGAGGGGCCTGCCTTCCTTCTGCCGGCTGTTGCTGGGCTCTGGGGAGGGAGGGTGAACCGGAGGTCCTGAGGCTTTGCCTCCTTCCTGGGGGAGCAGAGGAAGAGAGGGAGACCCTCCTGGGATCTGCCCGCCCCTCCCCAAACTGGCAAGGAGCCAACCCCCCTCCCCCCCCCCCGGAAGCTGCACCTTAACCATCTCCAGCCTTGGCCCGTTGACTGGCGGCGCCTCTTTGGTGAACCGCAGAGGAGTGGAAGGGAGAACCTGATCTCTCCTGAGCGGGCACCCACTTTGGGGGCACTTGGGGGGATACTTTGGGGGTTGGATTAGCTGGGGCCGGTTGCAAGTGGGGAAGAAAATAAAGCCGCTTTTGCTGCACCAGTGGGAAGAAAACGCCACCAGCAGCAACGTGTGAGGTGATCACGTGAGAACGAAAGGTTTGTTTCCAAACAAATCTGATGAACGCAGACAGCTTTACAGACACACACGCGGTCGGAGTTGCTCTCCATTGAGTCAGCAGGGAAACCAACTTTGGAGGCAGCTGAAAAGCCAAAGCAAGCTGGGCCAGGGTTGGGGGGGGACCTGAGATTTGGGCAGAATGAACCTAATTCCTTCCTTTAAAAGTCCTTTCGCAAATGGCTCATGTTTACAGGTTAACCCGTCGTAATTAATTGACCGAGGAGAGGGAGCTGTGCCAGGGATGGGCGTGGAAGGCTATTCTGTGCAACTTAGAATGGGAGGGAGGCTGAGGGGGGCAGGGGGGGCAAGTGGAGTCCTTCACTTTTGAGATAAAAAAAAAGAAATAGGCAGGGTTGCCCCTCTCTGCTCGCTCTTCAGCCCTGCTCTGGGAGGGTCCGGGCAGCTGTGCCGGCTCAAGGGTGTCCGTGTGTCCCCTTGGAGGGCGAAACCCCTGGGCTGCGGGAGGCAGCCCTGCTCCGCTTCAGCGTCTAAAGGTGGAGCATTCAGAAGCTCCAAGTCGGACCGTTGGTTCTTCTCGCTTTGCAGAGCCTGACGAGGTAGGCTGGCTCCTCTCCTGCCAGCCCTCCCACTCTCCAGCGCCCGGGGCCCTGCTTGGAACCTCCCCTCCGGAGGGTTTGGCTTTCCTGCCCCCAGGCCCGTCCCGCGTCCAGGCGGTGGAGTGGCAGATCCCCCGAGGGCTCTCGAGGCAGTGACCTCGAAACCAAACCCATCCCAGGCCCCCCAGTTCCTCCCCTCCTTCCCCATGGCACTGACCATGATTGAAGGCCTTCCCGTCTTGCAATGAGGCTGAGGCCCCTGGAAGAGTTGGGGGGCCTTCCTCCCCTCCTGCTCTCGCCTAACCAGCGTGGCTTCCCAATTCTGCCTGCCGCACAAGTCAGCATCAGACTGAGCAAATCTAAGATGAAAACCTCTGAAAGGCAGCCGAGCACAATTAGGTATGGGAAGCACGAGGAGGAGCTGAATCTGCAAGAATGGCCCTTTTGAGGGCAAAGTGCTTTCATTCTGCTTTGGAAAGAGGGCTGCACCCTATTTTCCCCTTTAGAGCCTCTCCCTTGATGGGGCCCCAGAGATTGCCTCTCCTTGTGCACCAGACCCACAAAATAGGAGAATCCTAGCTTTGAATCGGGACCCCCAAGGGCCTGGCCAGGGATGCTGCTCCTAAGGCAGAGGCTGCCTGGCTGTTGTTGCGTTCAGCAGAAGCATTTCTCACACCAGGGTGGCCTGGTGCTTGGCAGAGAAGCCGTGGGCAGGAGGGAGCCACCAGCAGGCTAGCTCAGGGCTCTCCAACTTTAAGAGCTGTGGACTTCGACTCCCAGAATTCCCTAGCCAGCGTGGCTGCGTTCGAACTTTAAGGATCGACCTACTGCTATGATGGCGAACCTATGGCAGGCATGCCACAAGTGGCATGCAGAGCAATTTGTGTGGGCACGCGATCCCCAGACAAACTTACCTCACTGCGCATGCACGCACCTCCCGGCTGATTTTTGGCCCATTTGAGGCTTTTTGGCCTCCCAGAGGCTTGAAGGAAGCCTCTGCAGCCTTTGGAGGCCGAAAAACAGGCCTGTTTCATCACTTCCTGTATTTCCGGAAATACCGGATGTGATGAAACGGGCTCATTTTTTGGCTTCCAAAGGCTGCAGAGGCTTCCTCAAGCCTCTGGGAGGCCGAAAAAGGCCTCAAATGGGCCAAAAATCAGCCGGGAGGCGCAGTGCAGGTAAGGGGGCCGCGGGATGGAGGGATCGCATGCGCATGCACGGGGGCGTGGGGGCGCGTGCATTGCCTTCTAGGGTCTGGCACGTGAGCGCACACGCAATTTTAGGCACAGGAGCCCCAAAAGGTTAGCCATCCCTGATCTACCGCATGGCTGGCTGGGGGATTCTGGGAGTCGCGGTTCACGAGCCTGAAAGTTGCCATGTCTGGATTCCCCTGAGCCAGAGGGAAACTTGCAGCCCTGCAGCCAGTGGCGAAGGAGAGGCTCCCCTTCCCGCCAAGGACTTGGAGAATCTGGGCCCACCGCCAGAAAACGAAGGAGTGGGAAACTGGAAGGGTTTGTGCTCTGCCTTCTATTTTTCCATCCTCATCCTCCCCTTCCTCATCTCCATGACCATCTCTCTCTCTCTGTCTCTGCCCCCTCCTCTTATTATGCATCTCCCTATCCAGCTCTGGAAGAGGTGGGACCCCACTACGTCTCCGTGGTGCCAGATGGGACCTCCGGACTAGACCGGTCTGAGCTCCTGGCACCCCTACAGCCACTTTGGGAGGGAAGGGCCTTTCCAGTTCTGACCCAAAGGCTCACAGGCATGACGTGCAGGCAGAGGCCCTCAGGAACGACAAGGGACGCCTCCGGGCGGCCCAGCTCTTGCGCAGCGCAGCCAGGCCAAGGATGAGCTGGTGGGAGAGGAAAAACGGCAACATTTTGGAAAGTCCCCTGTTTACTCAGCCTCTCCCCAGTTTGGTTAATTCCATCTCCCAGTTCTGCAGAGTTCTTAGAAACACATAACCTGCATGGTAAGGTTGGACCTGCCAGGAGCAGCTAGAGGAACACCTGGGTGTTTGTGCAGGCCGGGGCCAGGAGGAAACAGCCCCTGGCCTTCGCAGGGTCCCCGGTCTCCAAGCGGGAAGATCCAATCCAGAGTCTCTTAAGCCCTTTGAGAGACGTTTCCTTGCAGCCCCCAGCACCACCATCTCTCTTCCGAACCGTTCCATCCTGCAAGCTCCCCCCAGTCAGGAGAGGCTGATCTGGGCTTCCTGGAGCCCAGCTGAGCTGCAAGGGAAGGTCCCCTCAGCTGTGATTTGGCCTGGTGGCCCTCAGTGGCAACCAGCCGTCACAACAGGAGGACCTGCCCAGGAGAACCGCTGGGAACCGCTTCATTGCTGGAGCCTGGTTAGGGGTTTACTTGCCCCGCCACACTTACGAAATAACCAGGCTTGTGGCCACCCCACAGCAGCCTCCTCTCTGCCTGCAGCCTCTCTTGCTTGGCCTGCCGACCTGGGGATGCTTCTCCTCTCTCTCCTAGGACACCCACCCGCCTCAGGTCCTCCTGAGCTTTGCTACTTCCGTATCTGCCCCTTCCTAAAAAGCCCCGCTGGCTCCGTTGAGTTGCCCCCCTCCCTGCCCTCCTGGCCCTTCCTCCCCATGTTGTCATTCTAAGGCTAAGTTGGCCACTCTGCAGTTTCTGTCAAGAAGGTTCCAGAACCGAAAACCCTGAAGGCGAGCGCCAATTAAAGCTTAACGCACACCTGCTTGACGAGGACAAGAACAAAAAGCTAATTTATTTGGGGAGGGAGGGGGTTGAGCTGCTCTCGTTCCAGGTCTTGTTTCATGAGCTTCATGCACAGAAGCCGGAGCCATTCCGTTTCCAGGGTGAGTGTGGCACGTCCAATAAAACCACCTCAGTGGCGGCCGTGCTTATGAATGGCTTTCGAGGGCTGGGAGATGGCCGCCTTCTCTGCTGAGAACAGCGCTTCTCAGCCTTCCCCCTCCACCTCTTGCAGCCACTCGGTTTTCCTCCAATCCTTGTTTTTGGCCGCTGGGGTGTCCAGAATAGTCCGGAGGGAACTGGACTGGCTGGAGCTTCCGTCATGTCCAGCTCAGGTGCCTTTGCTCCAGCCAAGGGATCGCACATGGGATCAGCACTGGGAAGTGTGGTGGAATCTCACACTCACACAGACTGCGGGGAGGGGTGAAGAGGGGACCGAGAGTAGAGTCCCTGCACTGCCCCACAACCCCAAGGGCGGGCAGGCAGGCAGTCTGGCGAGAATCTTGTACTATGGGGGACTAGCAACGAGGCCTCGGCTAGAGGCCGTTCATGGGTGGCTCTGGCTGCTAGAGGGGGCTCCAGTCTCTGGGCCCCTGGTCGTTAGCGGGGGGGCTGAGTGGATCTTCGGAGGTGCCGAAGACGGGAGGAGCTCCATTCTCCATGCTGAATCTCCTCCCAGCCAGGTGAAAATCTTCTTTTTCTGATTGCCTGACTCTTTTGCTCCGGCATGGAGTCCTGCTCCCGGGATTCTGGACAGGAGCCCCCAGAATTCCCACCTGTGGCAAAGGTCCACTGGATTGGAGAAGGCTGTGATATGCTAAGAGGACAATGGGCCAGTTCCCTTTCAATGACCTTGTGGCGGGTAAGTAGGATGAAAATAGACGCTTACCTGGGAACAGGTGGAAATACTTGCTGTGTGATCTCCCCTCTGCCCTCGCTAGGTGGGTTCCGTTTTCCCTTCTCGGGAACATGGCCTGCCAGCACTGCCCTACCTTGGAGGCCTCTGGGAATAACCCCAACTCTGAAGGCCTCATTCCCTCATCTCCCCTCCAGGGCTGGGTGTCGCTCACTGCAGCAAATGCCTCTTTTTGATGGTTGTCTGCATGATTGCCCCACAATCTGTTCTTGGCCATTTGTGGTGATTTGGACGCGGTGTTGCTTAGCAAGACAGGGACGACTTATTTAGGGTTTAGGTTGTTTGGAGGAGGTGAATTGCCCACTGTGGAAGTGACTCTTATTGTTTTAACGTGTTGCGTTGTTGGGGCAGAAGTGGGTTGGCGGCGAAAGGAAGGTGGGTTTCCCAGCCCACCCATGAAGCGTGCAGGGATGAAAGCACGTTAGGGGCGTTGTGGCGAAGGGCCTTTTCAGGGGGCGAGGGGCGGGGAAGGCTACCCAGAAGATCAGAAGGTCCTTTGGTGGCTTGTGGGTTCACTCCATTTGCCCACCAGGTTCTGCAGAGTTTTAGCTGGCACAAATACAGTTATGAATAACTGAGGGGTTGGCTTGATGGAGTTTTTTAAAATTTCTTTATATGCATAATTAAACTTGATGACTAACAGCTTGGATGTGTTTGCTTTTTCCTTGAGATAAGAAGGCAGAAACCACATTTTTTTAATGGAGTTAATCCAGCCGTGGTGGGCAGGTGGGGACTGAGTAGAAGGGTCCTTGGCGCCCTCCAAGCTTGCTTGTTTCCTTGCAGACGTTTCACGACCCTAACTAGGAAACATCATCAGTGATGGGAATGACTGCTACAGGTAGCTCTGATGATGTTCCCTAGTTGGGTCATGAAAGGTCTGCAAGAAAACAGGCAAGCTCGGAGGGCGCCAAGGACCCCTCATTTCAACCCTGAGCTACAAACCTTCTCCTTTGAAGTGGGGGTCGTGTAACTGTTGCAGGAAAATTGGAAGACACAATCTTCGGTAGAAGTGGAGAGTTGAGCCTGGCCGGCCCAAGAGAGCGTGCCAGGCCACAGGTGCAGAGACGTACGTGGGAAGAAGCAGCTCCCAGGGTCACGAGCCAGGAGCCCCTCCAATGAAAGGTCTCCCCTTGCTGACTTTCACGGGGACTCTGGGATGGAGCCCCACCCCTCCTCCGGTCTTAACACAAAGCCACCCTTTCTTTTCTCTCTTGCCCTTTTTGCAGGATGAGATGTCCACCTTTTTCCAATTTGGGGCCTCCATCCAACAGGAGGCCATCACCATGCTGAAGTTCATGCAGTACTACGACTGGCACATCTTCTCCGTGGTGACCAGCATTTTCCCCGGCTACCGGGACTTCATCAGCTTCGTCAAGCACACTGTGGAGAATAGTTTTGTGGGCTGGGACATGCAAAGCGTCGTCACTCTCGACGCGGCCATCGGAGATGCCAAGTCCACAATTCAGCTGAAGAAGATCCACTCTTCGGTCATCCTGCTCTATTGCTCCACGGACGAGGCCGCCTTCATCCTGGACGAGGCCCGGTCCCTGGGCTTGACAGGCTACGACTTTTTCTGGATTGTCCCCAGCTTGGTCAGTGGGAAGATGGAAACCGCCCCCGACAATTTTCCGGCGGGGCTGATTTCAGTGGCCTACGATGGGTGGGACTACAGTTTGGATGCTCGTATCCGGGATGGCCTTGGGATTATCACAACGGCCGCTGCAGCCATGCTGGAGAAGTATTCCTTCATCCCTGAGGCCAAGACCAGTTGCTACGGGCAGTCGGAGTACAATGAGCAGCCATCTCACATGCTTCACAAGTAAGGCTTCTTTTGTTCCTTAAAGGCCCGGGAAAGAAAACCGCCCGTTTTGGAGAGGTCGAGCGACGCTTGCCCGTGTCAGCTGGGCGCAGGCTTCGTCCACGCAGGGAAGCCTCAGCCGCTGCCTCCAGCGGCCTTGTAGGTCAGGCCAGTCTGATAGGGGCTGCGGCAGGGAGGAGGGAAGGGAACAAACCCAACTAGGCTGCTTAATTTAGCCAGGAAACACCCTGAAGAATCTGGTGGGTTGTTGACAGCCGGTTCAAGGGAGCCAGGACGGCTGCAGGCAGCAGCTCCTTCTAGCAAGGACTTGGAGCGATGCTGCTCGTCTCGTCTGCGTGTGGCTGGAAAGCCAGATTTCATTCCTAAGGCCTTGAGCCAGGAGGAGGCGAGCCTGGAGCCGGGGATGCCACTGGACGCCCAGTGGATTGCTTTCCTCTGACCTTTGCCGCCTGTCCCACTCAGCCCAGGCTGCCCTTCGTGGGGGGCGTTCTCTCGGTCGGTGCTCGGGCCCTCAGCCCTCCCCAGACTCCAAGCTGTCTTTCCCAGCAGCTCCAGGCCGAGAACGTTAAGCAGTGCCAGTCGGCACAGAGGCCAGCGCTCCCTGGCTGTCTCGGTGGAGAAGGAAGGAAAAGTGACCTTGGAAGGGGGAGGGCCGAGCTCCGAGGAGGGTCAGATTAATATTCAGAAACCATCCCACAGGAATCCTGGAGATGCAGCCTCCAACCTTGGCTGCTGTAACCTGAATGCAAATCAGGAGCAGGTTTGAAAAACCGTCCTGACTCCTGGAACCGTTCCGGGGTTGCCTTTATTTTTATATTTCCTCCTTTAATGGCCAGTGACTTTTGTTTCCTCTTGGCGTTTGGGGTCGTGGCCCATCTCTGCAGGTAGGGAATAAACGCGAGGGATAATGGTTGGCCAAGGGCTGCGTTCGTGGCCTGTCAAAGGTGCTAAGGCAGCTACCTGTCCCCCTAAACCCCTCTCCCCTTTTCCCAGGGGGCACCTCTCAGCAGCCGCTCACCTTCATCACTCTGCAGCGTGCTTTTCCCAAAATGTGGACCGCTTTGGGCAACACAAACCACGAATACGGACACGATCTCACCCGTGGACCAGCACTGATCATTCTGCAGCCAGAAGCCTAGAGGGTCACTTTAGAAGGAAAGGAAAGCTGAACCTCCCCCCTCCCTCCCTCCCTCCCTCCTCCCTCCCTCCCTCCCCCCTCCCTCCCTCCCTCCCTCCCTCCATGAAAGACGTGCGAAAGCCTTGAGCCAGGCGCTAGTCTCCAGCCCCCCGGAAGCTGAGATTTGCTTCTCTTGCCACGCCCTTCTCTTCTAAGGACGGGGGGCACGGAGTCACTGGCTGGGCTCCCAACCCGGTCCCAAGGCCACCATCCTGACCCAACCTGGCCACTTACTGAGGTCTCCCCCAGCCCTGGGCAGCAGCCATTGGGGGAGCAGCTCAGTGGGAAGCTGCTGTCCTTGGTGCTGCAAGACGCAGCTGCAGTTTCTCCCCCAGGAGCCTAAACCACGAATGGTGCTGCTTGACCAACTCCTCCACCCTTCCTGCTGGCCTTGGGCCACAAAGGCAGCAGCATCCCAGGATGACAAGCACATACTTCAGCGTCTCCCTCTCTTGCTGGCTCGCTCGCTCGCAAGGCCGTGGCTTCAATGGGCACAGGAAGCGATGAGGAGAAAAGCTGCATTGAAGCAGCGAGAACGGGGGGGGAGCTGGGAGGACAGGGCGGCCCTGGGCTTTTCGGGCCTGGGAAAGGCCCCCTTCGCCAGCACTGGGACGCCTAGAGACGGGGCCCAAGTCTGTAACCATCTGCCTGCAGGCTTTCATGCTGCAAAAACTAAAGTTGCTGGGGAGGGTGGGGGCAAGACAACCACGTGACTTCGGCCCCGTCTCTAGGCGTCCCAGTGCTGGCGAAGGGGGCCTTTCCCAGGCCCCGAAAAGCCCAGGGCCGCCCTGTCCCTCCCAGCTCCCCTGTTCTCGCTGCTGTCAATGCAGCTTTTTTCCTCATCGCTTCCTGTGCCCATTAAAGCCACGGCAGGCCTTGCGAGCGAGCCAGCAAGAGAGGGAGACGCTGAAGTATGTGCTTGTCATCCCTGGGATGCTGCTGCCTTTGTCCACTGTTACCAGCCTGCACAGCCCTTTCCACACCAAATGCCTCCGTTGAATGCCCCCCTACCCCGTTTGCCTCTTGTACTGTCAGACCACGAAGGAAGGCAGGCCGGGAGCCCGGAAGCCGTGGCCAGGATGGGGGTGAACGGTTGACTCCTCTGCTCCCTTCTCGCTGGCCAAGGGCTTAAGGCTCCTGAACCCTACGTCACCTGGGAGCTTCCAAAGACTTCATGGAAAAGCAACTTGGAAGGGAAGGAAGTTGTGAATTAAGGGCAGAAAAAATGGAAGGGGAAGAACCTTTTAGGGACCAGGATAGATTGAGAAGATGGAAGGTGGTTGAGTCAGACGGTGTAGAGCATTTGCCACGGTCAACTCGCCACGGGACAAGAGTTACGCCAAGATCAAGGAAAGGGTGGAATAGGATCATTAAAGAAAGGATGCAAAAGGAGGGGTAGAATGAAATGGGAACGACAAAAATTAAAACAATGTTTTATTTATTTTAAATAATTACATTGAATTGTTCAATAGTCCTGTGGTGAGTGGGCTGCAGCATGTTGTTCTGTTGGAGGGACCAACAACAGAAGTTTCTTTTGTGTTATTTTGCTTAAAAAGGTTTGTCTTGAGAGGAGCTAAGTTCTTAGCAACCACATGGAAAAAGTTTGCTGCAGATATCGAGGCTTTTCCAATTTCTTACTCTAACCTGTTGGGATTTTCTGGTGTTCCCCATCCAGCTCTTAAATTACTCTGCAAGCACCAGGGTCTGTCTGTCTGTCTGTCTGTCTGTCTGTCTGTCCACAGCTTTTGAGTGTTGCTCAAGAATGCTCCTTCCTCAGGACTCTTGGCCTAGATATCCCTTGCAGTGATTTCATCTGACATTACTAGCATTCCACTGATTGGAAAGCCAAGAAGCCAACAAGGCTGCACATCAGTAGAGGACCAAACTGACGTTAGAAGTTGAAGCCGTCCATTATGGGAAAGGTGCCCTGGGCCATTCCCTGGAGAAGGGGAGGCTGTAGCCCATTTCCTTGATTAGCAGGTCGAGCTGAGGCCTGGAGGGTTGAAAGGACTGGCGTAAAGTTAGGGAGCCTTGTAATGGGCGCCTGCCTGTGTGTGGAATTCAGACCAGGCAGGTGGGGAATCAGGAGAGCGCGGGTCAGGCAAGGGGCTTGGCCTTCCTCCCCAGCTCACCCCTCCCTCCCTTTTGGGCGAAGGAGGAGGGACGCAAAGGTGTGCTGTGACTTCACCTTCTTCCCAGTCATGGTGGAAACGTGTCTGCGCTGCTGCCGCCCATTCGTCACGAGAGCCAAGTATCTTTTCCAGCGGGAGGGACTGTCTCTCTCCCGAGGTGGCCGGGGAAACCTGGGAGGGAGGTGACCGGTCCTCTTCCAGAGGCACCGGATGGCCCCTCACAAGGAGCTGGCTGGGCATCTGCAGCACCCCTGGGAGGGGGTCGGTCTGCCCCAGGTGGAGAGGGGCCCAGGGGGCCTGGGGCACCTTCCTGAGGTGCTGGCTGGCAGGGACCAGGAAGGGGAGAGGGGAAGCCCCCAGGACCTGTCCAGGGAGAGCCCTACTCAGACTCCAAGCACAGCCGCAGCTGCCGCCGCCAGAGAGTCCCACCACCAACACTCCGGTGTCAGCTGGGGCCGACTTAGCAGCCAGAGGCCGTTTCTTCTCCTGGCTGCCCGGCTGCCGGGTCCTGGCCGGCCTCCACGAGGAGGTTGGGGGGTTGGGTGTTTCTCTCCCATTACGAAGAGGAGGAACGTTTGGCCCAGGACAGGCAGGTTGAAGACAGGAGCCTGCAAAGGTTTTCCCTTCCGGTGTTTGGGCTTCCGGTCGCTAATGCGTCCTTTCATGCCACGGGCAGAGATCCCCACCATTCCTCTTCCCTGGGCATTCCCGAAGGGAGGCGGGTGTGGATGCCCCCCCCCCCCCGGCTTAGATAGGTGCCTCCATCCGGATCGGTTTTGTCCCACCTTCCTTGCCGCTCAGCAAGGGCTCCGGATGTAACGCAACGGCTAGAAGTTCAAAGCGTGAATTAGTGGAGACTGAAACCAACTGAGGGTTAAACGCCCGGCAGAAGCGATGCTGCAACTTTGCAGAGTGAAGGGGGAAGGAGCAGGCAACTCCTGTGGAGTGTGTGTGTGTGTGTGTATGTGTGTGATCCTGGGAGCAAAGCAGCAGAGGCCCCCTTGCAGGTGTGAGGCAGGTGTGAGACCCAGCGCAGACCTTTTGAGGCAGGAATTGTGGGATCCACCTGCTTTTAGGCTGGTTGGCAGCCTCGTCTGCTGCATTCTGCGTCAGTCGCCGCTTCTGGGGCCTCCCCACTCCAAGCATGTTGCAGTGATCAAGTTGGTATCAGGCCGTCAAGCGAGCCCAGTTTATCGCAGGCGCCTCTTGATCCGGCCTCCCTTTGCCCATTGCTGTCCTCCTCCTGCGTGTTTCGGGAAGGGTGCCGAGCGGTGGGGTTCCTCCGAGAGGACGCCCAGCACCTCAAGTGTTTGGCCCCTCCAGCGTAAGGAGATTGTTTCCACGTAGTGTTTTTTACTTGCTTCTTAACTGCCGTTGCAATGGTTGTGAGAGTGGTCGTTGTGCACTCTGCACCAGAGTATATCGCACAGGCACACAGCCTGTAATAGTGTGTTGGCTGCCCTGCCAGATTTCAGGTGCTTTCAGGTGGTTGCTCCCAAAGGTGAGGTTTGACTAAAACAGCCTCCTTCCCACACTGTTCCTGTCCTTGTTTTATCTCGTTGCTTATTTTATCCCTCAGGACGATCATTTTTCACTGGTTTTCATGGCGGGGTGTGTCCCTGTGCATGTGCAAGCCAGACCGGACCCTCGAACTGGGCCGAGTTTGCAAGCGGCCCCCTCTGCTTTCCAGGAAGGGCTCAAGCCGGACGGGCTCCTGGGCAGATTCCAGCCACCAGACTGGCCCAGGCTGGAGCGGTCCTGTTTCCCCCACTATTTTCACAGCTGGCCACAAGGTGGCCCCCTTACGTTGCCCAACCGCCTCCGAAATAAACCCCCTTCCAAAAATGGCATAAAGGATTTATGCGCAAGGCCAGGGGTCGTTTGAGAAAACCCCTCCGTCTACCTCTCGGGTGTCCGTCTCCGAGATAGGCTGGCAAACTCTCCCCACCGCTTCCTCCACTCTCTGCCACCGCAGCCCTTGGAAGGGACCCAGCAGCCTCGGGCCAAGACAGCTGCCCGCTGGGTCCCATTGGGCTTCTCTTCCTGCTTAAAGGATGTCTTTTGGAGGTAGCCGGGGAAACCGACCACTTCTTCAAAGTCCATTGAAAAGTGGACTTCCGTTTGCCAGCCCTGGTACCTGGAAATGCCACAGGTTGGACATAAGACCTGGGCCCGGAGTTCTGATGCCCATTAAGGACTCCAGCCTTGAAGATGCCCGGACAGTGGAGGGATAAGCAGTGCGGAAGGGCTGGTCATCTAAGGCCGAGTGCAGGGGACCAAGCGGCCTTTCCTTCCTGGGCATCTCCCGCTTGGCACCTCTTCCAGTCATGGTCTCCCAGCTCCTTCATGGCACCAGCCATGGTCTCCCCCTTATTGCCAGTCCCTTCTGGGTCCACTCCGGAATAGGAAGCAAATGCCGCTCTCTTCAGGGCATCTGTAGGATGGGTTGGATCCCAGCTCCTAAAAAATGGTTTTTTCACCACAAAGGGAGGATTTATAGCATATGTTTCCTCAGAGCTAATCCAGTGACTGAATTAGCTTGCTCATTAACTGCTGGACAGCTCATTAATTTCTCTTTGAACATTTCCTTTCTTTCAAGGTTTATGATGAACGTGACCTGGAAAGGCAGAGACTTATCCTTCACCACGGATGGCTACCAAGCCCAGCCGCGGCTCGTGGTCACCGTCCTCAATGAGAGCCGGGCCTGGGAGAAGGTAACCGGCGTCCCCTGGGGGAGGGCCAGAGGGTCAGCAGAGGCGGGGGGGGGGGGGCTCTGCAAAGCCAGCACTTTCACTCAGGCAAGGAGTGTGTGTGTTTGGGAGTGCAGCCGCCTTCAGAGCTTGCCTGCTCCGTTCAGGTGGTGCCTTTCCCTCCCGGGGACCGTTGGGGGCAAACGCTTTGATGAAAAGGTGGAGCTATTCCTAAAGCAGCCGCCTCTTTCTTGGGGAGGCAGGCCCTCCACCTGGACAGCCCAAGAGCCCCGAAAGGCGCCCACGGGGGTCTCAGGCAGGAAAAGGTGGGCAACCTGGGATCTTGCAGAGTCCGCAGTGCTGACCCATGGAGAGCGAGAGCGGATCTCCAGCCCCCCGGGCTTGGCAGAGGTGACGCCTGCAGCCCCCTGGTTCCGTGGTGGCAGCAGGGGGGGGGGGGCTGGCCTGCAGGTTGGGGACCTTTGTTGTCAAGGAGCTCAGGGCCCAAAGCTTCCCCTGCCTCCCACCTGGGAGAAACCTGAGCAGCCAGATCAGATGGGCTGGATGGGTTTAGGACGGCTAGGCTGGCCCTAACCCCTCAAAGGAGTTTTAAGGAGGGGTGCCGGTCGATGCAGGCTCCTTTCCCTGCCTGGATGCAGCTGGGGAATCAGTTTAAACAGAAAGGCAATCGGTCTCACCCCGGTGGGGAAAAGCCCCCCTCTTTTTAGCCTCCTTCATCCTTACATTTGCGTAGGATTGGCCAAGTTTGAAAACTGAAGGTGTCTTGAAATGGGGGCCTTTCCTGTGTAGGGGAGGAAGGCCTGGTCTGGTGTAAAGTAAGGCCAGGCCTACCAGGCCAAGAACCAACGCTAGGTAGCTCAGTGCTGCTCCTCTTATTATAAAGCTGCAGTAAGAGAGTCTTGCGTCACTGAATGCGCCCCCTCCTGCCTCCCCTTCTCTCCCTCTTGTGAGGCAAGGAGGGGCTTGTCGTGTGCCTTTCCTGGCCTGGACTCTGGCCCGCTTCTCTGACCGCAGAGGCTGCTCTTCCTCCCGTCCTGCAAGGCCGTCCCCTCCACCCTCTGCCCCCTTCTTACTTTCTGATGATTTCATCTGATTTTCTTCCACTGGAGCAGAGCAAGGGCGCACATTTAAAAAAAAAAAAAGCCACCCACATATAGGTAAAATATTTGCAAAGACCATTTTTAAAGATCCCCCCTCAAAATGGTCTTTCTGCAGCAGGAAGCAGCTGTTTGCGGCTATTGTGTGCCTTTGCCAAAAAACAATGAAAATAAATGCCGCATGGGATTTAATAGGGGAACACGTTGTCTAGTTTTTTTGCCCATTAAAACAATGCGTTGACTAAACATTGCCATTTAATTAGGATTAATAATTATTTTAATGCCAGAGCTGGTGGAAACATGACCTGGCTATTTGAAGTGTGGCTGGACGTGTGTTGGATTATTCTGAAGTTCCATAACAGGGAAGGCTCTGTGTGTGCGTGTGTGAGTGTGTGTGTCTACTTCAACACTGCAAACTGGAGACCTGAAGGGTCCGTCTGGGTGAGAGTTCCTGGCTGGGCAGTCGAGCAAACAGACTCCAATTGTGGTCCGAGGTTCCTGGATTGAAAGCATTTTGTCCTGGAGAAGAGCTTGGACTCCAGCAAGAATTCCTGGTTGATATGCCAGCATTTCTGCTTCTGCTCAGAGGATTCATCCCTGCGGCCTGGCTGCCTGCGCCGTGATCTGCAAAAATAAACAGCAGCCCTCTTTTTTTTAAAATCTGAATTCATCCCTGTAAAGAGAGGAGGGGAGAGGAGGGGGGCAAGCAGGGCCACTCCCCTCCCTCTGTCCCCTTCTCCCCCAGTGGTTCGTTGCCCAACTTCACCAGGTCTTCTCGTCCTGCTGAAGGGCCAAGAGCAAACAATAGATACAAACTCAAGGTTAACCGCACCAAATACGACTTCGGCAATCACAGAGCGGTCGATGTCTGGAATCCTCTGCCTGACTCTGTGGTTTCTTCCCCAAACCCCAAAAACTGTAACCTTAGACTGTCTACCGTGGACCCCACCCCTTTCCTAAGAGGCCTGTAGGGGGCCTGCATAAGCGCACCAATCGTGCCTACCGTCCCTGTCCTATGGTTTCTTTTATTTTTCTTACATGTATCGATGTATTCATAACTATGTATATACTTATGCCTATTATCTTGTAAGTGATTGACAGATCAAATAAAATCAGTCAATCAATCAATCAATAAAGATTTTCCATCAGGGCAGCCAAGTCAGAGCGCATTAATTCAGAGCAACGGAAATTCTTGGTGCTATTGAGCTGAAGCGGAGGGAGGGGAGGCAGGAAAGGGGGCCGGGGGGGGCACAACCTGTCCGAACAGACCCGGCTGACCTTGGAGGGGCGTGTCGTGAATCAAGAGGGGGGGGAGGTTAGCCCGGCATAAGAAACGAGATGGACCCGTGGACGGACGTTGGGTGGAGCCCACCTGCACCAGCCCCTGCTAACCCTGCAAGGCCCCCGGACTCTCTGGGCTTCTTCCTTGCCCCCAAAGGTTCAGGGGCGTCTTCCTGTCTGCACAGAGCCCCAACTGCGAGGATCCTATTGCACAGACCTTGAGCAAAACCCCGGGATAGACGATCCCAGGATCCTTAGGGGCCTTCTGTCCCGTCCCCCCAGCCCCCCTCCCCCCAACTCCAACCTCCTGCCCCTCCTTTCTTCTCCCTGGAGTGCGGCTGCCCCTCGGCTGCGCCCACCTGCCTGTGTTGGCTCCTCAGGTGGGCGAATGGGAGAACCAGACGCTGACCCATAAGTACTCCGTGTGGCCCCGGTTCAACTCCTTCAACGACAGCGACCCCGATCACAACCACCTCAGCATCGTCACCCTGGAGGAGGCTCCCTTTGTCATCGTGGAGGACATGGACCCCTTGACTGAGACCTGTGTGAAGAACACGGTGCCCTGCCGGAAGTTCGTCATCATCAAGTAAGCCCCGGGGTCCCTCGCCCTTCCTGACCCCGCAAAGGTCTTGCTTTGGGGGCCAGGGTTGCTTGATTTAGATGTGGGGCTGCCCTGCCCTCCCGGTGGGAGACCCCAGAGCCCCCCCACAAGGCGAAGGCTGCTTCCCATGACGTGGCATTCTCTCCGTGGCATTCCTTGGCAGGCGCTGAAAGGGCCTTTTCCAGGACGCTTTGCCCATTTCCTCTTGATTTCCTGGCGGGCTGCTTAGGTTGCCAGGATCAGTCGGTTGACTAAGAGTTGCTGCCCATCTGGGTTTGCAACTGAGGCTGTTCCTAGGCATGTTTCCTTCCTCCTTCCTCCTCCTTGGCCGTCTTTTCAAGCTACAGCAACGGAGGGAGGGAGGGAGGGAGGGAGGGAGACGGACCTTTGTGCTTGTCTCCTCAGCAACATCACCAAAGAAGGGAAGAACCTGAAGAAATGCTGCAAAGGGTTTTGCATCGACATCCTGAAGAAGCTCTCGAGGACCATCAAGTTCACCTACGACCTCTACCTGGTGATCAATGGGAAGCACGGGAAGAAGATCAATAACGAGTGGAATGGGATGATTGGGGAGGTAAGCTCTGCCGCTGGAGGCGCTGGCTCGGCTCCCTCCAGACCCCGCTGCCTTTTGCCCCCCCTGAGCCGGGGCTCCCCTCTCCCCGCTTTGCCCCCCGACAGGTGGTCAAAAAGCAGGCCGTGATGGCGGTGGGGTCCCTCACCATCAACGGGGAGCGCTCGGAGGTGGTGGATTTTTCGGTGCCCTTTGTGGAAACTGGGATTAGCGTCATGGTCTCGCGGAGCAACGGCACCGTTTCCCCGTCTGCTTTTTTAGGTGAGCCTCCCTCCTCCCTCCCGCCCACCCGCCCTTCCCGGAGCCTCCCTCCTTCCCTCGTTGCTTTGCAGAGTTGGGCCAACCGTCCTCTGGCTTGGCTGGCTGTCGTGGCCGGCCTCCTGGGGTCTGAAGCTGGCCCTCCCTCCTCTTTGAGGCACCTGGCACGGGGGGCTTGGCTCAGGGCTTGATCCGCCCACTTTCCCTGGCAGAGGAAGCAAGTTGGGATGCCAAGCTCCTTCCTAGAGGAGAGGTCAAGGAGCAGGGCGGGGGGGCTGAGGGGCTTGTCCTGCCCCAGGCTGACCTGGGGCAGAGAGCCTTGATCCGGAGGGGTCCTAGCGATGTAGCCTCTGGGCCACATCCAGAGTGCCCTTCCCAGCAAAGCCAGCCACCTCTTCCTGCCCCTTGGGTCACAGGCCTCCCTCCTGGGCCGCCCTCCTGGTGGGCTGCTGTCTCCACAGCTCAGCCCGGCAGCCCCTTTCCTGAAGAGACGTGGCAGGGTGGGAGGGGAGGGTGCTTCTCCCCCGCCCCCCTTGGCTGCAGAGGCCTCCCGGGCTCTCGGGGCTTTTCCTCCCCACCTTTGCCGCTCACCAGTCTGCATTGGGGCTCAGCCGACGTGGCTGCGGTGTGAGAGGAGCAGCTGCAAGTTGGCTCGTGCGGAGGGATCCCCTCCCGCCAGCCAGGCAGCCAGCAGAGGGGCCAGGGGGCGGCAGGAGGGGCGGCTGGCAGCCGGGGGTCTCGTGCGTCATTCTTCCTGCCGCAGACCGGCTCTTCCACGGGGCGCCTTTCTCGTTGCAGAGCCCTTCAGCGCCTCGGTCTGGGTGATGATGTTCGTCATGCTGCTGGTTGTCTCGGCCATCGCCGTCTTCATCTTCGAGTACTTCAGCCCGGTGGGCTACAACCGCAACCTGGCCCAGGGCAAAGGTAGCGCCTGCTCAGCCAGGGGGCCAGCCCCCCCGCCCAAGGAGGGCACCTTTCTCCCTGACCTGCCAGTCATGGGTCACTGGGGGGGAGGCACTGTGTGTCCTGGGTGTGCCCCACATGGGAGGCCGGGGCAGAGTCGCCCCAACGTTCTTCCCCTCTGCCAGCAGCGTCCAGCCTCTTGGAGCCAGGGAGCAAAAGGACTTCTGGCTGCCCAGAGGATCCTCCAGATTCAGGAGCAGTCTGGATGGGATGGCCTGATTTGGGCCTGAGCTCAGCTGCCCTGTCCTTGCCTGCTTACTCTCAGAGCAGCTTTTCGGAGGGTTCCTGGTCCTGGCTCTGTAGAGGAGGAGGAAGGCTGGTGCCCTGAGGGAGGAGGGCCTCCTCAGCAGGAAGCCCCCCACCGGGCAGGGGGGCGTTAGGGGCTGGGCTTCTGGTCCAGGAGCCGCACAGGCCACCTCCTCCCTTGCCAGGGACCTCTCCAGTCCGCCTCCCAGCCACGCGTGGCAGCCTTCTGCCTAGGGGTGGCCCTGACTCCCTGGAGAGCAGCCAGGATGGGGTTCAGCAAGGGGGATCCTGGGCCCAACTCTCAGGGGGCGAAGGGCTGCTAAGGAGCCGGCGAGGGGCGCTGCAGGCGGCTTGGCAGTGGCCTGGCGTGTGGGGAGCAACCGCTAAGCCCAGGGCCCCCTCTCGCCCCCTTTGTGCCCCCAGATGCTCACGGGCCCTCCTTCACCATCGGGAAGGCCGTGTGGCTCCTGTGGGGCCTGGTGTTCAACAACTCCGTCCCGGTGCAGAACCCCAAGGGCACCACCAGCAAAATCATGGTCTCGGTCTGGGCGTTCTTCGCCGTCATCTTCTTGGCCAGCTACACGGCCAACCTGGCTGCCTTCATGATCCAGGAGGAGTTTGTGGACCAAGTCACGGGGCTGAGTGACAAGAAGGTCGGTGGGGCGCCTTCCTCCCCTCCCCAGCCCCCCACCTGTCCGCGGCATTGGAGGCGGGCAAAGCCGGCAGGAAGACGGGCCGGCCTCGCGCCCCCTCCTCCCCCAAGCCCTTGGCACTCTTTCCCTGGCGAGGTGGCTGGCATCAGCTTTGGCACACCCCTCCTCCTCCTCCTCCTCCTCCTCCTCCTCCTCCTCCTCCTCCTCCTCCTCCTCCTCCTCCTCCTCCTCCTCCTCCTCTCCTCCTCCTCCTCCGTGGGCTTTTGCTGTGTACGTGCCTCTGCTGTGGGCCTTTCTGGTGCCTGGTGACTGCTGCAAACTGCAACGTTCTGGAAGGTCCAGCCGAACGTCTGTGGTTCCTATCAAAGCCAGGGAATGAACTGGGTTCGGATGGATACGCTCCTCCCCCCCCAAGAGCCGGGACTGTCAGGCGCTCGGAGGAGGCGCCTGGGGTGGGGGTGGAGGGTGGCCACAGTGGGGTCCCCGGGCTGGCCAGGCAGGGAGGCCTCTGTGTGTGGGGGAGGGGCTGGGGGGCTCCATGCTGCTGGCGAGTGGTGCCCCTCCGTGCCAGCCGGGTGATGCCTGACCCCCCCTCTCCCCTCCCCCAGTTTCAGCAGCCCTACGCCTACTCCCCTCCCTTCCGCTTCGGGACGGTCCCCAACGGGAGCACCGAGAGGAACATCCGCAACAACTACAAGGAGATGCACGCGTACATGGTGAAGTACAACCAGAAGGGCGTGGAGGACGCCCTGGTCAGCCTGAAAACCGGGTAGGTGGGGCGCTGGGGGCCCCTGGGGGGGGTCTGGTTCATTTGGTTCCATGGCGCTGCTCCTTCGCCTGGCCCTTCTAAGGAGGGGCAGATCCTGGGGCTGCACGAGGCACAGCGCCCCCCACTCTGGCTGGAGCCTGCAGGGACCCCAAGGAGGCACCTTGCCCCACATCGAGTCACTGGGGGGAAGCACCCCCCACGGAAGGGGCCGGCTGCCTCTCGGTTGTGGGCAGGAAAGGCTTCTGTGGGGACCAATGAGCAGCCCCCCACCCCTCCCCCATGCTTGGCAGATTGCAGGGGTGGGGGGCCCTTTTCCCTTCTAGGGATGGTCCAGGATTGTTCCTGCCAGGAGGGTCGGGGGCCCCATGGAGAGCCTGAGGCCTCCCCAGCCCCTCCCCAGCCCCAGGCGCCCCTTGCCAAGGACTGCCCCCTCCCCCACCCCCGCTTTCCGGATTGGTCCGCGCTCTCGATGCCCAGGTGCTCTCCCGCCTCTGCTGATGGCCGCTGCCTGCAGCAGGGGGTGCACGTCGCCTGTCCTGCCCCTGATTTGGGGATCAATATGCCACCGCTTTGGCTCCGAGCATTTGGGGGAAGGGGGGAGGGAAGGGCGGAGGGAGGGGGCTGCAGAGAGCTGCTCTGAGTTCCGGACATCGGCCCGCGTGATCCTTTAAAGCCGGGGCTTCGGCAGGTGAAGAAACGCCGGGGCGATGTGTTGACACCCCCACATTTTCAAGCTGCCACGGTTGAGGAACCTCTGCTTTGGAGGGTTTTCCCCCTCGTCCGAGACCATCGTCCTGAACTAACAAGCCCAGCGGGGCGGAAGGCAAGCGCTTTCTCCCAGCCACTTGAAGGCAGCCCTTCGACTTAGATGCCCCTTCATAGTGCTTGACAGCCCCCGGAGCGGTTTTACGGAGCCAGCCTCTTGGTCCTCCTTTTACCCATCCCGGAAGGACGGAAGGCTGAGTCAACCTGGAGCCGGTCAGGATCGAACTCCTGGCAGTGGGCAGAGTCAGCCTGCAATACCGCATCCTAACCACTGCGCCACCATGGCTCTGGCAGATAGACCGCCTCTGGCCCCGGAGGGCACAATTAAGGGGGCACAGTCCCTCCAGCTCCCCCAAAAGTGGCATCCCGGCTGCTTGACTCCCAGGTTCAGCCGAGGGAAGGACGGGCCGCGTCCTGCCTCTTTTCTGGGGCTTCGGAGGGGAAAACCTCTGCCTGCCCCCTCCTTCCCCCAGTGTGGAAATTCACGTTGGTGTTTTATTCGCTGTCAAGTGTCGTTAAGGGGGTGATGAGTCTTCCCTCGCTGAAACATGACGCTCCCTGCAACTGACAGGGCGCCGTCTATTTTGAGTTACGGATGCGGGAACTGAAAATCATGTCGGGGGAGGAAGCAGCCAGCACGCAGCCGGTGTGTGTGTGTGTGTGTGTGTGTGTGTGTGTAAGGATGGCAGCCCCACCTGGCCAAGGGGGAGTTTGGCCACTCTGGGAAAGGACGAGTGTTTTATTGTGTGCCGCGGACTTGGAGAACGAACGGCTCGCTTTGGTTATTATTCATAAAAGTAATTGTAAATCACGGCTGGCCCAGCCGGAGCTCACAGCCAGGTGCTCCAGGCAAAAACAAAGAGAAAGCAGGTAATAAAACCAGCACAGAGCAGAGATGGAGGCGGCTTGGAAGAGGGGACGGAGGAGCAGCCTCCAGCAGGAGCCGCCTCTCTGTCAATGGAGCCCCCCATGACTCAGCCTGGATTTAGAAGCAAAACCCCACAGAATACATTCTGCCCCCCGCAACCCCTCCCCCAATAGCAGAATAGATGCCAGGTGGCCATCGATCAAAATAGCATTCTTATCGGTTGGCCTGAGACCCCAAAGGGACCCGGCTCTTCCTGTGTGGAAGCAGCCACGGAACTGAGCCCCTCCGGAAAGGGCCCCGTCCACACCTCCAGCGGCAAAGCTTGGCGGGGGAATGCAGGTCGTCCTCGATTAGTGACCTCCGTCGAGACTGGTAACTCTGCCGTTAAGTGAAAAGGTCACTTGGTGAAACCACTACGGCGTTTGCCACCTTCCTTCGACTTTCCTTGGCAGACCCTCTAAGGGCGGGTAGCAAAGTGACCGTCTCGCCCCCATTGACCGTCACCGCCGTTGCTAAAGGAGGCAGAGTCACTAAACCAGGACTGTCTTTAGCAGTCCCTCGTGGCAGGAAAGGAAGGAAAAGGCGCCTCACTTGGAGGCCGTTGGGTCGGAAGGCTTCTGGAAGAGAGAAAGCCCCTCAGGGGAGCCTCCATGGCCAGGAGCAGCCTGCCTGCCTGCCACCTGTGCCGGGAGGGGGCTCTGCCCCCTGCTTTGGCCAGGCACCAGCCAAGGGAGGAGAGGGGCTGGGAGGATTCCTCAGGCCGCCGTTATAGGTCCCAAAAGCTGCTTTCAGCCTTGGCTTCTCCTGCAGCATGGCAGGCTTTCTCCCTGAAAGAAGCCGTGTGTGTGTGTGTGTGTGTGTGTGTGTGTGTGTTGGGTTTGCTTGGAATCACAGCACACAGAAGTTTGCTCTGCGACCTGGGGAGGGCCCCCTCCCCCCCAACATTCCCCCGGAGTGGCTGCTGCTGTTTGAAAAATGGTGCATTTGTTGCCGTATTTTATTGCGCACTCTGATAGCTCACCATTTTGCCGGGGAATTGAGTGTGTTGTAAGCTGATTACTTTGCAGGAACGTAGCTGGGAAGGGCAGCCCACAGCAGCAGCTTTTGAAAAAACAACAACAACAACCACCTCTTAAAACCGGAGAAAAAGAGCCCACCGGGGTCCATCCCAGGCTGCACACTCTCATCACACGCACCCTGTTTCTTCCACGTTGTGCGTTCCGTGGTCAGACTGGGTTGGCACAGCATCCATCGGAGGCATTTCCGGGGTCTTTCCTCTGACCCCCGGTCAGGTCAAGCCTGGGTGGTTTGTCTGGATGGGCCAGGATAAACAGCTGAGAAGCCCCTCACCCCTGGAAAGGAAGGGCTTTAATTGAGAGGAAGGGAGGAAGGAAGGAAGGAAGGAAGGAAGGAAGGAAGGAAGGAGAAAGGAGAAGGGAAGGGATGCACCTCGTGGTTGAGGCCCCAAAGGCCTGGAGCTCTCCCCTCTTCCTGAACCTGCAGAACACACCTCGGGCGTGGGAGGGAGGGAGGGACCTGTGTGGACAGCCACTTTCCAAAGCCGGCCAATGGGCCCAGGGTTCGATTGTGGGCCAAAGTGGAGGGTGCCTCTCTTCTCTCTCCTTTCGCTTCCTCTCTCCTGCAGAGAGTGAAGGGCTGCAGGCAGTCACTGGATCTTCTTCTCCGGCCCCTGATGGGCTGCCGGCCACGGGACCAGGCACGGAGTGGCAGGCGGCCAGGCGCCTTCTTTCCGTCCGCCAGCTGAGCTTCCCTTCCTTTGCATTCCAGGAAGCTGGACGCTTTCATCTACGACGCGGCCGTACTGAACTACAAGGCCGGGCGGGACGAAGGCTGCAAGCTGGTGACCATTGGCAGTGGCTACATCTTTGCCACCACGGGCTACGGCATCGCTCTGCAGAAGGGGTCTCCCTGGAAGAGGGCCATCGACCTGGCGCTGCTGCAGTTTGTGGGAGACGGTGAGTGGCCGAAGGGCCTTCCTGGAAGGGGGCTCCCTCTCGGCTGAGGTGGAGCCTGGGAATCTGCGGGAACCCCGCCGGGCCTCCCTCCCTCCCCCTGCCTGCAACCCTCCACTTAGTTCCTAAGCAGGGACAAGACCAGGAAGGGGGACACCCCCCCTCCCCACATTGAGGCTTTGGGAAATTTGAATTGTTCTGTTGGGAAAGAAAACTGGAAACGCCCCATAAAAGAAACTCCTTTGAGAGTTCTCCAGAGTCAGGGAAGAGAGAAGCCGCTTCACTTTGCTCTCTGCGCAGATGAGCCCATTTCTTGAGGGGGGGGGGAGTTGGGGGTGCCGATCCCCTGCCCTTTGCAGGCCTCACAGTCCTCCCATCTGAAACTTGTCTCAGGCATCGAATAGCCGTTTTGCCTTCTTGCAAAGGGAGGGAATCCATCTTTTCTGTTTTTAACAGCTCCTTTTTTTTCTAGCTGAAAAACGACAAAACACCAACATCCTTTGCTTTAAAAAAAGGGGGGCAGAAAGAAGATAACATTCGGCTTCAGTGCGCCCAGAGTCTTTTATTCCTTAATAGCTGCACCCACTCTAGCCCTCCAGCCCAGTCGGGGGAGTTCCGCTCAAGAGAATGGCCTTCCCAAGCCAAACTCTGCTTGGTGACCAGCTCTCCATAAGGAACGCTGCAACTCCACGTCCTTCGCCCTCCCTCCCTCCCTCTCGCCTTGGATGCCCGCCTCCCTCTGACCTTCACTGGCCTTTCTTTCTAGGGGAGATGGAAGAGCTGGAGACCCTCTGGCTGACCGGCATTTGCCACAACGAGAAGAATGAGGTCATGAGCAGCCAGCTGGACATCGACAACATGGCGGGCGTCTTTTACATGCTGGCCGCCGCCATGGCGCTCAGCCTGATCACCTTCGTGTGGGAGCACCTGTTTTACTGGAAGCTGCGGTTCTGCTTCACCGGGATGTGCTCCGACCGGCCAGGGCTGCTCTTTTCCATCAGCAGGGTGAGCCTGGACATGAGTCACGCCCGGGAAGGGCCAGGAGGACTGCCGTACCTCTGGGCCCCGGCTTGCAAAGGCAGAGGGGGGCAGAGCAGAGCAGAAGGAAGGGGCTCTCCGGAGGACGACGGCGGGATGATGGCAGTAATAGCCATAGTTGACCTGCCGTGGCTCCCAGCCGCTCCGAGTGGCTGTTGCGGGAGGAGCATCAAGGGAGCTCATCCTTGGCGGTTCTTGGAGAAATGGGCAAAGCCGGAGAGAGAGGTCAGGCGTTCGTTTCTGTTCTTCCCTGATCCACAAAAGAAGGGGGCAAGGTCCAATCCGGGACGCATCTCACCTCAGGGGGAGGGGCAGGAGAGGAGTTTAAGGGAAGAGCCTTAATCAACCCCCCTGGCCAAAAAGGGGGTTTCATTCCAGGAGCCGCCAGTTTACCTTGAATTTTGTTGGATTCAGCAGGAAAGCACTTGGGGCAGACCTTCCCAACTAATTAGGCTGCTGCGGGAAGTGGAATTAGCATTCGGAATGAAGTTACTTGTCCATGGGAACACAAAATTGGGGTGGTTTTTTTTTTTGTTTTTTTAACACTTTCACCGGTGGGTTCTTACTTCCAAATAAGTTGGTTGAAATGCAAGTTGTTTAAACGTGGAGCAGTGCCTGGGTTGGTGTTCTTTAATTGGTTAATTGACTCTGCGGTTCTGTTCTTGTCAAAAATTATACAGAAATAATTGGATGGAGCTACTCAGCCGTAGAGCTAATAATCCCAGAACAAGGAAGGAAGACTTCAAGGATGGTGTCTCCCTTTGCTGATGGTTTGAGGGATTGCTTGGGTTGCAGCCGGCAGCTGCGCGGTGGGTGG
The DNA here is from genome assembly GCF_049901735.1 of Notechis scutatus. Taxonomy (NCBI): domain Eukaryota; kingdom Metazoa; phylum Chordata; class Lepidosauria; order Squamata; family Elapidae; genus Notechis; species Notechis scutatus. The sequence goes on along the minus strand of NC_142020.1, from coordinate 16,671,718 downwards.
CTTGATGGGTTCATCCCACCCACTCAGCCTGGCCTCTCCTGAGAGAGGCGGCCAAAAACCCCAGTGGTTTGTTAGCAGCGGTTATGCAGTTATGTAGCTACTTACTTCTGAGTACAGGTGTTACTTCCAAGAAATTCTTGAAGGTGGACAATATATGAGGGAAGAGATCCTTTTCCATCTTTCTCCCTGGCTGTCCCATCTGTTGGTACTTGATTTCCGTTTCTCTCTTGGTTTAATTCTCATGACAGTCATTGTGAAGAGTCTGTTTCCTCCAAGTTGAGTGCTCCCTCATAACGCAAACTCTGTACCAAGCTTACAAGGATGCAGTCTCGTCCCCCCGTTTAAAAATCCAGGTTTTAAATGCGCATTAAATTAAAGCGATGCTTCCCTGAATGGCGGGTAGGAAGACTTTCCCCCCCGAGTCCCTCCAAAGAATTGGAGACTAAACCCAGCACCTCTTTCCTGTTGCTTCCCCTGCAGGGTATCTACAGTTGCATCCATGGGGTCCACACTGAGGAGAAGAAGAAGTCCCCCCACTTCACCCTGACCAGTTCTCAGACCAACATGTTGAAGCTCCTGCAGACGGCCAAGAACATGACCAACGTGAACCCCGGGCGGATCAATTCCCCGCAAAGAGCGGCCGAATTCATCCGCCGTGGATCGTTAATGATGGACCTGATGATGGAAAAAGGCAGCTTCATCTTCTCGGACAGCAACCGCCCTCTGACCCCCAAGGAGAACATCTTCAGCGACAACACGAATGAACTGCAGACCTTCCCTGCAAACCGCCACCCTGACACCCTCAACAACTACGTCTTCCAAGGGCCGCACCCCCTCACGCTGCACGAGTCCAACCCGAACACGGTGGAGGTGGCCATGGCCACCGAGGCCAAGGAGAACTCCCGCCCGAGGCAGCTGTGGAGGAAATCGCTGGAGTCGCTGCGCCAAGACTCCCTCCGGCAGAGTCACGGTTCTCAGAGGGACGAGGGCACGGGGGGCAGTCAGCGGCACTCCCTGAAAGGCCCCAGGTACCTCCCAGAAGACGACCCCTCGGACGCCTCGGACGCCTCGAGCAGAGCCACCGGCCACGTTGAGGGGGAGAGCAACAGCAAACCCCTCAAGACCAAGGACAACGCGAAGAAGAGGCCTGTCTCCAAGTACCCCAAGGACTGCAGCGAGGTGGAGCTGACCTACCTGAAGAGCAAACAGGCTCTACCCCGGGACAAAATCTACATCATCGAGGCGGACAAGCCGCACACGTTCCACCTGGACGTTCCCCCAGAGTATGCGGAGACCATCATCCTTCCTGAGCTGGCTGACTTTCCCAACCTCTATCAGGATCGCAGTGACAGCCCCCGGGCCCCCGAGCAGAGCAACCAGATCCCCTTGACCAGCGGGGAAAACCTTCCAAGTAACGGCCAGTACAAGCTCTACCCAAAGCACTACGGCGCGAAAGACAAGAACGTGGCCTACAGTGAAGCGAACGAGCGGTCCCGGCAGAAGGCCACCCACTGCCGGAGCTGCCTGACCAGCCTGCCCAGTTACGCAGGGCACTACTTCAGCCGGTCACCCTACCGGTGTGGTGCCTGCGTGCGGATGGGCAGCCTCTACGACATCGAGGAGGGCCAAATGCTGCAGAGCCCTGCCAACGCCAGGCCCCGGGAAGAAGCGGGCCAGCCGGACTGGGCCCAGGAGGAGGGGAGCCAGCCGCCCCGGAAGAGCAAGCTGCCGATCAGCAGGCAGCGCTCGTTCGACAACCTCTTCAGCAAACACCGGGACGGCAACGGGGGCAGAACGGCCCGTAGCATCAGCCTGAAAGAGAAGGAGAGGCTTCTGGAAGGGGGCCCCTACGCCACCCTCTTCAGGGCCCCCCAAAGCAAACACTCGGGCGGCAAGCTCCCGCTCTTCTCGCGCACGTTGGACGATGGTAAGAGGATCAAGTCGCTGTACCTGGAGTGCTCGGCTGAGGACCCTTTCCTGCATTCTTACTGTGACGACCAGCCCTCGGTGCTGGGGCCGAGTCCCGCCGGACTGCACAGGCAGCAGCCGGCCTATGACAGCGTCTCCCGGTCGTCGGTCAAATCGACGGCCTCATACTGTTCCAGAGATGGCCGGGTCCACAATGACGGGTGTGTCTCGGAGCACGGGATGCCTTACGCTGCCCCTCAGAACAGCCTGTACTCTGCTCCGCGAGGGCTAAACTCCTGCAGCGACCGGCGGGTCTATAAGAGGATCCCCAGCCTGGAGTCGGACGTGTAGCGCTGAGCTCCAGGGGGGACGTAGTTGCCGGAGGCCAGAGCGGAGGGATGGCCCTTAGCAGAGCGTTGGAGGAGGAGGAGGGGGAGGAGTCCAGTTGCCTTGTGTAGGTCCCATATCCCACGTGCTCCGTTCCACCAGAAGAAGGAGGAGGAGGAGGAGGAGGCCCTGGGAAGGGACAGTCCACTCCCTGCCCGGGGCCACTGCGTGGACTGCACTATCCCTAGTTCCGTCTCCCTGCCCTCCCCTCCCCCACTTGCACCCGAGTGGAGTCCCGACTCTTGATCCAAAGGAACGCCGATCTGTAGAGCAGATTTGCCCCCCTCCGCCCTTTTCAGGGATGGTGGAAAGCAGGACAGGAGTGGCCGCCGCCGTGGACGGTCACTGTGCTGGGGAAAAGCTGCACCCCCCCCCCTGTGGGCAACAGTGATGTTTTTCTATCCGGATGCTTCTTTTGCCCCGTCGGTTGGACTCCGTCCTCCGAGCACTTTCACCCCCTGTAATTCTGCCCTCCCCCAAATTTTATTTTTCAACAGAGAATAAGCAATATGGTATGCATGTACTTTGACACAGAACAAAAGCTAAACAAAACAAAAAGCAAGTTTAAGAATGCGTTTGCACACTTACCATGGTAAGACTCATCCAAGAGATTAGAAAGATAGTCTTTTTTTAAAGAAACAACTATATATATATCGCTATAGCTCTATGATTTAGCCTCATACTTATTTTTAAACACAGAAAAAGAAAGCAAAAAACAAAAACAAAAAGCCAAACCTCAGGGCCCATGAATGGAATCAGTATTGTCTTCATCTGTCTCTGTCGTGCAGAGATCCAGCTGCAATTCACCCCCCCTCCCCCCTCCAGATCTCCTGGCAAGGAAAGACCCTGCTGAGTGGGTCACCAGCTCCATGCTGGGCCTTCAGCCGGGGGGCTTGTCTCAGGAAAGGGGGGCCAGCGACCCCCCCCGCTCCCCTCTAAGGCAGCAGAGGTCCTATAGGGCTTCCCCCAGAGCAGGCTGGGGCAGAGGGGGGGCAGGTGCTCCGGGCCCTCTTGGACCAGCTGCCAGTCCCGAGAAGGCCAGGAGCCCAGAGAGGAGCCAGGAGGCCTCTGGGGCGGATCTGCTCTCGTAGTTCTTCCGAAGGGGACCCGGTTGGGTACGGCCCCCCCTTACCCCCACCCCCCTTGGTTTAGACAGCCCTCCTGATGCTAAGGGCTGGTTTGCACATTCCGTCCCCACAACTTCCCTCTTCCGGACCCTGGTGTGGGTCTGGCGTGACGCAGAAGGCGAGCAGCCGGTCCAGGCCTCCCCTCAGCAAGGATCTTCTGTGTGACGTTGCACCGCCAGGGGTCGTGGGAAGGAGCCTGGGGCCATTGGAGGTGGGCATTGCGGGTGAAGGTGGCATCAGCCCGGGAGACTCCAGGTGGCCTCATCCCAGTTGCTGCGCCGGGTTCTGAGTAAGCAAGAGGAGCTGCTTCTGGGGATGGTCCCCTGAGGGCAGAAGCCAGGGCCCTTGGCTCCACTTTTGGAACAGACGGGCGTTGTTTGCACTTGAGGGACAGGCCTGGGTAGGAAGGATGCCAGGGCTGCCCTTACGGGAAGCAGCGCTCGAGCCTCCAAGGAATCTGGCCGCCTTGGGAAGGATAAAGAGTGGGCCTCACTATGGTCAACAGCGCCTAGGAAAACCTCTTCCCTCGAGTGGAAGGCCACGCCTACGGTTAAAATCAGGGGGACCAGGAGTGGGTCGGGTCGGTGATCAGGAGGTGGGAGGTTTTAGAATCCCTGCTTAGAAATAACGTAGCTTCTCCATGAAGCCATGGTGTCCCTGCACCCCCTGTAACGTCTGGAGACGCCCTTGGTCCCCCTTCTTTCTCGGGGGAGACAAGTTCAGAGCAGGAACCCAAAACAGGAGGAGGTGCTGGAATCCTCATCGGCCCCGAGGGTTGGACCTGTTGGATGTTGGTTTCTGTGCCCCGTCGCTTTCCGTTCCATTTCACAGCTCATTCTGCGGCTGAGTCAGTTGGCTGGGACTGCGCTGCCCAACTTTGCAGCGAGGAGGCCTTCATCCCTGGGGAAGGAGGGCCGCCTTCCGTTTGGGGGGAGGGGGCAGATACGTCTGCACAGCTTGTAGACCTCATAATCTGACTCCACACCTTCCATGTGTTTGCGTCTCAATGGTGGTATCTCAGGGCTTCATAGTATCTGTCTTCTTGTCTCCTCACCTGGATTCAAAATACACAGAGACAGGCACTTTCCTTAAAACGGTCGCAACTTATAATGTTGAGGGAAACTCCACCTTGACTTCTTAATATCCAAGGCCAACCGTCATATCTATGGAACGGACTTCACTGGGAGGAGAATGTCTCATCTGCCAATGGGAGAAGCTCTGTAATAATGACTTACTTTGTTTTCAGAATATCACAATCATCTGTTTGGCATCTGCGTCAACTTCTCTAAACAAGTTTGTTTTAAAAATGTAATATATGCACCTAACTTGCATAATTTAGTAACCTTGGAGTAGCAAGGAGAACATCACCCAAGTCTTCCTAAATTAGGGACCCACTCCAGGTCTGGTCTGTGGGTGGATTTACCCACTGGAGTTCAAGGCAACCTTATAAAACCTGCACTGTGAATACATGTCGGTTCAACGCGAAAGGCAGGAAGAGAAACGCGAACGAGATCTGGCCCTCCCGCTCCAGCCCCAGTTGCAGGCTGAGGTTGGGCTCCACGGCCTGAAGGAGAACCGGCAGGGAAGGGTCCCAATCCACTGCGGAAGAGACAGGCCCAGCAGGAGTCTCCTGCTTGAGCAGGGGGTTGGACTAGATGACCTCCAAGGTCCCTTCCAACTCCGTTAGTTTCTGAGTCTCTCGCTGCAGGCAGCCTCGGGCCCACCTCTTGGCCCTTGAGAATCGGTTAGTCCTCCTGGACACGTGGCCTTCAGCTGGCTTTCTCTTGAAGGAAGGTCAGCATTTCGCTGGAGAACATTATTCTATAGATTGATTGATTGATTTACTGAATTTATATGGCCGCCCACTGGGTGGCATAGAACAGACAGATCATCTCAGGGTTGAAACAAAGTAATGGAAGGTTGGGAAGTTGCAGTTTTCATGTAGAAACTCCTGCAGTTCCAGAAAGCCATGAATACGTGTTCGTTGTTCTCTTTCGGGGTGTGTGTGTGTGTGAGAGAGAGAGACATGGGGTGACCCCCTTGGGCGAGGCAGGCCGATGGTCTGGTCCAACCCGCCGCCCTTTCCCAGGATCCTGTTCTGGGAGGACAGCCTGGGTTTCAAACCATCCCTCCTCCTCCCTCCGGCTATCTAAAGCCTTGTAGGTGGAATCTCTCCAAGCTGTGGCTGTGCATTCAGTCTAAATTTCGGTCCTTAAGAAAGGAGCCACGGAGGACCTGGGGCAGAGAGTGAGCAGAACCTCCCTGATTCATCCGCTAAATGTTTCTGTCAAGATCTCCAAAATGTTCCTGGGTGGCAGGACCTCCTGGGTCCTGAATCTCCAGCGAGCAAGTCTTTCCAGAGAGAGATCTCCAGGGCAGGGTTTCAGAAAGGGAAACTCCAGATCCTGCCTTGGTTTGCTGAAAGCACAGCTGGTCGGCTCAGATAACAGCCAAGCATCATCTGCCTTTCAAAATATCCAACAAATCTCTTAGATAGTTGTAATATCCTCCCTCCCCCCTCCACACACACACCAAAGTTTCTTTCTAGCGCTGTTTACTGCTGCATCCTTGAGAGAATAATTCCTCAGAGGTTCAAGTGTTTGGATGTCAAATTGGTATATCGCACTACACGGGCAGGGAAATCTCTAGCCGGCTCAGTGATAAATAGAGCATTTTGCAGATAAATTGAGAAGTGCGCATAACAATTCTTTTTCCCAGAAAAAAAAAAAGATTTTGGTAAAGTCATGTGTGTAACTTAATTTTTCAATACTCCATCGTGACCCCAAAATGCAACCCAAAGGAGAAAGCCTCTCCCAGGTGGAGCCGTCTAACCCTTCATGCACAAAACTGCTGGTTATAGGCATACTGCTAAGTGCATTCAAAGTACAGCTGAGGGTAGCCACAAAGTTTTGGCATCGGCATCTATCAAGCCACCCTCCTCAGCTGGCATCCACCAGATGTGTGAGGCCTGGAGCTCAAATACTAGGGGTCTGTTCCCTGCACATCTGGGGGAGGGGCTGGGGGGGGGGGGCAATCAGAGAAGAGTTCGCCATTTTGGAATACAATTTGCATAGGGTGTGTAGGATGGTGAAAAACCAGATCACCAAGAACTGAATGGGAAGCTGGCCAGTTCACCATTCCATGGATAAATGTTTGGTTGGGTCAGTTGAACTCAACGCTACCACATTAGAACAATTTCTGTGCTCGGTTGTTTTCTGTTTTAATATTTGAAGGACGTGGACTGCTGGGCCATCTCTTTTGCATCTGCCACATGGCTTCTCCCAGGAGGTGCCCTCCCGAATTGATACACTCATGAATAACCAATTCATCCCCGTGGCATCCAAGTTGACCCATTGAGCTCTTTTGCGGTTCTGTCCTACACACCCTCTAGATTGTATTCACAATAGATACGAAGACTCACTCCTGTGACTCGTTGTGTTTCGATCTCTTTGGGACCCTGGGTTCTGATGCATTCTTGCCCTTTGGAGCCCGTTGTAATCCTTCTCGGTGCTTCTGGAGGTGGTGCTTGCCCTACAGCTTGTTCAGAGGAAGCATTGAGCAGGCACGTCTCCTGGTGAACATCCTTGAATGATATTCATGTATCCAAGCACCTGCTTGTTGCATTCATGTATTATGCATTGTAGATGTACACGCACACCAACGTAGGTGTTTAAATACACAGGAAGTCTTTACTGGACTCACTTTACTAAAAGCCGACATTGATACAGCCGTCCTATCCCTGGGGGCCACCTGGAAGGATCCATTACATGTCCAAATCGATACTCGGTATCGATGTCACCCAGCAGCTAACCTCCATTGTGTGAGTTGGCTATCGGAAGTGGCTCATAGGCATTTTCAGCACACAAAGTAACAGTTATAGGTTTTAAAACTCAACCATTTTAAAATATGCACCCACACTCAAAAGGATCATGAATGAACAATCTGTCCATCCACAGTTGTAGACGTCTTTAAAAATCTTACATCAATAGTTGGATCTGCTGGTCTAAAACAGATACAGGATTCAGGTAAAATTTTTGTTTGTTTGTTTCTCTGTTCTGTACACTCTCAACGGCAGTTTTATCTTCATCTGCATATTTAAACCCAAATGCATGACTAAGCACTTAATACTGTATAAATAATATTTTGAGGCATATCTACAAAAACAAACCCACAAATGTTTGCTTTAAACTTTTGTTGATAGAAAAAAGTATATAATGACTACTATTGTCTTCAAATTGTATTGTATTTTTCATTTTTGTTAATGATAATGAAGCGAAGAGGAAGAAAGAGAATGAGAGAAAGATGCTAAGGGAGTGATGGAACTGAGTATTTGCCTATGTTGAAATGTACATACCTGTCAGAGAAAACACGTGCCAAGTATAACAAAATGTACAAAATGTAAATACATGAAAAATTTCATTTTTCTAATAAAGATAATTTCTGCCACTTGATATGAAAATAAGGGGGGGAGGGGAGAGAAGGAGATCTCTGTCGCTGTGTTATTATAGTGGTCTCCTCCTGTATTCATTGCTTGAGCCCCCTCAGATGCCTGAGAGCGCTGGACAAGAAGTCCCAGGGGGTTCTGAGTGATGGGCTTGTATGAAAATCCTCTGGGTTGGTTCTTGTCAAGGCTCAGTCTTGACTTGTTCACTAGAGTTACAAGAAAGAACATGCTGAGATCCTAAGCATGTAACGTTTGTGCGTTGGTCTACAAAATTAGGGAGGTGTGGGTCCTGGGAACCCACAAGCCCCAGAAAGGTATTTTCCAGTTCATAACTTTGGAGGAGTGTGGGAAGCCAATAAGAGAAGGTCCAAAGGATTTTGGCAGCAGCAATGCCTCCAGCAGATTTGAGCTGCAGAGTTCTTCAGCCAGAGGGAGGCCTCTGGTTGCTCCTGGCTGGGTGCTTTGGGGGAATGCAGTGGCTTCACTCACCCAAGAGAGCAGCAGGAAGGGTCGCTGGTGCAGGGGGGAAGGAATGTCAGAAGCTCGATTTTGTGCAATCACTCTCCTGCCAAGTTTATTATGATTTCTAAAACAATTTCACAGAAAATAACAAAGGTAGACTCTACACAGAGAGGGGTCAGTTTGCTCTAAGATGTCCATAAAATGCAGCTCCCGTTGTTTCCTCTGTCTATGGAGATTCTCAGTCATCCGGACCATGGTTGTCCCAAAGGTGCTTTTTCAAGAGGCAACTGGAATTCCTCATTTTTTCCCTTGAAAATGGAGCATTGCATCCCATCAGAGCAGGCGGTCAGGTTCTGCACCAAATCTGAAATAAAGTCAAACATATTCCTGGAGCAGATCAACATATAGAAAGCGACACCTTTTCTGAACTTGCTTTTTTTCATCCAAAGGAGACTTAAACCGGCTGTAAACTGACTGTCACAAAGCCAAACAGATTTACAAAACAATTCACAGGCTGTTGGCTGCGCCTCATGATTAACAAAATAACCTTTTACAGAGAAGAGAAAAGGACTAAATTTCCTCTCCAGCATGGAAAAAGGTGCCTTCCTTGCTGTGTTGATGCAACAACCCAATAAATCTTAATGAGATTTGTGGCTTAATTTGTGCAAACCAATTACTGTGGTTTGCAAATGACATTGTTAGGCTTGGCGTGTTGCATAAATTCCGTCTGCTATGGATCCTTTTAGGAATGGTATTTAAGAAAACAGGCTGCCCTTGAAAAGGAGGAGGAGCTTCAGCCCCAGAGGGTCTTGTGCTGTATTTTAATGGTGGTGGAAGCGGTAAAGCCTGCTCCAAAACGGTGCCTGCTCCATGGATTCTCCAGCATGGCCTGGAAACGAAGGAAAAACCAGCCATTCGAGGCATTAAATATTCTGTTGGCTACTAATGGGAGCAATCAGCTCGCCTCCCTCCAGGAGCCGGGCCAAGCAGGTCAAACACAGTGAAAGTTGGACAGTCCAATATGTAGGAGACAGAATATATATATAATTTTTTTTTAGTAATGCTTTTGTTACAGTAGGCATAAAAGTTCAGTTCTCTGGAGGCATCATTCAGTCTTGGAGTTTTTCTTCTTCATCCTGTCTCCCTTCTTAATGAAAAGTTTAGTGTTAACCAGTGAGAAAAAATACACCTATTTTGTCATATAAAAATAGTTACCATTTGGCCAAAGGACGGGACAAATGGCTTTCTCACAACTGGGGGGAAAATGCCTTTTAAATTAGTGTCGCTGTCCAGGTGCTGAAATATTACCCTCTAGGCTCAAACAATGTGAAAATGTCGTCATCATTGTGATGGTACTGTGATTTATTTTTAATGAGCCGGATTGCAATTCTTGGCAGTTCCATCCAAAGAGATTTTCTGGTCTTCAGTGACATATGCTCCCTTGCCAATGCTCAGAATGTTACAGGCGTGTCTGTGGTAAATTTGAACCAAACACTTGCAGAAATGGGGCAGGCATTTGGGAATCAGGAATCTGGAATGGAAACAAAAAGCAGGTTGGAGCTCATCAGGTCCATCAAGGACACTCCTGCACTGGGACATCTGTTAGAGGCTTCAGTCTGGAGGGCCGCTTGGAGCACCTCTGGTCTTGGTGGCTCAAATGGCTCCTTCGCACCTGTCTCCATTCTGAGAAGCCGAAGGCAGAAGGCCATTGTCCCATGGGTAGAAGAGATGCCCAGCTCACAGGAGCAGTTCCCCGAAGAATTGAATAGGTCCCAGTTCTCTCTGATGGCAAGGAGAAATCTGAAATCTTGCGGGCCACCACTAGAGATGGGCTTTGGGTCAATGAGGGCCACTGTTCAAGACATGGAGCTGAAGAAGAGGTGACCTTACCTGGCCTGCATCAGAACCTGCATACCAAGCATTTCCTGTGATGAGAAGCCCCGTATTCCCTGAAGGGTGCTATGATAGAGCAACCGAGCCCCTGGGATTGGTAAAAGCTCCTGGTTGCAGTGGCTTTTGAGAGGGCAGGTGGACATCCTGACCAACCTGGCAGGGCCAGGAAGTCCCTAGAAGTTGAGTTGGATTGACAGAAAAGTTTTCTCTACATCTATTTTAGGGCATTTCCTTGTTAGCCCCATGATCAAAGGGAGCTTGCTAATCCAGCAGTTCTATGCAAGGTGCTGAGACAGACAATGAACCAATCAATGAGATTGTGAGCTAGGAGAGCTTTGCAGTCTGGCAAAGATGCAGCTGCGACTGAACTCGGCAAACGTTTCCTTTTTGCACCTTGGAATTTAATTGCCTGCTCTTTGGAAATAAAAAGGACGCATTTAGAGCCTTCTACCTCTGCACGTGGGGCTTTGAAAAAAAATCCCAGCTCCGACTCGGAGGCCGCAGGAAGGCGGCTGAAATGCAGCTTCATCTCCTTTGAAAGCCTGAAACTCAATTGGACCCGATAAGATCAGCCGGGAGAACTTTTCAGCTGGGGTTTAATCACCTCTCAAGCAATTTCCCATTACGGGCCTCTGCGCCTCCCATCGCATCCTCCCGTGTCCTCCACTATTGTTCTTCGCAGTCATGTAATTCTCTTCGGTCGCAGTTGTGTAATTGTCAAGCTTTCAGCTCCACGTCCTCCCTGATTCATTGGCCTCTTCTGGAGCCCTTCACAATGAGCCTCTGACAGGTCGTTTCATACGTTAACAAAGAGCGTCAGCTGCTGAATTAGTTCAGATGGGCATAAATCCATTCCACATGAAGCGAACAACCTGGAGCAGCTGCTGCTTCGGGAGTCGAGTGCCAGGTGTCTCTACTAACCCAAAGCCACATCCAGCCCCGGGACCAACTGGGCTTCCTTTGGCAGCCCTGCTCAGATCTGGAGGAGGAAAAGGTGGACCAGCACCAACCGTTCAGCACCAGCCACAGCAAAAGAGCTGCAGCATGGAGCCCATTGAAGGCCAGGGAAAGAGATTTGCCTTTCTGTACTGGGTCAAAAACTGGCCTCTCCCCCCCAAAAAACCCATCCCCCAAATAGTCAGAGTGATTGAAGTGATTTACTTTTTAAACTTCTCCTTGAACTTCCTTCCTTGCCACTATTATGGGCTGGCTGTGAGGCTTCTCTCCACCGTTCTGATAACCTCCTGCCTGCTCCTACCCGCCAGTCGGGCTGGCTGGGCTTTAATGCTGAGTTCAGGGTGCTGTATGAACCCAGCTAGTGGGGGCTGGCCAGAGGGAATCCTGCGGGGGGGGCAGACCGTGCCCTTCCCTGGCAGAGGTTGAATGGAAGACTGAGTCGTTGGGGGCTGCCCAGCAAAAGCCATTCTACTTACTCCTTCAGCAAAGCCAAGCAACTTCTTGAGAAATCTTCTCCATTGTGTCCTTTGAAAGAAAAAAAGGGAGGGGAAACAACCCCCTGCCCTACTTCCCCATGAAGTCAAATGGGAAAATTGGGGGAAAATCCAGGATCAATGCACTGCCATTTCAGATCCAAGGTGTCTGTATTGCTTAGGCTGCAGTCCTTCCCAGCGATTGTCCATGCTAAGCTAGAGAAATATCCGAACCAGGTGAGGCAGGCACCTCCTCTCCTACAAGAAAAAAACCTCCAAGATAGAAAATTAGGACATCACTGAAGCCTCCCGTCATTCCTTGTTTTAGTGCAAAATGGCCAGGATTTGTTTTGATCTGCAGTGGCAGAAAACACACACACACACACACACAGACACACACTCAGGCACACATGCTGATTTTCAGGGGAAGTGATTTCAGCAGGTTGTGGAAGAAACAAAAAGGGGTTCCTTCTGTGGCCTCCTTCGCCCGGGGCCTCAGGCAGCTCAATTCCTGGCCCATCACAGGAACTTGCAACAGAGCAGAGAAGGGGAGAAAATCTTTGGGTGACAGTTTCTGTGGTTGACGGATGCATTTCTTCACAGCAGATCTTCTGCAGAGCCATCAGGGAAGAGCTGGTTTGGTCTCCACTTCATCCTTGGTGTTTTCCAGCAACCAACGAAAGAGCAGCGTGAATTATAGTTGTCCAACAGGAGCAACAACTTCTGTTCTTTACTGATCTAGCAAACGAAGGAAAGAGATCCACACCAGGAGGGTTTAATTTCCTCTCTTCAGGGCCACATTGGGGGAGGAGGCATAGGTGGGGGCACCCATCACCAGCTTCCGGAGCCTCAATGACATTCTCTGATTAGCCCTCCCTCCCACCCACCCACCAAAGTAAAGAGACCCATTGCTTTGATGTCCTATTGATTTGCAATCACTTCCAACTTGCTTAAGGACAGTCCCCCCAGTCCACAAGATGGTTCTTCTGCTCATGTCCTCCGTGTGTCCAAAGAGGTGGTGGAGATCACAGCTTCCAACCTCCCCCTCCATAAATGTTTCCTTTGACCATCTTGCCGTAAAGGAGACACAAGAGGAGCTGAGTCCAGCTGGCAAAAGAGGAATAAGTTCCAGGCTGAGCTGGGAAGGGCCATTCCAGGATGCTGAGCAGATGGCCGCCTCTCTGCCAGAGTGAATGTGGCCTGGGGTGGGCAGAGAAGATGGGGGTGGTGGTCAGGTCCCCCAATTAACTCATCAGCAGAAGCCTGTCCACCAGGCCCTCCAACACGCTTCTGCATGTTGCTGGCCTGCAGACCAGCTGTGAGGGTTTCTCGCAACCTGTGTTCCCTCAAGGATGTCAGCTGCTTCTCTCCAATTTTCCTTTCCTTGTGGCTCTCCATTTCTCCCTTCACTGATTTCAGTCCCAGTGTTTGAAGAAGGACGTGCAATTAATCACTCAGATCTCTGCTTCAGCCCTCTGCTAAACTGCTATTAATTAAGATAACCCATCAGTGCAAAAAAGACTGTAATGAGGCATATTGAAATCTCCTGGGCTTTGAGAAACATAGGAGGCTATAAGAGGGTGGGGGAGGGGGCCCCTGAGCTCTGGCAAATTCATGGCAAGTGTCTAGGAGATTTTGACTCAACCACCAAGTGTTGTTTTTTTTGGGGGGGGGGGATGGAATGAGGGAAGCTCTCCAAGGGTCCCTTGAGCTCCTGGAGAAACAGGCGGCCATCGATCTCACCTGAGTAAATAAATAATGGCTCTCCTCCCAGTTAACTTCTGCCTTGCAATTCTCGCCTTGCTCCATTTCCCGAACTCTGTAGGGGATTGCATCCTAAGAGCTAGAGAGACGTTTCCAGCTTTCAAGCAAATGTTACTTAATCTTGACAAACTTAGATGTTTGGTAGGTCAGGTTGAAGGGCTCAGTTTCCAAGAGGAGAGTTGGGTCTAGCCAAAACGGTTGGATCCCCCCCAGATTCCAGGAATTCTGTTCCTGGGGAAAAAAGTCAAGTTCAGATCCTGACAGCTTCTACGGTCTACTGCTTAAGCATAAGGCCAAGAGATTATGCCCCCTCTCCCTAATTTTCTGAGTGTCTCTCACTCTCTCTCTCTCTCTCTCTCTCTCTCTGTGTGTGTGTGTGTGTGTGTGAGAGAGAGAGAGAGAGAATTCTGACTGAATCTTTCCATCTTTTCTGTGAAAATCATGCATGAGTCCATATAAAATTCTGTCTTTTTGCCAGAGGCAGATTCCTCCCAGTTCTCTTCCTTTGATGCAGAGCGATTGAGACTTGTGGCCCTCCAGATGTTACTGAACTACACTTCCCAGCAGGCCTAGCTACACTTCCCAGTGGCCAGTAGAGAGGGATGCTGGAGATTGTAGTTCAGCATTATTTGCAAAGCTGAGTTTATTTTGCTCTGCTTTCTTAAAAGCCTGAAATTTAAGAATCTAAAACGTGCTACTACCACCACCACCACACCTCTTCTGTGCTGAATATCCCCAGAGCTAAAATAATGCAAAATTGTTTATATGCCCAGAATATAGAAAAGAACCTGCATGAAGGGCCATCACCTGGGACGGCTTTGAAAGGGTCAAGGGGGCAGAGTTTGTGTTGGGGGGTCCTTGTCCTTTGCCCCCTGGCCAGGAACAGCCCAGCCCAGCTCAGCTCTGCCCTGTCTGGGACCCTGCTCCTTTCTCCCAAAGGGGGAAGCAGAGAGATTCAGGCATTTGTTCTAATGTTTTCCTAAGTTGCTCTTCCAACTTGCTGTAAATCATCTTAAATGAAACTCCCACAATAGCACCATCAATCCTTGAAATAAGCAAAGAAATCGAAACATTATGTTTGTTTATTTTTAAAGAAAAACAGTGTAGGAAATCAGGGTGGGGTGGGAGGCGAACATGGGGGTCTTCCCCAAAGGGGCTTTTCTGCAAAGCCGTGTTCATAATACGCAGCAGGAATGAACAGTTACTCACCTGGAACAGAAAAGGCTTTGCCATCGATTGTTTTGCAGAAGGTTACCAGTGGCATGTGTGAAAGAAGAGCGAGAAAAATGTGCAGGTATTTTACAGGTAATTTATGTCCTTTTGGCTGAGTGAGTGTGGAGAGCTGACGGTGATATCTTACAGATGTCTTCATATCTGGTAGTAGAAGAGGAGCTTATTAGGAATGCAGAAGATGTTTCTTTTTTTAAAAAAAGGCTCCAGGAATTATTATAATCAAGTTCTCTGCTGCATTAGTCTTTAGATGTTTAGTTTCCTTTAAAAGAATTGTAAACAATTGTTCAGAAGTACTTAGAGCACCAGGCTGTGGCTTCTTCCTAGATTTGGCTCCCAATTGAAGGAGAAACATCCGAGTTTAGGACCCTTTTTTGCTCCTTCTGAGACCATGCAGTGAACCTGAATGGAGAGCATCTCCATCTACCATACATTCCAGCAAATAGATGTTCTCAGCTTGATCGGGGTCAAGATAGCCTGACCAGCAGTGGCTTTAGGAGCATTTTTCTTGACCTTGGCAACCAGAGAAGTGTGGACTTCAACGCTCCAAATTCCCCAGCCAGCAACGGGAGTTGAAGTCCATCCTTTCAATTGGCCAATGTTGAGAAACCCTGCTTTAGAAGGAAAAGAGGCAGGTTCCTTGAGGGGGAGGTCAGGGTTGCCTGGCTTCTGAGGGACGCTCTAGTCTTGAAGCTGGAAGTATCTCAAGAACTTTCCTGGAGCACGGTCTTTTTCCTCATATAGATACAATTTGATCTCATCAGGCCCCTGGCTACTTGCTCTACCATTGCCCACTGCAGCTAACTCCTGATAAAAGGGCTGGAGGAGATGACTAGGCCAAGCCAAGGGAGAGGTCAAGCACATCATCAGTCTCCAGTCCCTTGGCATCCACAAGAGGCCTAGACTGAATTCTGTTGATTCTTATCTACCTCCAATTTGCTTTGACAGTTAGTAGTTCAGGTTCTTGTAGAGCATGCAGTAAAACTCTAGTCATTTGAACCTCCTTCCTTCCTGACTTCTTGCACCTGACAGTGGCTTCTACAAATGATTCAATAGAATTTACAGTGAGCTTCATTTCCTGTGCGTTTCCTAATTAGTGGCATTACACAACCTAATTTTACTCCTTGGATGAAAGGCTCCTGACACCTGTGGAACTAATGGCAGCCTCGCTCAACCCCGTCAATTTGTTCTCAGCTACAGTCCATCAAGGCTGTCCTATTCCTTTCGCAGGACCAGCAGGCCTTGAAGTCCATCCACAGGCACTCAGCTAATGAGCCTGTTGAGTAGCCTCATCTTTCTTTGTGTTCATCAATCCTCTTCTTTGTGCTTAGTCTGTTCTTTGGACCTTGTATTCAGGTGGTTTATGAAAGACTAAAAGCCAAACGGCAGTAATTTAACTGCAAGGAAAGCAATCCTTAGCTTGGGCGAGCAGAGTTTGTGTGATTGACCTGGCTGGGAGTTATGGTCCCTGGGCCCTGGATGGGGCTGATTTGAGGAAAACACCATGCTCTAACAACCCTACTTCTCCCCAGTTATAGTGGGAAAGGTTGCATCCATGGCATTGATCTATGCTCAAGGCCAAACTTCCCCATCTGGAGATGCAACTACTTCTCTCTTAATTCCACCTCCTGATTTCTGTTGGGAATTTGGAGAGTGACCAGAGAGCAAAACTTTGCCTTCCTTGTTGGGAGAATGGAGCGTCCCAATATCCATTTGTGAAATCTGGGCGATTATGTAAATTTAGGATATGAGCAGAAAGGATCAAGGCATTCTTTGTTTTGCAAAGAGAGAGTCATGAATCATTTGTTGACAAGTCTTAGCTAATTAACACCATCTCGGCCTCGGCAATATCTCCGTCTACCAGTGCTTAATTAAAAACGGTGGTAAGAGTATCAGGTGTTGCACGTTAATCCACGTGGCTTGTTCTGTGCTGTGGGGCTGGGAATGAAACCTTATCCAGCCTGAGGCTGTACGGCTCTGCAAGGGGAGGCTGGGAGGAAAGATCCCTCCCTTCCTGCTCTCTGTAGTTTCAGAATAACAGCATTGGAAGGGATCTTGGAGGTCTTCTAGTCCAACCCCCTGCTTGAGCAGGAAACCTGATAGCATTTCAGACAAATGGTTAACCAAATTCCTCTTGAAAGCCTCCAGTGACGGAGCAGCCACAACTTCTGGAGGGAAGCTGTTCCACCATTTAAATTGTCCTCCCTGTCCAGAAGTTTCTCCTCAGTTCCAGGTTGCTTCTCCCCTTGGTGAGTTTCCATTCAATGCTTCTTGTCCTGCCTTCAGGGGCTTTGGGGAAGAGCTTGACCCCTTCCTCTTCCTTGGGGCAGCCCCTGAGATATTGGAGTATTGCTATCGTGTCTCCCCTAGTCCTTCTTTTCATTAGACCAGACATACCCAACTCCAGCAGCTCTTCTTTGTATGTTTGAGCTCCAGTCCCCTAACCCTCTTTGGGGCTCTTCTCTGCATGGTTTCCTCCATGGGTTCTGGAACCACGAATGTTGGACTCCTCTGGGTGAGCATCAGGAGCGAAGGATCACAGGGGAGTCTTTTTCCTTGTTCAGAACCGAACACAATCCCACCTTTTGCATTTCTGAACTCAGAGATTCTTTGCATCCCTTTGGAGTTCCAAATATAGCAAGTCTCTTATAAACGTCCCTCCCCACCAGCCGAATTGTCTACCTGAGGGCTGTAATTGCAGGAGAGAAGAAGAAGCTTCGTTGGCCAAGGTGAGTGGTGACAGTTCTGCAAGAGCTCAGAGGTCGGGGACACTCGTGCCGCCCAATTCCCCACCCTTCTGCAGCTATTTGGAGCAGAACCGGTGTCCTTCCTGGGGACTAGGAGGAATTGTGCTGCGGGGTGCCGTTGTTCCCAGCACCTGCCTGGGGGAGCCCTGGGTCCAGGAAAGGCCCGGGGGAAATCCGGTCCAAGGAGCCAGAAGGACTCCAGCACTTGCTCGACTTGGCCATCAACTTCAAGAGGGCCTGGAAGGATTCGGTGTCTTCACCTTGGCGGATTGGGATGCATTCATAATGCATGTTGAAAACCTCACTGCGGATCCAGAGGATGGTATAAAATGTTAATGGGGTGCGATGAATAATTAAAGCCGAAAGCCATGCAAAGTCACATGGCCCAGGAACTTGGTTCGCACTTAGAGCCCGGGATCTCTCTCGCTCTCGCTCTGTCCTGCCGGGCCAGAGAGGACAGGCAGACAGGGAGGGAGGCAGGCCTGGTCAAGCGCTGGAGGAGGCCAGCAGGTGGCCTCTTTGATGCTGGCCCTGCGAGGAAGTCCAGACAAGGCGCACAAGCAGGGGGGCTGCGCTCGGTCTGTATGTGAGGGCCACAGCCACAGACTCTGAAAGGCACCCCTCCCCTCCCCTCCCTCTTTACTCTCTGGGAAAGTGGGGAGGGTCCCCTCTGAATGTTTGGCCCACCCTCCCTCCTTGTGGGGGCTGAAATCTCTTTTACCCTGAGGTTGTCCCGTCTGCAGCTCTCCCTCTGTCTCCCAGGGCTCTTCCACCCCGACCATTGCATTTGGCGGGATGTGGGCTGGGGCCCCCCAGGAGCAGCCCAAGGCAAAACTACCTGGCAAATGTGCGTCCCCTCCTGGGGTGTGTGTGTGTGTGTGTGTCACACCCCTGAAGCTTCTCACAATCCTCAACATTTCCTCCTGGCAAGGACAACTCAGGAAACCAGGAAGGGTACCGAGAGCCAGAGGGGCCCCTGGAAATCGGTGGGAAGAACCTTCTCCTACCCTCTTCCCCCCAAATTCTCCCCTCCTCTGAAATAAAAGTTGACATGTTTTTATCTTTTGCTGAATTAAACCAAAACGGCGAAGGAAAAAACAAAACCATGTTCAGGGGTGTCTTCCGCAAGGCACTAACATTCACATGTCACCCCCTGCGATTATCCGTGGGTGCTGCTTTGCGCTTTTGTGCATTTCCCTCCTTTCTATTTTGACACGTGAGGAAGTTCAGAAGTTCCCTGGGAAAGATGCTGGTCGTGACTGGCCCATTTCGCCTAATCAGCCTCCGAGCTAATTTAATTTTTGCACTCAACCTCTCCAAGCTTCTTGGAGCAAGGGAAAGGTGCAATTTTTGCTTGCGTGGAGGGAGAACTCCTCGCCAGATGTTCGCGGTAACAAGCAGAGGCAGCCCACAACCATCTCCACAAGGCCGGGAAAACGTTTCCTTTGAAGGGCCACCCTCAGAGGGGCCCCTTCAGCTCAGGGCAAACCAGGCCCTCTCAGTGGTATCTCTCCAGTCACAGGAAGCCTCCACAGCGGCCAAAGACTGCAGCATCCATGCCGGCCCCCTTAAAGCCCACCTGCACATTTCCCCAGCTGCACCGGGGATGGTTTTGGGCTGCCAGTCTTGGCATTCTGCTGATGAAATGGGAACATTTTTGGAGTGTGAAGAATTCTCCCACTATGATGGGTGGCACCTGAGGGCCTTCTGTGTGCTGCACACAGAATTTATTTAGGCCTCAGACACAACCAAGTGGGATAAAGATGTGCTGCAAAAAATGCATCCCCCCAAACAGGATCCATGGTTGAATGATGGTTGATGGGATGCAAGATGACTTCCCATCATGTTGCAAAACCCACCTTGCATGTCTTTTGAAGACGCGCTCAATAGTTCATTCGTAGGGGTTGCTCTGAGGGCAGCTTTTCCAAACCTTGTATTTTAATATCATTTAAGGTGGAGCCTCCACCCATCCTCCAAAGCACCTAAAAGCAAGTCAAGAAGCAACAGGTGGAAACTAATCAAGGGGAGAACCTGGAACTAAGGAAAAACTTCCTCGCAGTGAGGACAATAAACCAGTGGAAGAGTTTGCCTCCACAAGGTGTGGGAGCTCCATCGCTGGAAGCTTTGAAGAAGAGACTGGACGGCCACTTGTCTGGTGTGGTGGAGGGTTTCCTGCCTGAGAAGGGGGTTGGACTAGGAGACCTCTGAGGTCCTTTCTCTTATTCTGTCCTCTGGGGTGTGAGGGGACATTAGCAGAAGAAGGATGCCCCAAGCTAACAGCAGTGTTCTGCTTCCGATGAATGTTGTTATCCCCTACCAGACCTTCTGCCCCTTGTGGGCCAGGAGGAGATGCACTAGCTCATGCCACAGCATCAGGGATGGTCAAGGGTGGGTGTGTAGACTGCACCAAATCAAGGTTTATTGAATAACCCATTATTGGCTGAGTTTGCCCATTACAGCAACTCAACTGATGGTCCGTGAGGCTGAAATGGAACCCAAGAACTGCCATCACGGCTTAGCCCAACGTCACTGCAACTTCATGACAAGCATTCAAGCAGCCCGTTGCCCCTCAGGACCTCTGCTGTCTCTTTGCTGAGAATTTTAACCACCTCCATTTATTTGCTTGTTTTTAAAAAAATCCCTTTTGTCATCTTATTCGTTTTTTGCTCAGAGCAAAGGAGCCGTTTGTGGACCGATGTTGCACCGATTCCCTCTATAACCTTGATTAATACTTCAATAAAAAGGCACATAAATTATATATTAATTCTCTGGGGAATAAAGATGCTCTAGCAACGGCATGCATGTAAATTCTCTGTAAATAATATTTGTCTTGTCAATGAACAGAACGCAACTGGGTGCAAATAAAGGCTCTCCTTGATCAGCGACTCTTGGCCTGGTGCTGCCACTTGCCTTCTCTGTTCTGCAAAGCTGTCTCTGGAGGATGGATCACTCCGAGGATCAGCCTTCTCGAGACTGTCCCGCCAGCTTTTCAAGAAGTGCTTCTGAAATTGGGACTTGGAAATCTGTGGTAGGATTAGCCCGAACCGTGCAGTGTTTCACAGTGTCAGAGAAAGAGCTTATGAAGACAAATCGCTCCCACCATATTTTTCTGCATCATCTGGCATAAGATTGGAGGCGGCCCAGCACCGCTCAGCAGGGACCTGCATGCCAGGATCCCACCCTCCTGTCTTTCTGGCAGACAGTGAGGTCTCCAGTCCTGGCTTCGGGGTGGCAGCTTTCTGGACGGCTGTCGGAAGTCCCGTGGAAGGACACGAAGGAGGCGAAGCCACCAGCAAATAAATAAATGGCCTCTGAGCGATTAAATAAAAGGCTAGGACTGTTGAGTGCTCTAATCAATAATGCATGGCTGAGATGAACGGCATACTGTACTTTGCAGGGCAAGATCAATAATACATTTTCATGTTCAACTTTTGAATCCTAAAACAACTACATCAAAAATTTCACACCAGGCTGCCCTGAAAAATCAATAATGAAAAAAAAAGCGTTCTCCCCCCCCCCCTCCCTCTCCCCCTCCCTCTCCCCCTCCACACACACAACCTCCCCAACCTTCTTTGGCTCAATGGAGTGTACTTCAAAGCCAAGCCACTTCCTTGGCTCCGGAAAAAAGGGGCAGCCTCTGGAAGTGGAAAAGGGGAGGTGGTTCTTGGCATAACTTTGCCTTAACGCCACATCCAGACCATCTTTGGTTATTTCTCTTGCCAGCCTTCCTTGCCTGTCCTGCTGTGCATTTCTGGGCAATGCGATAACCTGTCAGTTAAAGCACATAAACTGGACTGAGGCTCACATTCGCTGTCTCATCAGGGACTGGATGTTTGTAGCTTGGGCAGTTTGCATAAACGTGTTTGTGTCTGTGTGAGTCTGTGTGCACACGCGGTGACAGAACCCTGGCAGAAGCACGGACGATAGGATAAGTGCACGAGAGGGCAGCTTTCCACCCCCTTTCTTGCTTTTGCCCTGGGATTCAGAGAACCGGCTGCATCTGATACCCCCAGGAGTCAAGATGAGGCCAGAATGTGTCCATGGAGCCGAGGGCCCCCTTTCCACCCTAATGTGCCATGCATATTTCATAGGCCCCTTTCCCTGAGATGCTCATGGCCATGTGCACTTTCTCTTTCAAAGGAGCCTCTGACTCAGCCTTGGAGCTGAGCATCTAAGAGCCAGCCAGGCTCCCAGGTCAAGGAACAATCACATCACCCAGCCAGATCTTTTCAGCTTCCCACAGGAGGCCAGAATGAAAAGACTGAGACCGGCTCTTGGTTGGGTTTGGCGTTTCTTGCCTGGGTGTGACACAAATCTCACTCAGCCCTCCTGCTTCTCCACCTCTGGGGTCGGGCTTGGACTGGGAGCAACACTGCAGCTGGCAGCTTTCCATTTTTGGGTGCTCAGAAAAACTTCCCTTGGTTAGCAGGGGAGATTTGTGGATTGCATTAATTAAAAGGGGGGAAGGCAGACAACTCAGTTACCAGGAATATTTTGGTTTAGAAAGCCAGTGGCTCAAACTGAACTGGGAAATGCAGGCACAGGCTGCCTTGAGGCTGGTTTGGACACCTCCACCAGCAGCTTCTAAGCCTACAGGAAGATTCAACCTGTGGCTTGGTTTCATTAGGAGCCACAGTGGCGCAGTGGTTAGAATGCAGTACTGCAGGCTACTGCTGCTGATTGCCGGCTGCCTGCAATTCAGCCGATTGAATCTCACCTGCTCAAGGTTGACTCAGCCTTCCGTCCTTCTGAGGTGGGCAAAATGAGGACCCAGATCGTTGGGGGCAATGTGCTGACTCTGTAAACTGCTTAGAGAGAGGCTGTGAAGCCCTGTGAAGCAGTATATCAGTCTAAGGGCTCTTTCTATTCACCAAGACTTTTAAAGAGCTTAGTTCGGTCTTCCTTTCTAAGCCAACTGACCTTTGCAAAGTAGTACACTGATTTAAATGTAACGGTTCCTCAGATTTTGCTCTTCTCTAAAAATAATGGAAGAGAGGTCAGTTTTAAATGCATATTACAAAAATGCATATTTTAGAAAAGTCTAGCAAAGTCTGCATGGTAAGGTAAACCACATGTCATTTAAAGTTGTGAGCTTTTTCTCATTTATGGTGCTGCAAAACCCAAAATATCACAGTCTTATCTTTGAACACATGTAGAAGAAGGGATGCAGAGTGGACCTGATCTGGAAATAATGCCTCTTTCGTTTGGCTGGGTGTAAAAGAGCGGGCCTTTTTGATCTGCTGCCAGGACCTGGAGCTCAGCAAAGGCTTCGCTGGCCCAAAGGCTCTTCCAATTAACCACTTGGGGAAACAGAAGGGCAGCTGTGTTAACATTAGAGCCTCGCCCAAGACCTGAAATAAATTGAATACCAAATTATTTATGAAGTGCCATATGGCAAAGGATAACAAGGAAGTGTAAGTTCCGGTGTTGGGTTCTGTAATCTGCGGTTTCTGAGGACAAACCCGTATGAACGGGGATGGCTCGGATGGGCTCCCTTGAGGAGGCCAGGCAATTCATCTGGGAACCTGCTGAGTTAAATGGAATTTATCAGGTGAAGATCAAGATAATTAAGCAAGCCTGATTTCAATGGGTAGACGTTGTTTAATGAATGAAAATGAGTTTATTTTGTATCTGTTGGGTGACAATAACTCAGAGGTTCAATATTTGAGTTATCACGCTGATTTTCTTTTAAAGAGGCAATCCATTAAATCATAGGGGCTTTAATTCATGAACACACAAAATACAATCCATCGGCTAACTAAGTGAGGGCAGTTTTGTAACCAAGCGAGGGGTTGTAACAAATCCATTTGAATTGATGGGTTTCTGTCCAAGGAGCCCAGCCCTCGAGCCCCCTCCCCCCCCGCACGGAACCTGTCCCCCCTCCCTCTCGTTTTTTCCTGAAAGGCCGGCGGTTGTAATTCAGCCTCTCCTGCTGTTCCCGATGGATCCTAAATTGGATCCTGCAGATTCTGTAAGGCCCGTAAGGGGAAGCACAGAAGCAGAAGAGAGGCTCCTTCCCAGAAAGGAAGGGGGGCATTTTGTGGAGAGCCGGCAGAAGCGCCAGCAAGAGCTGCGGAGAAAGAGAAATGGGAAACCATCAGTGTTATCAAATAATATCCAGGATCATATTTTCTCGGCAAGGCTGCTCAGCATTTTGTTTTTATTTCAAGCAGCCTCTCTTTGCTCCAGAGCTCCCATAAATCTCGAGCCGTGGAATTAAGCTAGCTCTATAACTTATTCCCCTGGCCTTTTTCTCTGGAGGGGAGGGTCAGGCTTTTCAATTGAAACTCGCGTCACCCTTGCCAAGTTTAATCTGGGGTGTCAAGAGAGGCCATCCATTTTGCTTTGTCCCAAATTAAAACCATTTTTCCTGCACGGCTTCAAGCGTGAACCTCTCTCTCCACTCAGATCTTGATGGAATCGGCTGCTGGCACAGAAGATTCCTGAGGAGGAATCATGTTTGGCTTCAGGAGATCTGCGGCGGCTGCTGGGCTCATTCGGTTGGAAGACCACCGTGGTCCTTGGCCTTACAGGGGAAGGCAGCCCAGAACGGGGCTTCCCAACCTTGGCGACTTTGAGACTTGTGGACCTCAACTCCCAGAATTCCCAGCTAGGCTGGCTGGAGAATTCTGGGAGTTGAAGTCCACGTGTCTTAAAGTCGCCAAGGTTGAGAAACCCAGGTCTAGGAGAGGGAAGACGGGTGGAGACGGCTGGGGGCTGGGGACCCCTGCCTCAGGGGTCTTTAGCAGCGTAAGGTCAGGGTCCTGGGTAAAGGCATGCCTTCCTGCTCTGCTGGTGGGGCCAGAAGCCCAGCCCAGCCCAGGCTATTGAGGTTGGGGGAGGGGAGAGAGGAAGGAGAGGTCAAGAAAGGTGCCGCCTGCCTCCCAAGCTTGCAGCCACGACGACACGTGTCAGCCCTTCTTTTCCTCCTGAGTCTTTCCAGCAGCACAACAGACGCCTCAGCTACCGGAGGGCCTGTTACTTCATTCTGGGAGGCCT
Organism: Notechis scutatus; assembly: GCF_049901735.1. Classification (NCBI taxonomy): domain Eukaryota; kingdom Metazoa; phylum Chordata; class Lepidosauria; order Squamata; family Elapidae; genus Notechis; species Notechis scutatus. The sequence continues at coordinate 16,647,327 of NC_142020.1, read as the reverse complement.
TCTAGATCCAAGGAACATGCAGTGCAGTTCCCAAGCAAGTCCTCCCCCCGCCTCCCTCCCGGCCTCCAGCTCATCTCTGTCAGCCTCCATCAGATGTCTTTGCACAGGCGGCTGCTCCTCCAATATGAGAGAGCAAAACCCACCCGGGTGGGTGTTGCTGCCTATTTTTAGAACAGGCCCATCAGAGGGACGTTGTCTTCAGCGCTCAGTACAGGAGCTTTGAGCTTCAGGGGAAGAAGAGATGAGTCAGCGTGTCAGGCCCTGGAGCCCCCACCTGATGTCTCTGACGGGACGCGTTCATCCACCCTCCATTCTCACCACCCTGAACAATATCAGCAGTCCCCCCCCCACCCAAAGGCTCCTCTCAATTTTGAAGTGATCTAGTAGATTCTTTCCAACCCGCTAGAACACCGGAAAGAGATCTTGTCCGAGGATCAGAATTCTGTCCAGCCTCAGCAAGATTGTTCTCTGAGAATGAAATGGGACCGAATCTTTTGTGGCAGGGGGCGGAAACCAATAAAGAAAAGAAAATCTGGGGCTGAAAATGTGCCAGATCAGGAGGGAAATCCAGCTACCGTCACAACAGTAAATATGAGCCAATTGCCAAGTATCTGAATTTCTATCACATGACCATGGGGGTGCGAAAAATGGACATAGGACCTTTTTTTCAGTGCTGTTGCAATTTCAAATGGTCACTAAACGAACTGGGGTAAGTCGAGGACTGTGCCTGTATTTGCCAGACTGTATCATGCCTCCTCTTCTATATTAGATCCACGCTATTCAGGCTCCACCTGCGCTTTGGCCACCAGGGCAGGGCTCCCTGTTCATTTGCTTCACTCCTTCTAGCCAGCTGGAGAAGATCCGGCCGGGAGGTCAGCCTGCAGGCGGCCTCAATAAATGAAACGCTTCTGCCCTTTTGGCTCCCTGGCAGAAAACGGATCCAAGGTTACCTCCTCCGAATCCTGCCCTGCTGCAGGACCGAAAAGTGATGCCTCCTGTGATGTCAAACTGCAACTGCTAAAAGGGCAGCCGGGAAGGTCTGAAGCTTCCCACTTTCAGGCAGGGATGAAAGGAAGAAAGCTGATTTTATAACACTTTGGGAGTTTTTAATTAAATCCGTCACTCAGAGACTCTTGCTTAAGCTCTTTAAAATGATATTCAGGACATTTTTCCTCCTTCAAAATGGCTTTCGGAGCTTGATTTGCAAAGGTCAGGAACAAATAAATGTCTCTTTTCATTTTCTCGACCTGGCAGCAAGTATTTGAAAACAACAAGGACAGTTGATCAGGAGAGGGAGAGAGAGAGAAAAAATCTGTTTAGGAAGCAAAGCCGCGGGGAAGGAGGAGGAGGAGGAGGAGGAGGAGGAGGGGTTGGGTGAAAAGCAGCGGCTTTCTCTCTAACCGGAGAGCTGAAAAGAAGTTGCTTCCTCTGCTGGGTTAGCTCCGTTTTCTTTCCCAGCTGCAGCTCCAGGTTCCGAGAACTGGCAAGAAAAGCAGGATGAGCAAATACAGAAGATTCCAGAATCTGGACCTCACCTGCCTTTTTATCACTCATCGCTTGGTGACTGACAAGTGCAGGCAGCCATCTTGTTATGTAGCAGTAAAGTTTGTAGGGTCAACCTGCCAGGAGGTGGAAAAGGTGGACCAGCTTTTTTCTTTGGGTTCCTGTTGTGAAAATGACAAGAATGTAAACATTTTTGAAGCACGTCTCATCTCTCTGCCCATTGGGATGCCAGGATGACCAATGGCAAGGTTGGATGTGCTTGCAAGGAAGGGGTCTTCTTTGGGGTGAAATGCTATGGGGCTGTCCAAGGTCCTGAATCTTCACTTCCGGCTTAAGCGCATAGTGAATTTCATAGTTCTTCTTTTGACGGGCTAAGCCAGGGATGTCCAACCTTGGCAACTTTAAGACTTGTGGACTTTCAACGAGGATGGAACGGCATCCCTGTTCCAGGTGATGGCGAAGTGGTAGCACGTAGCTCTGGGATTGGCTGAGCCCACTTCCTAGTCTTTCCTCTTTGCCTGGCCCATGGAGTTGCTCTTAAGAGCACCCCCTCTGTGCCAGTCTGCCCATGGGTCCAGCTGAATCAAATCTCCATCTGGAGATGTTCCCCTCCTTACAGATCTGCAGCCTCACCTAGAAATTAACTGAATATCGAAAAAACCACTTTTACTTTGCTGCCATCAGCCAGAATGATTTCTAATATAAATCCTGCCTGGTCAGCAAACTGCCTTCCAAGGTTGGCCGTTAGCCCGAGTTGTTCTGGAATTCCTTCCCATGTGCTTAGCCTCGGAGGAGAGTCCGGAGGCATGGCTGTGGCGTGTCCCTCCGAGCAGAATTCAGGAAGCACTCCAGCTCTTCTGCATCTCCATCTGTTAAGATAGCATCGCTCCTTCTTGCTTCAGTGACGCAAGTGTCATGGGAAGCTTTGCCAGAATTAAGAGGAAAGTGATCAATTTTTCATTCACTGCATTTTGATCTATTTGATGTGGCTCTGCGCATCTAATGAAGAAAGGGAAAAGTGTCCCCAACGGAGCACTTTCCAGGATCTGCCGGGCTGCCGAGCTTCTCTCCCGAAAGGCAGCATGAGTCAGACAGGCAGGATTTGGGCTCATTTGGTGGCATAATTGGTTATTGACTGATCAACGGTTGATTAGCCAGGTTGGGTCTGGCATACGAAGTATGAGAGTGAGACGGGTGGTATCTAAATTTGAAAAATAAAATAAAAAATAAATCAATAAATAATGGCCATGGGAGCTGAACATCCATCTTGGCCATGTGTGCAATGAGCAGCTCATAAATCCTCAGTTTTTGTCAATTCACAAAGAGGGGCGTTCAGTGAATCAACAAAACCAAAGGCAGCTCAGTGATGAATGGTAGGGAAAGAGGAACCCTTCTCACCGCTTCAATTTCGCTAGAAATTGGGGTCAGAGCCGTAAAGCTCAGAGGCACTGGATTCAGCTGGGCAGAATTTCCTTCAATGTACTCTTCATGACATTGTGAAGATGACTGCAATGTGGGAGCACTCGGGATTTTCAAGGAGGGGCAGATGAAAGGAGAGGAAGACGGAAACGTTGGCACTTCCTGGTCAAGTGGAACGGGCTACAGGCCCCACCTCTGAGGCTATAGGTTCCAGAGACGAACCTTCCCAGTGGCGGGCCTGGGCCCAGTCCTTTTGGTGGGGAAGCAGACTCAGTGGTCCCATGGGGCCTTTCGAGGTGGAATGGAGACACGATGGTGACCCTGGTTCTAAGGTGGAGAACAAGCCAAAGTGACAGTGTGAATGGAGGCTATTAGGAGGCACGTATGTGCTTTCTTTTTGCTTGGCCTAATGCTATTATTGCTATGATATCTGGCTTTATCTCCATCAGCGGAATGGAGGAAGGGGTGAGATTGACTGGAGCAGAAACCTAAGGAAACTAATGAATATTATATATTCACCCAGAGTTTTTCATTTGGGATGTTCGTTTCTCTGGGAGGTGAAGTCTCACCATAGAGGGGCCATAAAAGGTGGTTTGCTGATTATGACTCCAATTGCAGGCTGAAATTTGGGGTCAGGCACAGCATCAAAGGGCGGATCCAGTGTATCCACCTGTCTGGATGCAAGAGATAAGAGTTACTCTGTGAATCTTAGGGCTCATCAAAAGCAGCTCCTCTCCCCTTTCTTCCTGCCTCTTTCTCCCTTCCGCCTTCCTTTTGGAGTTCCACCCTTGGAAAGGGCCCCGAGGCCTTCAGCCTGAGGAAAAGTCTGGGCTGCAGGGACAAGGGGGGTCCCAGCGTGGAGCCCAGTAGCTTTGGGGGTCTTCCCGGCACTTTGGGAAGGAGCACAGATGCAAACCAGAGCTCTTGTCTGAAGACTCCCTGGGTCACGAACGAGTCGTCTGCCTTCAGCGATGGAACATGATCAAAGCGGAGAGAGGCCGACAACAGGCCCACTTGCTGAACAGAGAAGGGAAGAAAGGAAAACACTTTGCATGAATAAATCTAGCCTGCTCAGGGCATTGAGGGGAAAGAGAGAGAAAACATGTTTCCCTTTGACAAGGAGGGGGAAACACAGGTGAGTTCAGAGCTAAGGCAGCTAAAAGACCCCGGGACAGCGAGAAGGAACAACTCTGGTCCGCAGCCCAAGGGGAAGAAGCAATGAGAGAACAGCTCGCAAAAGCCCTCTCCTTTGGAGGAATAACCTCCCTCGTTCAAGGCACAGCTCCAGCATGGCTTAGAGGCCTTCTGTGTACAGGCAAACTTTGTGTAGTGTTATAGTCCATCCTACAGGCACGGAGGGCTGAGGCTCAGGACAGAGGACATGGCTGAGTGGCTGAAGGCTGGGTTTTCACCAGCCTCGAATCTGTGGGAAATTCCAGTATTATAAAAGAGGGAGAGAAATGCTGAACCATAAAACATTCACAACACAATCCTTGGTGATACATAGATTTTCTGGACTGTTAAATTGTGATTCCGCAGCTGCAAATCACTGTAAAGCTTCTCTCTCCCCCCTCCCCTCTCTTCCCCCACATCTCCCTCCTAAAGGAGATTCCAGTCAAGGTTGCCACCCTTGAAAATCTCCCACAGTGAAAGGACATCAAATGAAGCAGCCACCGTGTCATTTGCCAGTTAGTTCCTTCGACATTTGATTCCTTTCTCCACCCTATACCTCCCCTTCCATGTCAATTTCATGGCTCTGAAAATTACACTAATTTGCAAGATAGAAAGTTCTGTTGGCTGCTCTGAAAACGGGATGAGGAAAAGCGGACCCCTCCGTTGGTGGAAGAGGAATTAGCCTGTCCTAAAGTTCAGACTAGCTCCACGAGAAGCAATCTTCAAAGGCAGGATGCTCTACTCAGGGATGTGAGTGACAACTGGCTTAGGAAGAGATCCAGCAGAGGAAAGAGGACTACCTGGGTGAAGAAGGATCTGGACATCGAGGTTCTCATCCCACGGCCTTGTAGAGCAGCGTTTCCCATCTTGGGCAGGTAAAGATAGGTGGACTTCGATGCCCAGAATTCTGGAAGTTGAAGTCTACCCACCTTCAATGGCCAAGATTGAGGCTACTAGTCTAGATGGTTTGCACTGCAGGCGACTCTCTTGCCCAGGTTGAGAAGAGCTCTAGCAAGGGTGGCCCAGGTTGCTCTTGACCTCAACTGCCGACCATCTCAGGGCAAAGGATCAGCATCTGAAAAGCCTGGAGAAGCTTCCCTGGTTTCCCCCTTCCTTCCCTCTCTGCATTCTGCTCCCCAGAAGCACTGAACATCTGCTTAACATCCACAAAAGCATGCTTAATAAGACGTCAAGCCAGCCATTCGTTATAAAGGCTTCAAAGAGCTGGGAGAGTCACATGATCGGGAGGAATGAGGACTTGTGCAGTCGGAAGGAGGGAGGCGCACGAAGAGGCGATGGGATTCTTCGGAATGAGCAAGCGGAGGGAAGATGACACAGGACCCCTTGGGTGATTTAAGCCAGGATAGAAAAGCGGCCACCTTCCCCCATGTTTGACTGGCTCACTTATGTTGACTTTCCCTATTAATTCTCTTTCAGCTTTTCACCTGATACAAATTCATTGCCTGGATGCAATTGGATTCACCGCGGGAAAGCCGGCAAGGCATGCAAGCGCATAGTTGCGAAGCCTTAATGGGATTTTATAAAGGGCAGAGCCCCCACGGCCATTATCAGAGCAAACAGGGTTTTCTTCTGTCAGGCCCCCAAGTCCCCGCGGATGCAGGCTGGATCATGATCAATAGTCCCAGGTCCTTGGCTATCCTACAGATCCTTTTTCTCCCTCCCCCTCCAGATGGTTCCATGGGGAGACAGGCAAGGTTTCTCCAGACCTCCAGCCAGAACCTTCCACCCATCACTCTAGGGCTGCTGTTCAGCAACCCCTTTGTGATGGTGGGTGACCGCCATGGCCCAGTTCCACCAGCTGGACGGGTGATGGGGTGAGGTGGCTACTCAACCAGGAGCCAGAGGTTCTTCAGAAGCTCCTTCTTGCCCACCAAGTCCCACCTCAGATGCATCTGTTGCTCTGTCCACCCAGATGCCAAGGTCCCTCTTCATTTGATGAAAAGGATGTGGCACAGTGGCAGGCTGGCTTTGAAATTGTACATTTTAAGGAAAAAACGCACCTCTTTTAAATTTATTTGTTTATTTACTGACTTTTTGATTTGTTGCTTAGGCTGGCTGCAGAGGCATACAGACAATCTTGATTTGAAAGGCACTGAATTTTAATACAGTATGCAACATCTTTCCTCGGTTTATTTTTATTTGTCCAGTAATTGCTTGCAAATGCTTTTCCTGGTAACTGGGCTACAATTTGTAGTAAGGCTGAATTATTGCCATTCATCCTAGATGGCGAAATGACTGTTTTCAGTTGGCTGCCCTAAAGGCCCGCCCTTCCCCCCACCGGGTTTGCGCCTGGCCCGCCCTTGAGTGACAACAAGGTGCTGATGTTTTACTCAAAGAACAAGTGGTAGGAAGTCCACGAGTGTGACTCAGGTGGTGATGACTCGGGGGGGGGGGGGGGTTGGTTGGTTGCGTTGTGGGTGTGAAAGTCCCTGAGCGCCAAGCAGACCTGATGAGAAAACCTGTTTCCTTGTAGAACGAGACCCTCTGCAGGTCGAAGCCACGGAGAAGGTGACTGAGGCTGCAGGAGAACATCAAACGGCTTTTAGAGGGAACCGTCCATTTTTACTCCCGTTGCTGGGCTCCTTTGGGTTAGTTTTGCCAATTGACACCTGAGGGAGGAAGGAGCTGGTCTTGAAGGTTATTTGACATTGAAGAGAGTCTGTAAAAATAAGTGATTGGACTAATAAAAATGTTTCCTGAAGTTCCTGGAGTTGGGGATGAAAGTGTCTTCTCATCTTATAGGGAAAGTAAATGAAGCTGAGCTGGCGAAGAGACGGATCCTTCGACTGAGATCCCATTTAACCAAGGAGACAGGCGGTGGCCCTGGATGTCCTTATGGAGGGAAGACAAGTCAGATGGGGCTCACCTTGAGATGTATTCAGCTAGAAGAGGTGAGGGCTGCCTTGCGATAAATAGTAGGGAATGAACCCCAAAGTCTCTTTTTGAAAGAGCGCGGAGCCTCCTCTGCATGCATAAACTTTCAAGCAACCCTGAACTTCTCCTCCAGCCTTGGGTGGGAAGCCATTAGGAAGCCTTCCAGGAAGGGGGGGGCCTCTGGGACAAGACACAGTGCCTTCCCATTTGCCCTCGGTGCCAATAACTTAGTGTGACTGACATGCTTTATGCAACTGAACATGGAATCCTATCCCAGTGCGCATACTACTGCCTCCTCCTCACCCCCTGCAGAGACTCACGAGGAGACCAGTGACCAGGGCGATTGATACAGGAGCTTGATTCACGCATTGCACTAAGAATTCTGGGTTTTGCTTTGGTTTCATATTATGTGTGAACTCAGTCCTTGCGGTCGAGAAACCAGAGTTTATGATTTATTAAGCGGAGTGAATTCAACAGGGCTCATTCTTGAAGATATGGGTGAAACATGCTACATTTGTGATGTCCTCCAAGTGCTTCTTGAGACATGCCAAGGAGTCCGTGAACCGCCAAGATTTCAAGCTGCATCACAGATGGAAAAGCCGTGAAGCGCGTCTTATGGGTGGCTTTGGGTCCAAAAGGGCCAAGACCCCTCATCCCCCAGCAGAGGGGGAGAAATCTTGCTAGGGAAAGCCCCATATTTCCCACCAAGGGGTCATCAGCAGTCAATGGGATGCCTCAAATTGTGCTTTGGCAGAACGGGCCCAGCACCAAGTCACATATTCAGCTGGTAATCCTTTGTTCCATTAAGTGTTGACAGGAGCTGTGAAGGCTGGATAGGCCCTTTGCAGTGGCACAATTTTGATAAGGGAAGATTAACAGAAAAAAGGGGCTCTGGGCAGATCCACATTTTTCTCATCAGCTATTTAATTCCAAGCCCCAAATGCTCATCTTCCTTCTCACCGTCTTGACTTTGCTGCACAATTAATTTTAAAGAGGCTGGACGCTGGCCAGAAGTGCTGCCGGCCTGACATTTTTTAGACATTTCAACCAAAATATCACTTAATTGCCCCCCTCCCCTCTTTTGAAGCCAGCAACAGTTCTAGGAGAGCCCAAGGTTGAGACATATTGGCCAGTCTCACGACACCTGTGCATCTCCTGGAGTTGCGTGCACCAAAAAGATCAACTCTGGGCAGAGTGACCCCGAAACGAGGGATGCCATCCTCTCCTCCGAGCCCTCTGGCAAATGCCCCCCGGCGTTTCCTCATGGCAGGACCAAACCTCTCTTGCCTTCATTGCGAGGACTTTGTGTTCCATGAGTTTGATTGACTGGGGGTCAGAAACAATTTGCATGAATGTTGTCACAATATGTTATAAAAATGGAAAAGGCATTTTATGGGGTTCCCCCCTCCCCAGGAACATTTAGTAGAAATGTTGCTTCAGCCTATCCTGGTAGAGACATTTTTACAGCTAAACCTCCAGAATATCTACAAAGGCCTTGAGGAAGTGTGCAATTGCTCCAACATTTGGTGGCTTGTGTTTTGCTTGCTTATTTCCTTTAACAGACATTTTAGCATCTCTTAAAGTGCAAATTGAGCTTCAATTGGAAAATCATTTAAATAAATAAAAAAATTTATCAAGGGATGCTGCAAATTTTCACTCCAAACAAAAATAAAAATGCAGCGGTTTTACTTCCTTAATGTTCACCGCATTTGTCTCTGAGAAATGGAAAGCCCTAAAGCGGGGGCGCTCCAGCCTTGGCAGCTTTAAGATGGGTGGGCCTCAACTCCCAGAATTCCCCAGCCAGCGAAGAGTTGCAAATGGTAAGGTAGCCTGATGTGACAACTGAAGGCCTCTCTTCTCTGCAGCTAAGACTCAGCACGGATCTTAATAGGGAGCAGGAAAGAAAGGACGCCAGTGGGCCAGACCAGAAGCACGGGAAGCATCCCCCGCCATGCTCCTTTGCAATTCTCCCAGGACGAGCATGGTGATGCGCTCGCTCTCCTCCGGCATTTGTCCTTTAGCACCCAGCAGCTCGCTGGAGAACGACCTGATCTCTGCCTCCCTCAAGCGCCAGTTGCTCAGCCTTTCAACGGTGGCCCAGATCAATGCTTGCATTTAATGGCCTCTTGAATAAATCTGCCCGTTCTTACGCAACCCCTTTTCTAGCTCACCTCTTTTGCACCTGGGAAAGAAATGGGAAAGGACAACCCCTCCCCTGCTTCTAGAACGCTGACTGCAGAAAGGAGAGTGGCCGCATCTTTAGGATAGCTATGAAGCCCCACCCGGAAATGGCACCTGAGAAGGAAGGAGGCTGGTCCTTGCTGGGTCCCGAAAGAGGACGGAGGGGAGGGGCTGTGACTATGTGGACAAGGTCAACCAGAGAAGGTCAGGATAATGGTTGCAACTAGGTGATCAAAGCTCCGCCTCTTTTGGACAGGCCAAAAAGGGGGCAGGGCTTTCATCTCCTGTTGTGGCTGACAACTTGGGTTTCTTAACTCTCCCGAGCTCAGATTGTTTTGGTGCAAAAGAGAAAAGGACTCATCCCAAGGACTCCCGCTCCAAAGGCTTCCCAGGCCACGGTGGCCTTTTGGAGTGGGAAAAGGTCTGCAAGACAGGTTTCTGTTTTCCAGTCCTGCTGCTCTGGCTAAATCAAAGGGGTGCTGGGGCAGTTTGCTGAAAGGCCCGAATTCAATCCATTCGGGGTCTTCTTCTATGTCCACCTCACCCTGGAAACAAAACAAACATCAGCCTTGCAACCAGTAAATGAATGGCCTTTGGATTGAACCAAATATTACAGAATAAAAATTGGAAGGGACCTTGGAGGTCTTCTAGTCCAGTGTGAGAGATGAATCTTTGCCAAGGACCAAAAAAGGGGAAAGGTTGGCTTTTTCATTGTGGAAGGTCCAAGGAAGAGGAGACATCAGTTCTTGGGAAGAGATGCCGTGTAGCTCCAGGTTCATTGTCTTTCTGGAATGTAGGAGATCTTTGGAACTGATCCAGCAAGGTCACTTGAAAAGGCCTATAATGTTCCATTAACAAGATCCATCCACACCTTCATAATTACTTCAAGTTCTTTCTCCTTGTTTCTCCGACGGCCTTACCCTGAAATCAGGTCATTTTACTGATTTCCATTGTATCTCTGGTCCCTGGATGTTGGGGAGAGTCCCGTCCGCCCACTTTTATGGAAATTACCTCCTTTATTGTAAACTGGGATCATTCTTTGAACTTAACATGCATTTGTGCTCTACTTAAAATGCAGCATTTTAACAAACACGCAGAACGTTTTAACAAGAATGAACTTTCCATCAAGGCTACATTTTAAATAAGCCACAATTTACAAGAAAATGTCAAACATGCATTAAGTTTATAAGTAATCACTAAACTGTGTGTAAGCAGCTATTTAAGTCAGAGGCCTTTCAATATTCAAATGAACTGATGGGCTGGAAGTGTCTCCGATGCAGCTGCTCGCTTCCCGATTCTTGCAGAGGGAAAGAGGGAGGGAGGGAATTGGGGAAGAAGGCAATTTATTGGAAAGTGGAAGAAAGCGGCTTTGAGGGGAAGAGTCAGAATGCAAAGAAGGGCAAGCGAAGAAAAAGCTGGGGCATCCATGAGTCAACAGAGGAGATGATTTGTTTGGAAAGGGACAGGTAGGACTGGGAACAAACAAACTCTGGTCATTCAGCCATCAGCAGAACAAACAAAGGGATGTTTTCCCTGCAGGGAGCAACCTCAGAGGGGTTTCTGCAGCAAGTAATTTTGCAAACATCTGTCAAAATCCCTCTTGCTCTACATAATCCATGCAAATACAGGTTCCATTCAGGAGGAAGGAAAATTCTCCACGGGGTGCTGGATCTTCCGCCAGCATATCCCCATTTGCCCTTGCAGTTTGGGGCCGAAGAGGCAGGCGGCCTCTGAAAGTGGGTCTCCCTCTGGCCCTCGTGGTAAGGACCATACTTGCTGCCTTAAATGGCCACTAGTAGTCATATCAGCCAAATAGCTTCTAAGACCACTGGAGAGACCAGCAAATCTACACCACCTTTCCTGCAAGATGTTGAGTATCTTGAAACGACGGCTCACAAAAAGATGTTGGCTAGAGGTGGGCCTCTGATTGAAGACCGAGTGACATCAGATGTATCATGATAACCTCACATGAGTGTGGAATTGGCCTGATGTTCAGGTGCTGCCACATAGTTAAAGACACAGGGTTGTGTGAAGCTTCATTAGGGTTTGAACTGAGTAGCTCTGAAAACCAGAAGCCAGACCACATTTCATGGACAGAGGAAGCCAGACGAGCAGCCCACCCGAGAAGCCACAGGCGGATGGAGACCACAGAGAAGGCAGCTCTTGAACATGGTTGCCTCAGCTAAATGTGACACAATGTTGGCATTTCTCGGTGTGTCTGCCTCTTTTCATTTGGGACTGTGACACCTGGGGAAACATTCTGACAAGTGATGGAAGGAAAGGCTTTCAAAAGACTCCCATTTCCTTCCCTTCTTTCATTTTTAAAAGAATGTCATCTCCCCAAATGCTTCACAGGATGTTATAAACATCCTTGAAAAGCCAAAAGGAAACCCTTCGAAACTGCCAGTTAATTGCCGGAAGGTCTTTCTCCAAGACCATGTTGGCTTGGCCATGTGGGAAGCCACCGACTAGGTTCTCGGTTAGAATCCCCTGGAAATGCTGGCGGCCTGGTGCCTGTTTTGGAAATAGATTTCCAGGTGTCTGAGGGGAGGCTCTGCATTGTGGCCCTCATCTCTCTCCATTGCCCACAGAGGTCGTCTTCTCCCTCAGACCTGAGGCTGGGGGTTGTTGGGGGTTTTTGTCCTCCACTTTCTGCAGCCCTCTTCTGCTCATGCAGCAGCCACACCTGTCTTTCCAGGTGGAGAAAAGGGGAGATCAGGTCAGAGCCCTGGCCAAGGGTCCTGCAAGTGCTACAGATGCCAAGAACAAACAGCCCAGCACCAACCGAGGGCAGTGCAAAGAGGGAGCGGAGGGTCAGCCCAATGAAGAATGCTTGCCATGGTTGATGGCGGTGGCACTGCCAAGGGTGGGTAGGAGGGAGAGAGTCTCAGGAAGTGGGTGATTCCTTGAGGAAGGAAGGAACATGGACTGCAGAGCCTTTCCGCTCTTTACACACGCAGCCCCCACCCCGAGGATGCCCCTGTGCTGGAGCGCTTGCATTATTAACACCACGCTAAAAGGTTTGCTCCTATTTCTCTCCTCTCCCCTCAGTCTGCTGGCTCAGTCATTTCAACTCGGCTCTGAAGTTATCAGAAGCAAATCTGAAGGCCGAGTCCAGTTGCTCTGGGCAATGTCAGGCGGGTTTCTATCATGCCATTAAGGGGAGTTGGCAGCTCCTCCCTGCTCTCTGCTTTCTTTCGGGGCTGCAGCAGGCCTGTGGTCTGGGGATTGGCCCCTCTCTTCCTCTCCACCTTTTGGGCGAGGTCTAGCCCCAGGCTTCAGGCTGGTCCAGCAGAGAGGCTGCCCCTGAGGCCAAGGGAGACTAAGGGGCATCTCCCACGCCTCCTCCTGGAGAAACTCTCAGCTGCTCTCCCTGCAGGGGCTGGCCAGGGGGCTTGCAGACAACCAAAGGGAGGGGTCCAAAGGGGGAAAGCGATGAGCAATAGATTTGGGACGGGCAAAAGCCACCCATTCCTAAAGAGACGGGCCTTGCTCCCTGAGAACTTTCGGACTGACTGCATCTCAAAGGTCAGCAAGGTTTAGGGACTGAAGGAAATAAAACCTTTTTTAAAACGAAAGAATGCTTAGCTCTTGTAAATGTCTCAGCCACCCCAGGGTTTGTGTAAATGGAATGGAACTTTTAACTATCAGCTGAGATTAAGAGTGAACAGACATCCAACTGATTATATCCAGGGGAAAAAAAACATACCACTTTATGTTGCTTTCTCATTACTCCTGTTTAAAATTCAATTCCTGACATGCATGTGTTCTATTAAGATTCCTAACAGGCTCTTCAGCCCCTGATCCCTATCATAGATGACCATAGATGAGGTAGCTGAAAAGGGTCCAGCCTTGGACGACACCCCCTCCTCTTGTGTAATCTTCCACTTGGAGAGATGCCCACTTATTTTCAACCTGTGCTTTTAGTTCTTTTAAAAACATGGAATGATTGCAAACAGCTCAAAGCTCCAGTGATGACTAATTCACTGCAAAGGAACTTCACTTATATTAGCACACAGACTAAAATTGGAACGATACAGAGGAGATTAGCATGGTCCCTGCACATGGGATGTAACGTTGATTTATGGATCTGGGCTTTAGAAATAAATAAAACCCAAACAAGCCAATATCCACGGCTTGATGGTCTTTTCCCTTCTTCATTTTAAAAGTCATTTTATACAAATATGCTTTCCTTCTTCGGAGGTCAAAGGCAGATCTGGCATCTAAATGCTAATGTTTCCTTGCACTTAAGGCTAACAGAAGAGGATGAATTTAAAAGAAAATTGACACAGTTAAGAACCGGGGGAAGAATTTTCCTTCTACAGTCTTTGCAACAGAACGAGCAATTCTATATTCTGGTTTTAAACTGTTGACTTCATTGTGTCTTGCACAGTCCATTGGTCAGGACAATTATAGCGCACTGCAGAATTTGCCGGCGGTAGGTGTGCAGCTCAGCACAAGGAGGAAGGAAGACAAAGTACCAGGTGCTTGTAATGGGTTCTTGAGTTTGTCAGGTTAATTGGGGCTTTTGCTTATGATTGTCCTCCCCTTGTCACAAGACAGCTGGGTTTCTAGAGCTCAGAAAACAGTGTGTTTTACTTAGCACAGTAGACATTTGCTAAGGCAGACCAGGATGTTGAGATAAGAACAAGACCGACCGACGGGTGAGAGGCAGAGTAAGCTGAAAAAAAGATTGACAAAGCAGGACCAAAAGGATCTAAGGAGATATATCCAAAGGATATAAGGTGAATTTGCTCCAATATGCCTTCTTCCATGTGAATGTGAGAATTTTTTTTTAAAATGGAGGTGAAAATTCATACACCTTGAAGGCACGTTTCTTCCAATCTTCCCCCTACCCAGCAGTTCAGCCTACTTAATTTCTTCTAGGATGAATGTCTCCAGAGAAATGGAGCAGAAGATTGAAATATTCAAAAAATATGGAAATCAGTTTGTCCTGTTCCTGAAAGTCCCCAAGGTGAGAGATATGGGATTAATTCACTGAAGTATGGAAAGAAATGCCATAGCAGGGCCTTGTCGATTCCAGGTTTTTGATCCTTTGCTGCTACACTTTTGTGTTTCAAAATTACTAGAATGAGAGAGTGTGGAACTGATCCCTTCTTGGAAGACTTAATCTGTGCTACAAAAGATTGTCAAAATTCTGTCTGCAAATGCACAAATCATTCACTGTCTGGTTGATATCAAAAGTCTCATCATGCACCTGGACCGGCTGAGATGCCACCCTGTCGCTAGGGCAGGGCAGAATCGGTGTTTTATCCTAATTCTATAGTGTACAAAGTTGAACTCTGAAGTTGTGAACTGAGCCAATCCAACATAGCAAAGAGTTCTGTTCTCACTTCTTCCAGAAGAGATGGAGAGAGCAGGGGAGACAACCCACAGAAAATTCACACAAATCTCCCTTGGAGCTGAATTGCATTTCATAGGAGGTTGGGTTGGAAGATGGATTCTGTGGAATTCTCTGGACTTTGAGGCTGTCCCAGGCTCAATATCCTTCTCTGGAAACTCTGTCGGTCCCTGAGCAAAACCTTGTTGAGCTTCAAGGGATAGAAAGAGGAAGGAGAAGGCTCATTTCTTTTGCTAGCATTTACACCGTCCCTCCTTCAGGCTAGCTAAGGAATTACAGCTTGCCTTGTGTTCTTGGGCATCATCCATACCAACCCATATATTTGTATATTTAGCATTGCATGCTTGATTTCTATTAGTGCAGGCCCATATTGGGTTCCTGCATAGTTCTCAGAGGTTGTGCTCGTGCGTGTGTGTGTGAGAGAGAGGGAGAGTATTAAATCATGTTTTGTGAAATTGAGCTTGCAATTCATGACATGTCCTCCTTTTTCCGTTCTCTGCAAAACATTGGCACAACTGAGGGGCTTTGAGCCGGACAAAGGAGTGAAATTTCATTTCTATTCGGCATCCAGGAACAAAAAAACAACAACAAGCCTAAGCAGTTTTTGAAAATAAATGCAGCTTTTCTACAACACCAGCAAGAGCAAAGAAACCACTCCTGCACAATTTTGCTCCAAGGGACTTACCAGCCATTTAGCTCAAAGAACAGCAATAATTAAAAAAGGAGGACGCTGAAATGCCATCAGCAGAATGAGCTGTTAAGGCCCACTGGATTTTGTCGGCTACAGCATAATTGCTGTACCGATTGGCATGGCTCTTTTCTCCAGGTCCTCCCCCACCCTGGGGCGAAGGAAGAAGTCTCTGGCAGGGATTCTGTGGGAGACAATTAACGTTTCGTTTCTCAGCTTGAGGTAGGCAGGAGGAGAGCACCGAAACTTCCAGAGACTGTCCCATCCTAAGACCCTTCAGGATGGCTGATTCAGGGTGGATGCCTACTGTGCTCCAGGCCAGCACGTCCCACCAAGAAGTCGCACGAGGAGACCACTAATCAGGATCTGAGCCTCTTTAGTGGTAACACAGACTGGCAAAGCCAGCAGAACTTCCGGACATGGTTAGCCCCACCTGAGGATTGCCACACGCCAGGTGAGCATGCCCTCAGAGGAACAGGTAGATTTTCTGGTCATGAACCATTGCTCAACCGGGAGCTTCGGCCCCAATGCTGGGCTTCTTGAAAATTAGGAAGTTCTGAGAAAGGCCTTGCTTGAGGAGGGACGGCATCATAGAAGCAACAAGACTCAATACAGCCCCACAAGGTAACCATTTAGGGGGCAAACACTTCAGACATTGGAAGTGGGGTGTAGAAAGCCGCAGTCAACCTTTGGCAGGTTGAAGACTGCCTAGAGAGGTCTTACTTCATCCTGTGGCCACTTGTGATCCAAATATAAATATCCCTATTTAATGCTAATAGAGCTTCAGGTCAATTTAATATCCCTTATTAACATTTGCATCGGCAAACCTTCCTTAAGTAATTAGAGGAAGAGAATTACAAACACTTTGCTGGGAGGGATAATTTGAGGAAGATTTGCAAAAGGCTTAATTGGGGTCATCTGGCAACTTCCATCTTGAGGGACATCCAAGCCAGGAAACCTCAGGACTGCCTGATAAAGCAAGTGATGGCCTGGCTAGAACTATCTCTGAAACAGCCAGAGTGGTTGTGAGGCTCATAGTTATTAGAGGGAAGTTGTGGGAGGCCTCGGGAAAACTTTTTTTTTCAACCAAGGGCATTCCTGTTTACTTACTCACTCTTTTCTCCCTTCCTTGACTATCATATAAAGGCCTTTGTGTGTGTGTGGAGAACAATTTTCAAGTGTCATTGATTTGGCCCAACGTTATGGGAAAGGAGTTGAAGGATACATCTCAAAAAGTTAACCTTTGATGCCAATGGCTGGCTGGTCTATATTACCCACATGAGGATGGGGTTGCCTGATCAAGGGCCCTCTTGGAAGGGAGTAGATTTCCGGAGTAGATTTCCGGAAGAGTCCCAAGCAAGGCCATTCCAGTGTCTGGGTTCATCGCTGCTTTCAGTCAGTTTCAGTTTTTATTGTGGCAATGCAAGGCTGCGCAAATGCATGTTTTTCCCCCTGCTAGATTCTGAAGGATTATAAAACGATGAAGCCCCTTTCCAAGGCTGCTCTGAATCATTTAGTCACAGCATGAACACATGATGAATAACACCCTATTCCACTCTGCTATTCATTTTTTTAAAAAAACATGTGGTACATCATGTGCAATTAAGTCACATTTCAATACCTCTTAATTTCCTGAGATTAATGCTGGGTGTTTCAACCTTGTGCGCAAGCCTTTAAGAAAGCCAGATTTTTATTAGCTTCATCTGAATATCAAATTATTCTGAGTAATAAAGCAACAATGATTTAAATTTTGCAGACAACCTCTTTACTGATGAAAGGAAACTCGCAACGACCCTGGACTTCTGGAGAAAGGGCCATGTGGATGCCATTGATGGAGCCGACGAATTTGTAATTGATCTGAAGACACAAGTCCACCCAGATCCTTCTGCTCTCGGTTTTTTGGAGAAAGGTTCAACCATCAACTGAATGGCAGCTGTCATTCTCTAAGACACAGACTTCTTTCCTAAAACTATGATGGGTTCCAGTCCCTCAGAGCATTTGAAGAACTTGGAGGAATGTCCCCTGAGAGAGGCTGAGGCCCGCTCTCTGTTGTGGTGGTATGTGGGACAAAGACAGGAAGCCCGTCACCAGCAGAATAATAGAAAACGATGTCCAGCCAATGAGCAATTTCAGAGGGCAGTCAGAGACCTGAAAAGCTGGTAGGATTTCCCTTCTCTTGATGGGTTCCCCCTGGACATCCACCCATCAGGAATGCTTTGATTTTCTGCACTAAGAAAGGGGATGGAAATCATGGGCTCAGGGGCCCCATCCGACTTGCCAGAACGAAACAGACTAAATCCAGACATCTGTTTTCAGAGGTTAAATATGTGAAGGGCATGATCTACTCGAGCAAGAGTGCTTTTCAGGCCCTTCTACAGAGAAAATGTGTGGGCAGAAACCTGAGTTTTGAAGGCTAATAAATAAGTAAAAACTAGTTTTTAATTTAATGCCACTTGTCCTTTGTTCCGGAATTCTGACAAGGATGTTTCCAATTCCTGTAATGTCTGTTTTTCATGTTGGCTCTTTGGCCGTTCACTTTTAATCTCCTCAGTTTAGTTCATTTGAAGGAATGAGTTGCCTAGCAGGAGGAGGGAAACTGGGGGAGGAGAAGGCTCGTTTGATATTGTTTCCTCCTTTTATGCTTTCCCTGTTTAGGGGGGAAATGCATCATCAACGCACCAGAGAAGATGACAAAGTTTTGGTCACCTCAGACTTCAGTTTCCTCACTGGGAACTTATGAGCAGCCGTCGAAGTGGCAGCTGGGAGCCATTCCGATGACAGAGCTGAGCAGTTTAAGTAATATAATAGCATTTCTTCTATCCCATTAAATTTCTAATTTCTTTTGCAAAAAACATGCATTGAATAAGGGGGAAAAAACAACAACTCTCCACTGAATCTGTGGCTTATTCTATTTAATTAGCTGCCTTTTATGAAAAGCAGGCAAACATCAGCTGCACTTAAACACACGGAGGGAAATACGTTCTGGTTAGGCAGCTCGCCCGTCTTCTTCGGATGGGACCATCAATCATTTGCTGCGCTCCCTCTTTCCTGGGTGTGGAGAAGTGCTGGATGAAGAGCTGAATCCGTGGGACCAGAATCCGTGGGAAGGAGGAACCGCTGGGGATTTCGGGGGGTCCTTCTAATGTTTGCAGCCAGGGAATGTTTGAAATTGACTTCCAAACCATCAGGAACCTTTGCTGTCATTTGAAATATGCGCCTGGTGTACTAAGGAGGGCTGATGTGGGGGGGAGAAGCTGCAAGAAGGGATCTTCTCCCAACCTTCACCCCCAGATGGGGAAGGGGCGTCTCTCGAACCAGCTATTAGAAGAAAGCAGAAAGAGCCATGCGGCTAAAATCCCAATCTGTTTTTTAATTTGTTGACATGATACGTATCCCATCCATTCCAGCCCCTCTGGGCAGCTGGCTCCAAAATAGAAGAGCTATCATAAAGTTGCTAGTTGCTAATATTATAAATTGCTAGGGGCTGAGGAATACCCACCCCCACATCAGATGAGGAAGATCGAGGTAGAGACATCGAAGAAGCATTTTACCTGGAGAAGGAAGGACCGTGCTGGTACGCTTGCAAGGCCTCCAAAACCCAGGCCATTGTAGGGCCCAGAAAAATGGCCTGGAATGATAGGAAGGCAGACCCCAAAGAGACTGGAGAGCCACTTGTCTGAATCGAAGAGGGCAAAGGTGCCCAATCTTGGTAAGTTCAACTCCCAGAATTCCTCAGCCAGCCACGTCTTAAAGTTGCCAGGGTTGGACACCCCAGTTCTCCTGCTTGAGCAGGAGGTTGGACTAGAGGACCTCCAAGGTCCCTTCCAACACTATTATTCTGAATGTTAGGTGGAAAAAGGATGCAAGGCCATTCCTTAGCCTGGAAGGATCAATGATTATTCCAAACTTGGTTGCTTTGTAGCATCTGACGCCTGTCTTCCATTCTTTGGTTCGGTACCTCAGAGGCCTCCTTTGGAACGAAACATTTATGAGCTGATGCAGACTGTGTTTACCCACAGAAGACCTGCCTGTTTCTTTTTCAAAAGGAAAACCCACCTTTACCTGGGCTTCAGGTTTCCCTGGTCTGGCCGCGTGCTTTTTCTTTCATTTTGCTTTTGTCCGATTTGTATCTTTTAAACAGCTGGGAAAAGGGGGAGTGACAGGCCGTCAAAGTGTTCCACTCTCATGGCAAAAACAGCCCGTTCCTCCTAAAACGCCTCCCAACGTTAGCAGCCGCCATTGGCAGATCAATCAATGGAGGCTTTGGTAAAATAGGAGTGGGCTGAGCTCTGATTTCCAGGCCTGGTGGCAGCTCCTGTTCAGAGGCTGGTTCCTCCCAGCTTCCTCCATTCCACTTAGTGGTGGGCAGAGGAGCCGAAGGCTTCTTCTCAGAAAGACAGAATTTATGGGAGTCAAACATAGTCAAGAAACGTTACCTCTCAGCAACGCCTCCCTTTGAAACAAGATCAACACGTGTCTTTTATTGTATTTCGTGATCTTTCGTGTACCTCCCGTCTCCCTCAAGGTTGGGGAATTCTGAGAGCTGAAGTCCACACGTCTTCAAGTGGCCTAGGTTGAGGAGCACCGGCCTACAGATCACGATAGCTTCTCACATTCTTTGTTATTTTCAATCAATTAATGCTTGCTTTAATTTATATTCCATCTTTGTATGCATATGGCCCTGAAGGCGACAGTCAGTTGACCCAAACAAACCATAATACAGGCAAATATGAGAAGAAGAGGAAAAGAGGGAAGCCGCAATCGTTGTTAAACCGATTCTGGGCATGTGGGCATGGATGAAGCCTAGCAGCTGCAGCTGGCAATTCCACTCCTCTGATAGGAATATTTGCTGCCCCAAAGCACCACTGCAGAACAAGAAACATTTAGAAAAAGAAACAGCCTCTAGGCTCTCAGCTGACCTTCTTCCAGCCCTCCCTCTTCAATCCTCGGTTTGCAAATGGCAGAAGAGAAAGATCTGAAAAGGATTGGCCAGCGCAGCTCTCAACATCTTCCCGGAGAGCTGGAAACAACGTTGCCTTTTGATGCAAACAGGACTGTGCAGATGTCAGGGAGGACAGGGGTCATTTACCCCTCCCCCCCTGAAATGGCCGAGAGAGCTGGCCCTTTTGGACGCGCGTCCCTCCTTCAAAGTTGTGTCAGGCTCCATTGGCTGAAGCCAAAGGATCAGGCTCCGTTAAGGGCCACTGCGCTCGGCTCCAAATGAACGAGATCGCAAGAACACACAGAGCACTGGAGGTGAAGGAGAAAATACACAGAGATACAAGGCGACATGGGCAGCACCACGGCCTGATGTGAGAAGAAATGAGACGGCAATCAATGCAAACCTCGCGATTTCACACTCAGGAAATGAAGCAAACGCTATTACAGCTTAATGCGTTGTACTTTTGGAGACCCAGCAGAGTTCAGGCTGCCTGGATTTGCACACGGGGCCAAGCCATGGTTTGTTGCACAAGTCGCTGTGTTGGCCTTTCTGGAGAAAAAGGCAGGAGACTCACTAGCTCAAGTGACCATCAAATGCTTCCCTTTCAATTAGCCATCAGAAACCCAGGGTGTAATTCTTACACTTTGCGAAGCAATTTCCAATTGTTTAGCTCATTTACTTGATTCCTGCCTTTCACAGTGAACTTGTGGTTCGATTGGCATAAGGCAACGTGAATGATTAGAATTAACCCCCCACTGCTCATTTGAATTGCATAGCCAGAGCCCCCTCCAGGGCAGCCTTCGTTTCTACTATTCCTTCCTTTGATGGGTCATAATATGATCCCTTTCAAGTACTCTAAGTAATAGCATCACATCAAAGTAGTTTCCCCTCTTTATCTTATTCACAAATTGTTACAGTGCATATTAAAGGCGAGACAGTTTTAATATCACTTCCGTACTAATTTGCCAGTTGAAAGGTATCATTTTCCCTACAGCCGTTGCCTTCTTCCTCACCCCATTAATATCTTGGCCTCATGAATATCCCTAACTTAACATGTGTTTCCAGCAGTTTTTTCCCCCTTCCCCAGTCTAGGCAAATAATAGATTTTTTTGAGACAGGTCTAAACAGAAGTGGAATGCTTTAGATTGGATCAGTTCATGCTACAAATGACAAATCTAATTTTCTAAGGGTGAAGGATGCTGCACTCTATCCCTGGTCACCTGTGGGTGGGGCAAAAAGGACGGGATGTCCTACATCCACCTCGTGTCACTTGTGTCCTTGTCACAATGACATCAGGACACGTGAGCAATGAGGTCATGGTGGCTTCTGTTGGAGATCCATGAGGCCAACTCCTCCTTCTGTCAAAGTTCAAGAGAAATGTTCATATCCTCAAAGTGACCAGCCCTAAGCCAAGTTTCTTTGGGTCATCCCTGAACACGTGACAATTGGCATTGGTTGCCTGGCATGTCAACGGAGAAAATGCCCTTCTCACCCTTCAATGGCTGCCTTTCAAGGCCCAGGAGTCTGGCAGACCAGATGCTCCCTAAAGAATTTTGCTGGCCAGGACTGCATGAGGACGTTTTAAAGATTTGTTTGTAGATCAGTTGCGGGAAGAAAATATCATTTGTTGTGTTCTAAGAGAAGGTGATGGATTACTAAAATGGTTTGTAGTTGTTATGATGAAAGGGAAAATCATTTCTTTGTTTCTTTTCTTTTTTCTTACTATATTCTTATTTTCCTTTCTTTTCTTTTCTGCAATTTCTACTTTTGTTTTTATTCTTTTATTGTTCTTAGTTTGTATTCATTTTTATCTTTTTAATTGCCATGATTAATAAAAATTGTATGTCTAAAAAGAACATTCTGGGAGTTAAAGTCTGCACTTCTGGAAGATATCTAAAGAGAGGGAGAGGCTGCCAGAAACCAGAGCAAAAATGCTGCAGTGGGCTACCTCAAAGCCAAGCAAACCACAGGGTGGATTGTCCCAAAGGTGCTTGTCCAAGAGGCAACTGGACTTCCTTTATTTATTTATTTTTGATGGTGGAAGATGGAAGGAGTTACATTCCTTGTAGTCATCTGGTCATTACCACTCCCTCTGAGAGCCATTGAGGCCACTTGGAGGTTGATCTGTGCCCGAAGTGGGCGTGGAGCTGCTGAAAGGATCGCCTTGTAAACAGGGGAGAGGTTGTGTTGTTCAAGGAAAAACTAAGGAAGTCCAGCTGCCTCTTGGACAAGCACCTTTGGGACAAGCATGACCTGGAGGACTGAGAACCTCCATGGACACAGGATGGCTTCCGAGCATAAAGTAGAAACCCCGCCCGGGTGGTGGGTGAGATCAGGAACAAATCAGATGTGGAAAAACTCCTCCGAGTTTAATTTCAGTGAGATTATCCTTTGTCCTTCGCAGGTGGAGGCGATGGGTTGCACTCGATCAGATCCTGCTTTCATCTTCGCCTTGAGGGACTTATTGACTTTGGTTGGTGCTTGTAATTTATTTGCAGTCAAGAATACTGATTTTTTTTTTTGTCTGTTTTGTTAGTCTTTGGAAAGTGAACTGTTCCTGCTGGGATCTTGATCTCAGTTTATATTTTTGAGCTGTCTTTGCAGAATACCCGACTTCTCAAACTTGGCCACTCATCCTGAGCTGCCATTGATTAAAAAAAAAAGGGGGGTGGCTGGCTGCTATTTTTGGGAAGAAAGGGACTGCCTATCAGAAATAGTTGCAATCTGTACTTAAACCTTTGCCTGGCCAGAGCCTTATGTAAGAGAATTAAACAGAATTAAGATTTCTATACAACCCACCGCATCCCAACCTCCCTACTTCCAGAAGTCCTGCCGCCCAGAGACACAATGGCTGCTGTTTCGCTCCCTTTATCTGCAGCTCTGGTTTTGGCATCATTAATAGATGAAGAGCCCTTTTACCTCGCCTTCCTTCCCTCCTTTCTCATTCTCTTTCAGAATACTTAATGGTGAAGAACAGTTTTAAAGTTTTTTTTCTTTTCAGCCCAGGAAATGAAACGAAATAGAAAGGCTCATTTGGAGTGTTAAAAAATTGAGGAGGTGATGATGGAACCTGCCCCCCCCCCCGCCCAGCCGACCAGAGAAGGCGCTCCTGTCTCAGGGACCGAGATTTCTCAGAGGTCCCCTGCAGCGACCAGCATTGCCTCCCCCCCCCTCCAAACACGGCCCCCTTTCAAACCCCTCCAGGAGCAACTAGGGCGCCCACCCAGCAGGGTAAGGCAGGGTGGCCCAATTTCCGCCTCTTTGTTCTCACCGCTTCTCATCACTTCTTTGGAGGAGGGGAGATATAGAGGTTGTGGGTGTTGGCTGGCAACTCTGCAGTTTTGGTCCCAGCACATCTGGAAGGCTTCAGATGTTCTATGTCCTTTTTCCTCTTCAGAGCTCCGAGTGGTCTCCATACAGGACCCAGGTGCGTCTGGAGCAGAGACCCGGCATGGCTCAGGGGCCTTCTTATGTTTTCCATCCTTCCTTCAACTGGTTCCGCTTTTTAATAACAGAGTAACAGGGTTGAAAGGGACCTTGGAGGTCTTCTAGTCCAACCCCCTGCTCAAGCAGGAGACCCTAGACCATTCTGGACAGATGGCTGTCCAGTCTCTTCTTGAAAGCCTCCAGTGGTTTTTACCTTCTCCATGTAAAGTGAGCATGTTGGTAAAATGGAGGGCAGCTTATCTTGATCGCTTGTGGAGGATTTACTTGGGATTTATGGGAACACAATTTTGTGGCTGTGCTGGAGGGGCTTTGGCTTTGCTCTCCCCCCACCGGCCCCGCTCCGTATTCTGCAAAGCAACTGTGTCTTGATCTCCGTGTTGTAAGGAGGGTGCAATTCAACCCTCTTCCTTTTAGGGAAGGAGCACCCAGATTTACACCTCAATTGCCAGCGACATTTCCAAACGGGACCCTAAGGTTGATGATCGACATCTCCTGGAGTTTTCTTCAACCTTGATAATGAAACATCTGACAGAAGTAAACCTTTTGAGCCATAGACCCTCCCTTCAGGACCTTCTCTCCCGGCCCACCGCCTAGTCTCCTTTTAGGTGGAAAAAGAGATCTTTGTCATGGTCTTTGGCAAAGACTTCCAGGGCTGCATTTCAATCACCGTCTCTCCCAACTGGGGGCATCTTGTGCTGCTGAGACCCACCCTCACAACAGGGTCTCTTTGCAGGAAGGGGCCAGCCATTCCCTCTCTCCCTGACCCCTTCTGCAAAGCTGCCGCGTAAATTGCCTTCTCTGGAGGCTGTAAATCCAAAACCCGGGGAAAGGGACAATAAATTATGACATTTTCATTTTATAGGATAGATTTTGATCGGCTTGACCAGCTAGCTATTCCCCCGCTCCCCCCGATGCTGTGCAGGCCGGCCACAGCCTTCAGCCAGGGAGAATGGAAGACATTGGGGAACCAGGTCTAAGTCATCGTGTTATCTGGTCAGGGCCTTCAGGGGCTAATATAGCCGTTGGGTGAAGCTCTGAAGAATGGCCTGGGGGGCAAACCCCTCTTCTAGGACTGTCCCCCCAAACCCTTGGCCTTCAACGGAGGCTGCCTGCATGATTAGGACAGACATCTTCTGACTATTAGCCTCACCTACTCTCTCATCCATAGATTTGCCATGTCCTCTTCAAACCTTCTAAAATGACTATCCTCACCTCTGATGGCAATGAAACCCATTAGAGAAAGCAGCAGTCCCAAAGGAGCTTTTTGCTCCTCATCCAGGGAGCTTCTTAAATTCTGACTGAACAGTTCAGTTCTTCAGTCAGAACTGAAGAAGCTTCTTGGATGAGAAGTGAAACGTCTTCAAGGACAAACCAAGAAAATCCAGTTGCCTTTTGAAAAAGCACCTTCGGGACAACCATGACCTGGATGGCAGAGAATCTTCAGAGACAGAGGAAGCAGCATCGACTTACGTTCTCTTTTTTCTAGCAGATATCTCCCCCGAGAATCACCCTTGGGGCTCTTTGCTTCTAAATGGGTTACGAGCCCCGAGGTGGAGGTTTGAGGGCAACATCTGAAGAAGGGCGAGGAATTTGCACAGACACCTTCTCTCTCCCTCATTAGACACACGGCGGTAATCTCTCTCCATCTTATCTTGAGTCGTGTCAGTCGAGGAAGGAGCTCTACTGAATGGACCCGGAGAACAAACATATTTGATTATCCGCTTTATTTCCAAATCACCCTTTAGCCATTGACAGAGTCTACTCTTCATTGCGTGTTTAGCCGAAACATCAATATGGCGTGTGAGTTTGCCAATATTTGCAGAAGGATTTTTGCCCTGTCCACGTTTGACATCTGCTCCGTTCTAGTTGCAGAAGGCTAGTTTTGTTTTCCAAAAGAGAGAAAGTCACGAAGGATGAATGGAAAGAGACCGACCAGAGGGGAATGTGTGCAAACATCAAGATTAAAAAAAAAAGAAAGAAAGGGGGGAGAGAGAGAGAGAGAGAGAGAGAGAGAGAGAAGAGAGAGAGAGAGAGAGAGAGAGAGAGAAGGTAAGTCAGAAGGAGGTAAATGCACGGCTGGGCTAAGGCCATTTCCCCCCTAGTGACTTGTCACATCTTCTAAAGACACCAAACATCATTGACCCAAAGTAACAACCGTGAGGACAGGGTTTTATGGCACTCCATCGATGGCTGATAATGTGGTGGAGATGCTAAAAGTCACTTGGGAAATAGCCGTACAGAACAAGAAAGGAATCTGTCAATTTCACCGTCTCATTTTCGCAAGTCGGTTTTGCTCCATTTTTGCAGGAGTTTCTTTTTTTAAAAAAAAGCCAGTTTGTGCCCATATTTCCCAATAGATACACCTTGATATGGAATTCTGCCTCTAGTGCAGCTTTTGGGCCACGCTTCTCTGAATAGGAGGATTTTTAAAGACATTATTCGTTCACACACAGAGAGAAAACATAGATCCTTCTCACCGTATTTCCATAAAGGTTTTAAACAGGAGTACAGTGAACGATTTGGAGACCTGCACATCCAGAAGGAGACCGGGCTGCTTCAAGAAATTAAAGCGCTTGCATTAAGTTCCAGCTGAACTCATTTCTTTCTTCCGTCTAATAAAGTGCCATTTCTACATGAATCTTTATGATAAACGATTCCAAAGCCAGAGGCTGTGATGAATGATCTAACAGAAATGCAATTCGGTAATAAATAGGAGAGCTATATTTTCCATCTTGGTCGAAGGAGGAGGAGGAGGGATGGATGGACCTGAATTTTATGTCAAGGTTGCTTTGATGGGGAACTTCAGGCTTCGCTACTCCCTCTAAAGACAAGAAGGGAAACTGGATGGAGTGGACATTCTTCATCTGATCTCTCAAATCAGCAGCAAACAGTCATCCTACTCCAAGCTAGGTCTGCAGGCACTCCAACACAGGACTTAAGGAAGAGAGCAGGACTGTAGTCCATTCTCCATGTTGCTGAGATGAACTAGGTGGATGGAAGACACCCCAAAACTGCAAGTTTGAGCTTGACCTAGCCGAGGTCTGGTTCAATAGAAGAGAATCTCCGTGGCTCAGGGTCAAACTGCAGAGTCCTTGGTGCCCTCTGAACTTGGCTGTTTTCTTGCAGACATTTCGTTACCCATCTAGGTAACACCATCACTGGAAGGGAAGGTGGGGTTTTCTCCCTATTTAAATAAGCAGCTTCCTTCCTTTCAAGGAATCTGGGCGTGCTCCGTCCTCTGCCTCCCAGCAGCCCTGAGAAGGGATCCCTCCTCCACGCAGGAGAACAACTTCTCCGTTCTTGCAGGCTGTACCGGTTCTTTTCCGATGGCGGATTTTGATGGGGATTCTGAGATTCTCACTTGGCTCAGAGACCTCAGGATCTGGTTCTACCTCCCATCAAAGAGTCAAGAAATGGACTTCGAGACCCCCAGCTTCTCCTCCATCCTGCAGGACCTAGAGGTGAATGTATCATTCTGATGAATGTATCATGCTGGGTTTTTCCCCCCCACAATTGCCATTTTTCACGAGGCTGTTTCAGTTTAGTTTTCACTTCTTCCATGCTGAAAAATTGATTGTTGCCAACAAAATCCAAAACAGCCAAGGACTTGCGATTTTGATGGATTTTATATCTCTGTGTTTCTTTCCTTCACACCAAGCCCAAGGGGTGTTGCTTGGAAAATTGAAATTAATCAAAATTAAAGGCTTTGATATGATTTCCTGCCAGAACCTAAATCACCAAGATGGACTTGCTTGATCTCTTTCTGGCCCACTTGGTTTATCTCTATGGAGTCGATAAAATTTTCATTCTCTTTGTTTATTCATAATAATAACGGTATGAAATGATTTGGCTTCCCTGTTCTTCCACCAAATTATTTTTGTTTGCGTTGATTCCTAAATATTGGACTAACTTCAAGCGATAATGCAGGATGGAGGTCGGAAATCTAAAATATCATCTGCTGGCTAAATATTTCGTGGCATTTCTCACCACTTATTTTGACATAAATAAAGATGGGCTACTAAAATATTTTCAGCTTCTGGGAGCCTGTCAGAGCCTATCAATGTCTCCTTGAGCCCCTTCCTGACCATAAACCAAGAAGCTGCTTGGTTTGGGTAGTCAAGCTTGCTCAGAGGAAGGACTCACAGCGTGTTTATTGCTTGCTCTTCTACCTTGTTGCATTCTGGATGTTCATTTTTCCTGGAAAGCACTTATTTGTCCTTCAAAGGGTCTCCACAAACTATGGTCAACAAGTCAAGATGACGGGCATGAAGGCACGTAGGAAATAGAAGCAGAACTTCAGCAGTACAGCTGGCATCTTTTGACCCTTCCTTGTGTGCCTCCCATGGAATCTTTGCCATGCCCCAATTGGGCAGATCTTAGAAAGGGATTATAGACGGAGCCCAGGGTTCACTTAGGGACTCAGTTGGCCAAGCAAACCGGCCCCTCAGAGGCCTCAAATGCTTCCGGTGGGGCTAGAAGAGTTGGACTCCGGGGTGTTCAACAGTTGGGTAAGATTTACACCCTGCTGCCTGGCCGTCTCCATAGTCCACCCTCTTGCTGGCTCTCTTGGCTCCTGCTGAGCTTCTGACAGGACTTACCAGGGAGCAGAAACGGCGTTTTGCTCCTCATCACAAAGGTTTCTTGCTTTCCTCTCGAATTCCAGGCTCACCTCAACCTCTTAAGTTGGGCTCCCAGATACCCCATTTCTTGAAGTGAGTCTACCCTGGAGAACATCGCAGGACGTATGTGGATAACGAAGGTCATTTCAGTGAGTTGTTCTCTTCACCTCATCTTCAGAACATCCTGCTCGGTGGAAGTTCATTCCTATGAATAATCGTATTGTAATTTGTTCTGCGTATAAGGTACATGCCTTAGATCTGTTTGGAACCATTGGAGGAAATTCAATTCCTCCTGCATATTAGGGGATGAAGCTTCAGACCCAGCTAGCTCCCTAGAGAAGAAAGACCTCAGGCCTCATGACTTGAAGCGGACTTTGATAGTGGCCACCAGAACCCTCTGAACATGGCTGCCAAAATTGAACAAAGGGGGAATTACTACATCCTTGGAAAGAGATCCTATTAAGATATGTTATAATTTAAATTGAATTGTATTTCAGTGGCAATTAAAATAAATTTAATTTCTGCCTTGGCCAACGTACTCTTCACCCTGTCCATATTCCCTTCCTTGGAATGGGCTCTCAAGTGTCCAGTAGAAGGCCCCTGACCCATGTCTGGGCAAAGTGTCCATGGGGCCCCACAGAAAGGAGAGCCCCCCTCTTCATAGAACGGTGAGCTCTCCCTCTCTGGCAGCAAACGCATTACATCCAGTGAAGGCAGCCAAGCTCTTGTGAAGGGAAATGACAAGGCCTCTATCAACTTATCCTCAGATCACTGAACAGGGAAATTAGCATGGGAACCAGCAGTGCTATGGGAGCAAAATTAAATCTCAGAGACTGGCAAAAATCTGGCTCCAGTTGCAAGCCTTTTGACCTTTCCTTGCGAAGAGGCGAGGGCCAATGGAGCTTCAATTACTGGGAGCACGACCTCCCTCCAGTGTTCTTCGGCTACTCAGTAATCTGCTCACAGCCTGAATTTGTCCCTGCAAACCTAGACATTTGCTATCTGATCTGCTGGCACAGATAAACAGCTGTCTCCCCCCGCCCCACCTCCCCAATCTAAATGCATTGACTTCCTGGTAGGGAAGATAGCCTCCGCGAGTCCATCTTAGATTGCGGATTATGCGAACGCCTTGCTTGCCACCTTCATCCTGGTTTGAAGCAGCCCTCCCCTTCAACGCTGGGTTGGTGCATCTCATTTCAGGCAGTGCACAGATCTCTCTGTGCATGTGGGCTCTGGGAAGTTGCCAACAAAGGGTTAGAAAAGTGGAGCCGTGCCAAGCTTTGGTTTGGAGAAATGTCGAGGGCGGTGTGGTCAAATCTCTTGATCAAAGCAACTTGCCAAATTAGATCAATGATTTGAGTTGAACTAAATTAGGTGGGTCCTGTTTTTATAACGAATTGACTTCCTGAAGTGAATCAAATGGGTTACGGACTTGAATCTCTGCACCTGATCAGCTCCTGGACTCAACCAGTCCAAACCAGCTTGCTGACCTGGATCAGATCAGATTCTCCCCCTGCCCCTCTGGCTTCCCCTCCCAACAAGGATGCATCCAGTCCAGCCTGTTGCTTCCCACAACGGTTGACACAACTCCCTTCCTTTCAGTCTCCCTGCTGTCCCTGTGAGCTATTTTAGGCTGAAAGGAATGTTGAATATTGAGATGGGACTAAGTTGTGCCCTTCTGGTGTTCTTCCCACTACAGTTTCTGTGATTCCCTGTCAGTCCTGGTCACAGCACCCGTGGAAGGTGAGAGGCCTGGTCAAAAACACCCCAAAGCCCCCCAATTTTGGGGAAGGTTCCCTGGGGTGGGGGCTCTTGCAGGCCAAGTTCCATCTTTTTGGAAGCCCTGAGGCACCCTGGCAGATAGACGAGACCAAACGCCCCCAGAGACCAAACTTCCCAGCCTCTGACTCCCCACTAATGTCTTCCTAAGGTTATTCCGCCTTCCCCAAGCCAAGAATCACGAACCTGACAGCGGCTTGAGAGCGGCTTCGATCTTGAAACAAAGGGGTGGGTGTGATACACAAGGGCTGGTTCACAAGGTCTTGCTTATTTAAAAACAATCACTGGCGCCTCCCTTTCCTTTCTCAGAATAACTTCTTGCCTTCTGGAGCAGTCCGGCGATATGATTGGGGCCTCTCTGAAAGCTGCTCTTCAATTTATTCATAGAAATCTCTCTTTGGCCAAAGGCCTGAATGTGACTGATGGAGAATTATGTCATCTCTAATAAAACTTGAAATTGATTTGCACTTCCTGCCTGCCAGGACAAGACAAAACTCTACCGCGCAAGGCTCCGCCAGCCTCCTCGTTGTGGTTGAAAAGGATGCCGGCTCCCGAAACATTTATAGCTGCCGTGGAAAGGAGTCACATCCCTGTCTATAGATAGATACCCTTGATATGCAAGGCAACCAATTGGTTTCCTCATTGCACTTTCCCTTCCTCTGCCAAAAAATGACCCTTCCTTTCCAAAGGCAGCTCCAGGCTACCTTTACGGACCAAGCCAGGCCCCCTTGCTCTCCCTGCCAATTGAAGGGCCTCTGGGAACCTTGCACCCTCTGGGAAGGTTAAGCCGACCTTCGTCTGGACTCTTTCCAAAAGCTTCGGGAGATAAGCGCCTCCTTTTCCTCCCTTGGTCGTGTGACAAAGGCTCCAGTGACATGATCTTGGCTCACTTCCTGACCTTGTCAGAAGTTGCCCTTGCTGGGAGCCTTCTCATTCTGACAAATATTGAAAGGTTGGGAGACAAACATCTGCTAAAGTTTAAGACTGCCAAGGGCGCATATTTATAAATGCGGAGTCCTCGTTGCTCTCTGAGCTTGGTTGTTGACTTGCAGATATTTCATTGCACAAGTAGGTGGCATTGCCAGGGTGAGGGACAGTGGAGTTTGCTCCTTGTGTACAGTAGCTTGCCCTGCGAGTGTGGGGTGTTTGCACGTGGTTTTCTCCTTTCTAGTTTCTTGATGAGGGCGTTGCATATGTATTTGTAAATGATCTGCTTGACAGGTTAGGTGATCAAAGTTGTAGGTGACTTTGGTGAATTAGAGGGGACGGCAGACACCTCAGAGCATGCGAGCCAGGAGGGTCCCAGAAAGGTACAAGAATGAAGTAAAAAGGACAGGAGGGACTAATGTGAGGACCTTCATTGGGTCAGTAAAAAATCAAAGGTATAAAAAGGAGGAAACCACATTTGGCAGGATCTGGGCATCTCTACGGATCACAAACCGATCACAAAGCAATAGCTTGCTGGCACTAAAACTGGGTTTTGATAGAGGAAGGGGAAGAATTGTTTGGAATTCCTTCAGAAGATAGGAAGAGAAAGAAACAGATTATACCGAACATCAACAAGAAAAAAACCTTAATGGATTTTGATAATTGCAAAAGCTGAGGAATGATGGGGCAAACCGCCTTGAGAGCAATGGAGGACTTTAAACAGAATTTGGACTGCGTGCAGTTGGGGGTTCTACATTGGTGACGAGGGGGTTGGGCTGGATGATCCCTAAGGTGTCTTCCAAGCCTTTATGACCGCCCCACCTGGACTCTGCCGTCTCCCTGGTTCCCCGTTCTTCTATTCCGCCCCATGAGTAGCCCTCAAGAGCGAACGCTGCCTCCCAGGAACCTATTCCAGGCGGGGGAACACGGGCTGATGCTTCAGAAGGCTGCCAAGGGGAGAAACCATCGGAAGGATGCCCTTCCCTTGCTTCCAGAAGTTGGATTCATGTCGAAAGAGAAATCTAAAAGGAATTCTCCGGCAGAATAAGGCAGAACAATTTTCTTTTCAGCGGTATGAGCAACTGCAGCTGGTGTGCGCAGGAATGCAAACCCATCACTGATGCTGGATTTCAGAACTCTGGGTTGGATTTAT
The DNA here is from genome assembly GCF_049901735.1 of Notechis scutatus. Taxonomy (NCBI): domain Eukaryota; kingdom Metazoa; phylum Chordata; class Lepidosauria; order Squamata; family Elapidae; genus Notechis; species Notechis scutatus. The sequence continues at coordinate 16,615,239 of NC_142020.1, read as the reverse complement.
TATGCTACCCGATCATTTTGATGTCACATGTGTATCACAACATTTCCTTCTGTTTGCACAGCAAGCTTGGAGGGGATGGGAAGAATTAGTTCTCTTCCAATTGGCAAAAGCAACTTGATGTGGACACCGGCTCCAGTGCAGAGAAAGGTTTAGAAAAGGGAGGCCGTTGGGCTATTGATCAAGAAAACAAAGCTAACCTTCAGAGCAACTGCTGGCGTGGAAGAGAGAGTCTCCCTTTCTTCTCATCAATCTTCCTCCACACCCACCTCCTCCTCCTCCACAAGGGAGGCATCAATCACTCTGAGGCTTCCTCCGAGGAGGTGGACGGAGATCCGTGCTGATCTGGTCAACTGGGGAACCTGTCTCTCAAGGCCTCCCTTTGGCCCTGGGCTCTCTGAAGCAGCCTCACTCCACTCCGTTTCCGAGCGTGGAAGGGCAAGGCAGCTTCGTCAAAGGAAAAGGGAGAACAAGTTGGAATCCAATGCCAAGCGAGACTTGCGAATTGCCCTCCATTCCAATTAGCCGGGCAAAAGCTTGGGATGAGCCGTGGTGGTGCAGTGGTTGAAGAGCAGTGTTGCAGGCTAACTCTTTATATAGCTCTTTAATTTATATAGCCACCCATCTCACATATATGACTATCGGCAGCTTACAAATAATTAAAACATTAAGCAGCAGAAATAGTGCAACAATTAAACACATGATATAAAAGGTCTATAAGGAACATCATCAAATTCATAAAACTCAAGGCCGGGATAGTCACACCAATCAATAACAATCCCTACACCATGCAAGTGAACTTCTAGAAGAACGTGAGAAGCCAAAGGCAGCTGAAATGGTCCATTTTATGGGATCACTGCCAAAGAAAAGAGAATCTGAAACTCTTGCAAGACCAACCTTTGGGAGTCCTTGTCCTAAACAAATCAAACAAAACACAACGGAGTTTGACCTTCCCCCAAGCATGACACCTTCTGTGGTATGATTTCTACCGCTCTCTGGTCTCAGTCTTTGTATTCAGAATCAAGGACATTGGCTAGCCATGCTTTGGAAACCTGTCTGAAATGATCCCAATTCTTCTTCCGTGGTCCATCTGGCAGATGTCCCTGGTCTTCCTCCTCCTCCTCCATATTTCAGCAGAGTTTTCATTCACAAAACAAGTGGTAGCATTTAGAATCAGGAATGCCACATTTCACTCTTCTTTAGTTATGGACGTAGTTCGGTGATATCCATGACATTGTCCCAAAGAAGTCCTAGTGAGCCATCAAGAAGAAACCAGAACATAAGGAGCTTGAGTTGGAAACTTGAGGTCCAGAACTAACCCAGAATGTAAGTAGAAACCATATTGTATCACATCAACAAGCTGAGTATGTCATATCCTCCGGAGTTAGAGGTTGTATCACTTTAGGAAGGCCCTGGGCACGACAGCTCCAGCTCTGAGGCTGGTTTCCCCACAGTTTTACTAGACCCCAACCACACAAGAGGGCAAGACAGCAATAGAACAAGACGTTTAAAGATTCAGTCAGAACCAGTTTTGTAGAAATAACACCTTGAGCATCAAGCACAGAGTTGTTCGTCATGACCTTTATTTATTTATTTCCAGCATTTACATCTTGCTGACTCTGGAAGGACGCCTGGTGGTTTACTCAAAGCTGCACATGGAATCTATTAAAACCATCAAAGAGGCTCTGTTCCCTCATCGGCCTACGTTCTCAATTTTCTGAAGAATATTTATACTTTTCCTTATTCAAAAGTTGCCTTTGTTTGGATCAAATAAAAAGAGCTCATCCTTTCTGCACTGACCTTATTCCCATAAATAGAAAGTAGGCGAGCTTCAGCAGGCAGTCAGCTTAAAATGGTTGGTTGTGTAGCAATGAAATAAGAGATTAATTTACTGTAATTATGAAGCAGCGAATCTGTTCAACTGACTGGAATTAAACTTAGCGAATGTTTAGCATTTAAATACTGCATTTGACACCAACGTATTTCTTACTTTCAATTAACAGCAGTTCCTCTATGCTGAAGAAGGCTTCATTGCCAAATTGTTGTGAGCACACACTCACACAGGCACACAGCCCACCACACTAGAAGGGAAAAAAGAAGTCCTATTGTTGTTAATACTTTGGATAATTTGGAACGGAGAAGCACTCCCATTAATCTTAGCAGCTGTAAAGATCCTTTATGTAAGGACAGTAAACAATACACTTTCGGAAGATGGAAGTAACCTACTTTCATAGACTGCTAAATGGGATTCAAGTGAATATTCAAGGAGGAATAAAATTCCCCCAAGAATTCTTTCTTCTGAACTCGACCAAATCCTGGAGTTTTGCCCCAGAGTTGCTCCTTTATTTCTAAAAGACCTTCTGGTACCAATACAAGAGAATCTCTGTAGATCAGGGTGGGATTGTGAGCTTGCTAGAAGGCAGTGGGACTTGTGGAGAGGAGGGGGAGGAGGAGGAGGAGGAGGGGGCTATGGGCCTCTGGTCTGGGTGGTTTTCTTGCAGACATTTCATGATCCAGCTGGGGAACATCATCAGTGACAACGTTCCCTAGTTGGGCCATGAAACACCTGCGAGAAACCAGCCCAGCTCCGAGAGCCCCAAGGGCCCCACAAGCCCTCTTGTTCTTGTTTTGTTCCTCTGCCTTCCTCAAACTGCTGGGTATCCTTTCACAGCTCCGTCTCGGCACTTCCTCTCCTACCAACCAAAATCCTAATCTGCTCTCTGGGGACCCGTAATTTGGCCAGGCTGATTTCCAGCCAAAGATGGGAATATTTTGCACTGATATTGTTGATTCAAAGTGGTTGCGCTCTTTAAAGCACGCGCAAAAGTTCTGAGGAAGAGGAGGAAAACTTCCCTGAATCACAGGTGGAGCTTGTTCTGCCCCTCCCCCCCCAGCAATAGCAAGTAGATTTCTTACCTGTTAGTAGACCCTGGATTGTGAATCAAGGTCTCTTGGGATGGATTGGCAGAGCAGCTGCGCTGGATCCAGGATCTGCAGTGCCATCCTTGGTGTCTTGACCCCCTTCTGCCATTACCATTGCATCATGGCCTCATTTGCGCGATGGGATCACAACGCAGGGGTGTCATTACGGCTTGCATCGATATCTAGGCCAGCGCACCTGGATGCACACACTGCTGGAAAAGGAAAGAAGTGGATTTTCCACCCAGAGCGTTGGAACACCTTGAAATTAAAGTTTCTTGTTTTAAAGGTCAGGCCGTTCCTGTGCAGAGTCTAAAGAGAAGGACATTTCAATTCAGCAGAGGAGAAAGGCCTTCTTGTTCACAGGTGACTTGTGGACTTGGGCTTAGTGTGCCACGCTAATGAAGGCCTCCCACGCACCTTCTTTTTGAGTCCTGCTTCCAGGGGGGCAGCCCCAAGGCCCCAGGTAGCATCTGTCATCCCCAGCCCACCCAATTTCCACCTCCCCGCCTGGGAGGAGTTTCCCCCTGGTTGAAATGAGAGACTCAAATGCAGGGAATCTGAAATGCCAGGCTCTGACCTTTCCTTCACTCATATTTTCCACTCTAGCTGAGCATTAACCTCCCAAAAAGGTTCTTGGACAACTGGGGAAGGGAGAGGAGGCGGGGCGGCGGTCCTTTGAAAGGAGCTGAGCAGATTGGATGGCTGTTCAGCAAAGGTCTTTCATCAACCCCAGTTTGATCTTTAAATCTGGTCACGGGGGATGCTGCTGACCTTTCACAGGGGCACAGAGGTGTGGCCTTCTCCAGGACCACCCCTAGATTTTACCCCCCCCCCTTTCTGGCTTCCTCATCCCTTGGCTCACCTCTCACCTGTTGAAGTTAATGACCTGAAGCTCCAAGATGCTCTGATAACTGGTCTTTCTGTGGAGCAGAGAAGGAGATGCATTTTCTTGCAGCAATTGGTCACCCAGTACCTGCAAAAAAAAAGAACGGGCTGAATCAGGTTTGGTGAGGCCAACTCTGGCAGGTAGCCAGAGGGACTGTAGAAGGCCTTTTGCAGAAGTTTTGGGGTTTGGGGGGGTTAGAACAGTCACCAGAGCTCAGGAGCGTCAGGTGCCCTTTCCACGAGGATGCAATGATAGAGAAGACGTCACCGTAGCTTCTCCTGGACACCTTTGCTCCAGTTTTTTGGAAAATGGTCTGGCTTGGAGGGGTTAAAGATGGGGGCGATGGAATGGTGCTTTTCACTCCCGGTCCCTGACCATGTAGTGGGCATAGGAATAACTTGGAGAAACAGGTGCAAGAGCCTCAAGCAAGGCAGTGGCTAGATAAAGGAAGTTTGAGTCTGGGGCAGGTCTGTAACCCGTGTGAGCATCCCAGGCAAGACCCCTCCCCCCATGCTCACAAAGGCAAAGGGAAGCATATAAGGACTTGCAGGATCCTGGTACTGTAACCTTATAGTAAGTAGCATAAGCATCCATCATTTGGATTTCCTAGCCTGGCCCAGGAGCTTGCAAGAGCTGGCAGATCACAGCTCCCTTTTTCTGAATCATTTCTAGTTTATCATAATCCTCCTTAAGGTCAGGGGCATAGAATTGGCTACAGGAAATAAGGTGGAATCGGGCAATTGCCAAGTAGGATGCAATCATTATTTTCCATGATTCAGAAATATACATTATGTTGCTTCCGTATAAACTTATCTTTGCTTTTTTCTCTCCCTTCTTCTTCTTCTTTCAGCCACATCATCCTGAACTAATCACAAAACTTGACTCGATTTTTCCAAGCCAAAGTTAGAGAGATTCATCCATCTCGGGTAATAAATATATTATCCAGCTGGGGACTTGCAAAGGAAATCATTTTCAGTGGTTCAGCGCAAAAGTGGGAAGTGAGGCTGAGATTTCCTTCCTCTCGAAGGTTCTACCTGCCTACAAGGAAGGTAAAAGGGAAGGAAAGTGGTTTTCGTTGTCGAGAGACTGAGGGGAAAGTGATGTGTCGTTTAGGCTGGTGCTGTTTGCTGAGCACGGAAGGAGGCGTTGACTCACTAGGTCGGGTCTCTGGAGGCCCAATTGGGCAGCGCTGCAGAATTGAAAAGATCCATCACGGGGTCCGTCCGTCTCCATGTTGAGACCAAGAAACACCAACCAGGACGATTAAGAAAGACGCCTGGGCTCGCCGATCTCCAGGTCTCCGGTGCAAGGAGACCAGCCCGGTTATACTTTGACTTAAACTTTGATTAGGCCTCTGTGTTATTTTTACTGAGCTATCTCTTTCGTTTCATATAGTTGCAAATTAGTCCAACCGTATTTCACTGACAGGCCACTGAATCTACATATTAGCAAAACTACATTAAAATGCGGTGACATTGGTGGAGCTACAAGAGAAGCTCGTTAATTAAAAGGAAAATTCCCCCCATTAAAACTAAGCTGGCAGAAAAGAGCCTAATTTTAACTCCTTCCACCTTGCTAAAATCTACTCTTCCTAATTAATCAACCTCACGATGGTTAATTAAATCCCCAGTGGAACCGATTGTAGGTCCTGCCTTCTGATGGTTCAGCTTAGACTTCCAGCTCAGCCCTATAGTGAGATTAGGATTGGAGACCCATAAGTTGAAGGAACCACAGATTCCCTGCCACCTGCTCTGTCCCTGGATTGACCCAAAGTCCACGTCATAACTCTAGTCATTGTTGAAGCCCACGAAGAGCCTGACATTTGGCCCACAAATGGTCCACTTTGAATTAATTTCCTCTCTAATTACAAGGCGGTGATGGCCTGTGCTGTTACGTGAGGCCAAATACATTGATGGAGGGTTTTGCATAATGTTGACAAGCAGATTATGCAATGCAGGACCCAGTTTGGCCACCTCTCAGCTCCACGGCCTCAAGAGCACAGTGGCGAGTCCCATGTGGGATCTGATCCACAACCATGTGTGAAGGGACGGGATAAGAAAAGAGGCAGGCAGGGAGGCACCACGTCAGCAGTGTCCTGTTCTGAATGACTGACTTGAAAAAGGATGTTTTATCGCTCAAAAGATGCACCCCGCTCCAAACAATGAAAATGGGGTCTGGAGAGAAGGTCTCAATGAAGGAAGATTCCAAACGGGACCTTCCATGTTCCATTCCAGCTGAATTGCCCTGGCCGTCAAGAAAGGACCATGCACGAGCAAGTCCAGTCGATACCGTCTTCAGAAGAAGGGCACCCACTTTCCAAGAGGGGAATCTCAAGGGGATGGCAGATCTATTTAGATCTGCTGATCTTTCATCCTTCCGAAACTCTTTTATTTTCAATAAACGGAAAATGTTTGACTTTCAGTTCTTTCAACTCGGATGTCTGACCTGAAAAGGATGGAAGCCAACCCAACGTGTTATTTCAGGGTTGGTTCAGTTTTAAGCAAGAGAAATGGATGAGGACGGACCACAGTGAAAGCAAGGAAGGCGTGAGCTTCCAAGCGGCGTCTCTGCAATGCCGCTCCCCCTCCCCACTGCCCAGCCCCCAGGAAGGGGAGCTTCAACTGGAACAGATGGAAAGACAGGAAGCAAAATCGTGCAGTCAGATGGTGGTCATCTGAGTCGGGTCTCTTTAGGACGTGGATCTCGCCAATTTCTTTCTGCAGCCTGTGGAGTAATTGTGCCCCAAAGAGTGAGGACTTCATAGGCTGGTGGTTTCAGACGGTGGAGAACGGCTGCACAGCTGGTTAAGCATCTGATTACAACTCGGAAGGCTGAGCAACCTTGGTGTTGGAATAGATAATTAGATAACAAATTGGGGGGGGGGATAATTTGAGAGAGAGAGAGAGAGAGAGATGACAAAACCGCTGTCTTCCCCAAGTGGAAATCAAATCTCCATTTTCTTTGGAAACCTATTATTCTCTTTTCTAGGTGGCCACGGAATAAATCATGTTGCCGGGAACTCCAGACAATAACGGGAAAAGGGTGGGTGGGTGGGGGGTAAGAATCCAAGTATGAGGAGAGAGGTAGAAAAACATGAAACCAATTTTGTGAGTCTCTGGAAGACTCCAAAGATGCTTGCTTCAGCAACATAGAAACCGCCCAAGTCAGGCTCTGCCTCCCCCCGTTTCCCCATTTATCCAGCTGTCCATTTTATGCAGTGGAAAATGACGAGCGTTTAAACATCACTGGTGGACGTTCTGGAGAAGGCAGGTGGCAATGAAGCCAAATCTTCTTGCAAGAGGTTTTTCTTGCCCAAAGGTCTGCCGGGAGCATCCGTGGGATTCTCTACCCCCCCCCCAGCTCTTACAACAAGCCCATCCGATGGTTGAGTTGCAGTGATGATCCTCCCCGGTGGTTGGAGAGAGGAAACCAACGGCTGCATTTATACACGGAGCTCTCAATTTACACAGGGAGTGGGGTGGTGGTGGTGCTGGTGTATCTTTTTCTATTCCCCCCCCATCCATACCCCATGTCAATCAAGCTCTCTCCTCCCTTGCAAGAGGCAAAGGCAAGGAGAAAGCGGGGAGGGAGCCTCATGTCAGGCAAGTCCTGCCAGTCCTGATGGGAATTCTTTCAGATCTGCAGGTTGCAGAGTTCAGCCACCGAATGTTGCAACTCCTACAAAAATTCAAGGAAATGAAGAAAATGTGGGCTTCCCCCCCACCTCACATTTCTTCCCTGCTGTTTTACCTAACCCTTCCCTTGTTTCTTCTTCTGAAGTGGGCCTGCTGAAATGCCCTCCCTTCCCCCCACAGCTTCTTTTTCGTCCTGGCAGGGGGAGGCTGGCCAGGTCCCGTCATGAGATGTTTCCTCCAGCCTGGGAGGCTCCGCTGCTGCTCTAAATCCTGGTGACTGGATAAAACTTGGGGTTCTATCATAGTCCCCTCCACCAGTGCATTGAGTTCCCGAAGACATTTGGGGGTTCAAGAGGCTCTTACGGGGAGGTTCCACTTTCCTTTAGCCAGAAATTTCCAGGACAACCTACTGTACACCAATACAAATAACAGAAATCTGAATAAGGACATTGCACACCTAAACAATAAAAGCAGCAAAAAAAGGTCCATGCAGTGTTCAAAGGTTGATGTATTTGCATAATAGATAATAACATATTAGCCTACTGTGCTACCGTCAAAGTCCAGGAAAAAATAACCATGTTTTCCTTGGTGCAAACAAGTCAGAATTAGGAGGGTCTCCTTGAGAAAGTCCTTTCCAAATTGGGGCTGCCAGCAGAAAACGTTCCCTCCCCACTAATCGATAGACCCTTAAAGTTTATCCCCTACAAGTTTATCTCTGCTCTTCGCAAACCTTTGCTTATTTTGCTCGAAGTCTAGTATTTCTGGATGGCAACATCTTAACCGAGCCAATTCCCAGTTAAATGTCCAAGAGCCGATTCTCCATGGGTGTCTTTCTTTGGCTTTGTTAATTTAAAAGCTCTGTATTGATTTGCTCTCTCAAGCTAAAGCTCCAGGCTGTGCAATTTCTAACAACAATCTCCTTTAATTGGCCAAAATCCTCATTGAGCCAAGAGAGGAGGAGGAGGAGGAGGAGGAGGAGGCAGCACCACTGCAGAGGGAACCATGGATTCTTTGGAACCTCTCTTGGTCTTGTCTTGATAGTGGCTGCTGTTCTCCTTCGTCATCCTCTCCCAGAGGACCCTGTAAGGAAATGATGGCTGGAACTACCCCAGTGGTTGCCAAGACACCAAAGTAAATTGTCCATCCTTGTTCAATCCTGGACTCTTTGAGGCTTTGAGACCAGAGCAGAAGAGAAGTTCCTTCAGCTGGATTGGATACAACCCAGGGCAGAAGAGAAGTGCTGGTTTATACCAGATATTCCTGGTAATTAAATGGTCACATCTCCTGGTTTGGCCCAGGATGATGACCTCCCACAGACCCAAGAAGCTGGTCTTGCAAAGCCAGGTAAGCCTAACCAAGTCAACAGCAAACCAGTTTCATTGTCTATCTGCAATCACTGACCTGGTTGAAGGCGTCGTCTGAACCCATCCAAAGATCTTGGGTTGCCTTCTCTGTTTTCCAGGCACGGCCACCTCATTGTCGCTGCAACAATGGATGCCGTGGAGAATTAAACAGAAAGAAAGACTGCCTGTGTGGCGAGACGTTGACTTCATAAGGAAACCACACACCCTTTTCCTTAATAACGTTGGGTGCCAGCCAAGAATGCCACATCCTTATTTGCAAGCAAATTGCTTACAACTGGATTTTAATTTAGTGCTCTGCACCACCGCAAATGCCTTTTGTCGCATCTCATAAACTCTCGCAAAGTCCAAGCAGCAAGAATACAAAGAAAGCCACACAAAGTTCCTTTCCTGAATTTACTAGCTGGATTTCATATGATTATCATTATTTGGAGTAGGCAAAAAAGAGAGGGAGGAAAGAAAGTTAAGCCGATGGAAAGGGGCAGAGAGAGAGAGAGCGACGGGACTTCCGGTGAGGAAGCAGGAGGGCTGGTCGATCCAGGACTGCAGCACAAGAGCCACATCCATGCGGGGAAGGACCATCGCTTGGTCCTGGGAGCAGGCAGCAAGGGGGAGGCCTCCTTGCAGGGGTCCTTGGTGCCCTCGGAGCTCGGTTGTCTTCTTGCAGGTGTTTCATTACCCAACGCAGGTAACCTCTTCCCTACATTTCAGCCCTGAGCACAAATTACGGAGCCCTCCTTTCTTAGCCAGAGGCCTTCCTGCCCCCGCAGGCCCTGTGCAGTGAACCCCAGCATGTCCTAACACCTAGAATAGCAGTTGGAGGGGGGCCTGCAGGTGCAAAGGCAGAAGATCCCGCAAGGGCTGCACTTGGCTGGTAGGCCTCCCAGGGTCGACCTGGAGAAATTGGACAACACGTTTGTCTGAAATGCCTAGGAGCATAAATGTCTCCTGCTTGAGCTGGGAGTTGGACTAGAGGACCTCCAAGGTCCCTTTCAGCCCCATGATTCTATGAAACAGAGGCGGTCTTCCTGCCATCCACCCAGCTACCAGCCTCTCCTGTCTGTTCAAGGCTCCATCCCTGAGCCAAGAGGAGATTCCCAAGAGGTGGGAACCGGGTGGGGCTTTCAACTGTTTCACCAGGTAGGCAGGTGAGTCTCAGGTGCATCCTTAGCGGCCTTTCTTCGCCTTTGAGGTGGGCTTGTCAGGCACCCATGGTTGTGGTCTAGCTCGGCCGGCATCCCCCAACACACCCAGGACATACCTGGGAGGAGGAGAAAGATGTTCTCCCCACCTGCAACGCAGGACGACTTATAGCAGCCCAGGAGCTGCGACCTCGCTCCCAAGGAAGGAGAGAGGGGAGGGTTAGGGCGACGGCTCAGATCAAACCAGGACCACAAAGTCATTTTGGCTTTGTGCTGCCCTAATTCTGTTCCTTTTGGAGCACAAGAAAGATGAGGTGAACCTGCTGGGAACAGCTGGGTAGAGACCAACTAAATGTGACACCTGTCAACAGCTGTCACTTTCCAGGGCTAACAAGTCCGTGACAGCTTTCTAGGGTATAGTAAGGAGGAGACGGATCAAATGAACCTCCCGAGAGAAATATTTAGCAGCTGTAAATACCCACAAGTGACGAATGCCACCGCAGTGCAGGCAGGCAGGCAGGCAGGCAAGTGTCTGGCTCAGATGTAATACGCCCACATTCACACCCAAGGAGTGGCAGAGAGGGGCCATTTCCCAAAGGACCTTCTCATTTAGAGGAGCAGCAGCAGTTGTGTACGCACCTTGGATAATTCCTCCTTCCTTCCTTCCTCCCTCCCTCCCTTTTTCCTTCCTTCCCTCCCTCCCTCCTTCCTTCCTCCTCCCTCCCTCAAATGGGTTACGGAACAAACAGTGTCAAGGGGGGGGGGGGAGCCCAGGGGTTGAAGAAACCTCCCTGGCAGACCTGATCTGCCTCAGAGCCCTTGATGTCACAATCTGTTTCATGGCCTGCTCCTCTTCCAGGTGGCTGAGGGGTGTTTTTTGTGCCTTTTGTGGGCACAGAGGGAAGGACGTTCCTTGAAATGCCAGAGTTTCACCCATTTTATTCCTCTCCCATCCTTGGTAGAGCCACCTGCATTTCCTGCGATAGGTTTGGGGCCGATCAATGGGGGCTGGGGGTCAGGATGGACCAGGAGGATCAGGACTTCCTCAGAAGGGAAGCGGCTTTGCGAGGCGCCATTGAGATGCTGAAGAAGCGAAACAAGAAGAGCAAAGAGAAGCTGCTGGTCTCCTGGCAGAAGCTCCGGCAGATTTCCAAGAACACCAGTGGGAGAAATAGAGCCATCTGGGAGCAAAACCTAGAGCTTTGGACAAAGACCATGGACCTCTTTGGGGCCATCCAGAAGATCTTTCAGGAGGAGCAGGATCTTTGGCAAGAGGAAGTAGACGAGTGGAGAGAAGCAGCGATCCTTTGGAAAGAAGAGCTGGATCACTGGGACACGTTCTCAGGAACTTTTTAGATCTTTTTTTGGGGGGGCAGAACAATCTCAAGATGAAGATGGAATCCCAACCCTTGGCCACATTGTTTGAGTTGACTTGAACTTAAGGAGAGCCGGGGCTTGTAATGCACACTTATTATTTCTCTCCACTTCTCTCTCTTGTTATTCATTTAAGTATCTATTAGGATTGTTTCCTAATAATCATGATGTTCCTTTCCCCCTCGGAGTATCCAAACACATCTCCTCTCTTGATTAATGAGCTTGTTGAAATCTTGCTTGTTGGAGCTCAGGGGGAACCTGCAGCCGGTCTCCTGTCAGGACCTGTCAGAGAGCTGCAGATGTTCTAGGTTTGTTTGCTTAAGATTCCCTGGCTGCCATAGCAGCAGAGCTGTGAACAAAGGGAACATCAACAGAACAGGAGGAAGTGTTGCAGGTCAGTGGCCGTTCCTGTTGCTTGCATTCCTTTGAATCCGTTCCTGGAGTCAAAGCTATCTTTTAAACTCTGAAGAAGAGCCTTATGTGGTCCAGAAGCTGGCTTCTCCCAGAGGCCAACCAAGTCCTTCCCTAGGAGCCCTCAGGCAGGACACAGACTCACCACTCCCCCACCTCCCTTGAACCCCAGAGCTTCAGATCCGCCTCCCCTCAAGCCGTTAAGAGTCGCCTGTTCCCAACATTTCCCCGTTCGTACCTGCTGTACAAATGACTGTGTTTGGTTGGCCTCTTCTGGAAGAATTCCTAGCAGCAGGCAGGGAGGAACATATTTCCCCCAGAGATTGAGCTAAATCTTTGGCTTTCAGACCCAAAGACGGTCTTCATCAGCATTTCCGGAGACCCTTCACAGCAGGCACCTGCGTGAAGACAAAGCCCTTTTGTTTTTTCTGTGCTACGGATCGCTAAGATTCCCTCTCGCTCCTACTCAAGGTTTTGGGGTACAGTGTTTGTCTATCGACCCCTCTCCTGCGTAAGCATGACTAGAACACAGGGACCTGGCTGTCCTCCCAGTCTTGGGGGCAGAGGGATAGGTGGCTGAGCCCCCTTTAATGGGGGATTTGGGTTTATATGTTTGCTTTGGGTTGCTTATAATTTCATAGTTGTATATATATATTTTTGGTCTTGCTTTTAATTGTAAGCCATCTGGAGGCACTTGGAGTTAGACAGCTTATAAACACTTTAAATGTAAACTATGTGAAGATAGAAGGTCTAATGATGCCAGCAAACTATGGGTAACAAAGTGTCTGGGGATAGAATCAGGGTTAGGATCCCAATTGTGAATGTGACCAAAACTAAGACCACATAAAGGGAAAGAAGATCTTTAGGTTCGTCTCTGTGATGGCAACCAAAGTTGAGTCAATTTTCATTAGGGTCGGGGTCTCTAAGAAAGCCGGAGGTGGGTGGATGAGGAGCATAGCAGGCGATCCATATTTTCTCTTACAATATTCCAAATAGAGGCAAAAGCCTCCTTTCTAGTTTCTTCACCTCACCTGCAGTCCTAGAGAAGGTGGGCGAGTCCTCTCTCTAAAAGTTCTCCAAATTTCACAAAGGCCCCACCTACTGACAGGAAGTTTGAAATCTCCCTTTAACTCCCTTTTCTTTCCCTGCTTCTAGCTTTGGTCCAATGGATAACAGGAAGAAGAAGCTGGACTTGTCTCCGAGTCATGCAGAGTCCTGTGACGGCAGCCCCACTGCCCCTTCCCCATCCTCTGGCCACAAGGAGAGCTGGCACCATGCGGCCCCCTTCCCAGCCCTGCAGAAGGAGATGGTCCAACGCAATCTGAAGGAGGAGAAAAAGGGCCTGCAAGAAGAGATCAGGGAGCTCTGGGAGAGGTGCAGGGAACTGAGAGGGGAGATCAGGGGCTTCCAAGAAGACAACAAGATCAAAGCTTTATGGGGAGACATCCATGTTTTCAAGCACAAGAACAAGTCTTTCTTGGATCAGATCAAAGACTTCTTGGAAGAGAACTGGGTTTTCATGGAAGAGGTGAAGCTGTTTCAAACCCAAAAGTCAGATGTCCGAGAGAAGGTGAGAGTCTTTCAGGAGAAGGTAGAAATTTTCCAGGAGAAGATCAAAGGAGCAGAGGAGGAGATGTCCTCCTTGGAAGAAAGAAACGAATCCTTCCGTAATGTCATCAAGGCTTTTCAGTTGAAGAACAAGGAGATCCAGGAGGCGAACAAGGGGATGCGTGAGAAGAACAAAGCCCTGCAGGAAAAGATGGAAACGGTGGAAGAGAAGAATAAGGCCTTTTGGAAGGAATGCAAAGCCTTCTGGAAGAAGGACAAGAACTTTTGGGAAGAAGACATGGCCATCTCCAGGGACAAAATGAGCCTTTGGAATGAATACATCGCTCTCCGGGACAACGACCAGGCTCTCCAAGAAGAAAAAAGCAGAATGTGGGACATGGTGGAAGCTCTCTGGGATGCCAAGTATTCCATCTGGAAGCAACTCAATGGTTTTCCGGAAGAAGCGCCACATGACTTAGGAATTGAAGTGGTGGGGAATGGGGCCGATGGCGACCACGACAGTGTCCCTGAAGAAGACAAGCAAGGGTGAAAAGATTCCACTGGTCAGGATGACACAAGTGAGGACATCTCCTAGACATTGAACTCTGGCCTGCACAAAAGGGCTCCTTTGACATCAACAGCTGAATAAAACCTTGATGGAACTCCATGTGGTGGCTTCTGTGCTTTTGGTGGAAATCTCTTAGAGAGAGAGATTGGACCACTGGGTCACTGGCAGTCATGCAGGTGCCCTCACTTAATGCGTCTAGTTCTCTAAACTCCAAAACAGACTGACTAGTCTACAGGTCTAATTTCAAAAATGCTAGCTGATGGATAATTCTATCTTCCTGTTCTTTGTTTTTTTTAAAAAAACCCATCCTGATATTGTTCTACTCTGTGAGAAAAAATGGCAGAGAAGGCAGGAGCCTGCCTCTCACTTAGTCACATGTTGAAGATTTGTGTTTCTGTGAGACAGGGTGTCCCCTAAAGTGGCTTACAATGCATGTACACAAAATTTAAATAAAGCACAATTATTTATTCATTTAAAATATTCGTTTCCCACTTTGCTACTTAAAAAGCAGTCAGAGCAGCTTGGAAAAAAAAATAAACAAGAGGCTCCCAATGCTAATACAATGACCTGGAAGAACCACTGAAAGTTTGCTCAGCGGAGGAAAAGAGACACCAGAAGGAGGTACAGTCAGGAAGGACGTAGCCTGCCTCCACCTGGATACTCGAGCTCCCTTCTCAGGTGCAAGTGGAGATCTGGGCAGCAGAAACTTGGGCTCGAAGCAACATTAACATTGAAACTGTCTTTCCTCATCCTTTAAAAGCTCTCCATATTCAGGGTGGGGGAGGGGAAGAGAAACTGGGTGAACACCTTTTCCAGAAGGAGAACGCCTACGGTCCTTTTCCAAAGGAAGGGTTTCCTTTCAGTGGGGACAGGCGCACCACTCCTGAAAAAGGCCCCTGGTGGGATTCTTCCTCCTTGCACCTAAGCAAAGGGAAATATTGTTTGTGTGAATCGGAGGACGGAACATGCTTCTGGGAAAAGGACGATAGAACTGAGAGAAGACATTTGGACATCCGACATGCTGGCGAGCTTATTGAAGCCTGGCATATTCCCCAAGCGATTCCATCCATGGACACCTAGACCTAAACCATCCTACGAGTCCCTCAGAATTCAAATCAACCAGCGATAGCCCTGACCTCAACCAACCCACACAACACCCCCCCCAGCACTTCACTTCCCAATGACCCTCACCTGACGTGACCTTGCCCCGCATCACAAGTCCTACTGACCACACAAAGCCCTTATAAGCAGGAGGACGTGACGTTCCCTAAATTCTGCTGAAGGCGTTGCTTAGCCTGGTAACGAAACATTCGGAAGCCAACCACAAGCTCGGAGGACGAACCTCCATCCTCGAGACTTCCAAACCCACCTTCTTTCCCCAGGCCATGACTGAATGTGGAGGGACACCAAATCTCCTTGGAAGGAGAGGTGGCATTTCAGAGGTTACTTGTCAAGCATGTCAATTTGTCAGTCAGCTTCCCAGGAAGACTTTCCCTACTCAGGTGGACACGAAGCTACAAGTAATTACATTAGTTTTCCTGCTGTTGCATGGTGTCGGAGCAAAATTCTCAGGCCCCATGCTGGCTTGTAGCCAGGAACGTTGCAGGAAGAATCCATTCTCCAAGGGCTTAATTTGATTCGGGTTATTTTAACAAACTGCCGCCATTCTACCGTGTGACTTCAATTCATTTTAATAGCAGAAGTGTTGCATCCCAAATAGCCGAACGCGGGGAGGGGGGAGCAGGTTTAAGTCTTAATAAGACATTTCTCCCTCCCTCCACCTCCCCTACTTGGATGAAGAGATTTACCCCCATTGATTGTGAGACATTCGCCTTGATGGACTTTCTTAGGACGGCTTACGCAATGATTTTAAAAGTAGGACATCATAAAACACAACAAAAGCCAATAACTATTTTCAAAAATACATTAAAATCAATAGCAGAGAAACCAAAATGAGAGAGAGAGAGAGAGAGAAAGAAAATGAGAGAGAGAGAGAGAGGAGAGAGAGAGAGGCAGAGAGGCAGAGACAGAGACAGAGAGAGAAAGAAAATGAGAGAGAGAGAGAGGAGAGAGAGACACACACACAGAGAGAGAGAGAGAGAGAGAGAGAGAGAGAGAGAGAGAGAGAGAGAGAGAGAGAGAGAGAGAGAGAGAGAGAGAGAGAGAGAGAGAGAGAGAGAGAGAGAGAGAGAGAGAGAGAGAGAGAGAAAGAGAGAGAGAGAAAGAGAGAGAGAGAGAGAGAGAGAGAGAGAGAGACAGAGAGAGAGAGATCCTCAAAATATCCAAGGAAAGCCTTTTTCTAATAGCAGAAGAATATGAAGATGGGACATCCCTCGAGAAGTCTACCCAGAGGAATATCATTTCAGAAGACGGCTGATTCTTGAGGGTTGTCATCTCCAGTAGCCAGAACTTTCCAGGAACTTCCCACCCTTAACAGGTCCTGCCAATGGTCAACCATGGAGCCATTCAGCTGTAACCCACCAGCAACATTTCCTGTAAACATTTTAATCTGGTGCTATCTCTTCCTAGAATTCGGAAGATGATACCTAGTCTAGAAGTTACCTCTTCAAAACCTCCGTGGGTGTTTCTTCCTATGCAAGGAAACGATTTAGAACTTTAAGCTGTTAGTCCCTAAGATGAGCTCCATTCTTTGGACCACAAGCGGCCACTTGAGCTTGGTGCAGCATTTATCATAGCCACCAAAAAGGGAAGCCATCACAATGCTGCCGTGTGAAGTCCCTCCTTATTTGACACAGTCCATAGGCTTGGGAGTGGCTGCAACCTATACCACTACCTGGCATGCCCTAGCTCAAGGGTGGGGGTGGAGAAAGTCAAGACGAGAGCCCCTCCCCCTTTCTTACAAGGACCTGCCTCTTCTGACTGCACATCCTTTTACTAATCCAGGGAAGGATGGATTTGTTGCGCGTGGCTCTCTAGCGCAGCAGGCCTTAAGATCCCACAGATGCTAATAACATCTTCCAGAGTTATCGGCAGCAATGAAAAAAACTTTCATCAAAGATCCCCTCAGTTAGAGGAACACAAACACCAATTTATGTCAGTAAAAGAAAGAAAGAAAGAAAAAAAGAAATTCTTCCAAAACCACTTTAATTCTGGCTTCTAGTGAAAGGGGTATTCCCCCCCCCCCCCGGTGAGTCTGGAATATGCATTTATAACATTTTAGAGTTATTTTACTGCAGACCATAAACGGATAGTTAGGAAGAAGCAGAAGCAACTCAAGATGCACTTTTCCACCATGGGAATCCTTGGCTTTTCTCTCCCTTTAGAAACCCCCCACCAGCCCCCTTCTGAGGCCTCAGTTTCCCCCGCGTGGAAACTCGCCCGGTTGTTAGCTCCTTCCAGTGGCAGGAAATCCTTTTCCACCAAACCACCAGCAGGTCTGAGAACCCTTGCAAGGTGTGAATAGGGCGTGGTGCCACCCCCTTTACACACTTCCTTGGGAACCCAACCCACTGACACTCCTGTGCCCCCCCTCCAGCCTCTGGCGCCGCTGCAGGGAACCCACCCTGGCACGGAAGGCTGTGCTGCAGGCAGGGGGGTCTGGAGAGGGCATCTTCTGCTAAGAGATGCCCACTTAAAGAATGCAGGCGAGGGGGTTTAATCTCGGAGCGTATGGATCACAGCCCAAAGTCAAGCCGACAATAATTCCATCCCAGCCCACTTTTCCTCCCCTGCCACTCATTCCACCTGCAGCCGTGCCAAAGCCTCTGCCTGTTTCTGCAATGACTCCAAAATTAATAAAAGCGCCAGGAAGGCAAGGAAGCCTGGGTTTCCCCCCCCTGGGCAGGCATGGAGAGGAAGCGGGGAGGCTGCTTGTGCTGGGGTCTGCGCCTTCAAAGTGATCCCCAACATAATCTGATCAGCATTCAGATATACGGTGTATGCAAATCAGAGCTGCATTGCAGTCCACAGCAAAGGATCCGTAGCGCTGCAGCATGCAGGCTCAGGTGGGGCACACTTTTCCTCCCTTTTTCGACAAGCGAGGCCTCTGGGCAGGGCAGTTAATTTCATGGCTCAGCTGCACAGGCCTCGCTGGCCAATCTAGGAGTGTACAAATGCCCGCCCCCGCCTCCGACCTAGTGATACAAGGGGACGTATGGGGTGCGTGTGAAACAAAAGTGTCAGCAGCCACATTTTAGGTCTTGTGGTTTCTTACCAGGAGAGGGCACTAGGGAGGGCTGGAGGGAAATATCTGCAGCTCTTGGGAGCCTCTAGTGGCAGAAGGAGGCATGACACAGAATGAGCTTCCTACCTATGCCCAAACCGGACGTGCTGGCTCTCTTCTGCCAGGAGAAACAAGCTAGGCAGTGGACCTTCTGAGCTCCCCCTTCATTACTCCAAGCCTGTGCATGGCGTAAGGTCTCACAAGGCATTTGTACGGTTCCCGCTCTCTGAACATGGCATGGAAAATGGTCTAAAACATCAAAGGTTCCAGATCGGGTCCAAAATAATGTTACCCTAGAATTTACACAGGCTTTCCGAGTCCCAGTTTTGAGGTGGACGTCCCTTTTCAATCTGTCCGGAGCAGCTTCCTCCAAGCATTCACCCTTTGCTCTCCAAGTCTGCCACGCCTGGAAGACACGTCTCATTTTGCTCTACGCAGCGACTCGTGCAAGAGAGGACAGCCCTCTTCCTTGCACAGAATGGAAAGCGCCGTCTGTGGCACCACCACACCTCCCTGTGCCCAGCCTGGTCTTCCCCCGCGGTGTTTATGGCTCTGCCAGAGGCGGGTTGGGACCCTCACGAACGATGGAGCTTCAAAAGGGAGACCAGCGCAGCCGCGTTCAGAGTCCTGCCGTGTCCTTGGGAGTGGAAGGGGACAACTCGCCAACTTGCTGTGGGACAATGGGACAATACTATTTAATTATTATTATTATTTAAATACAAATATTAAAGTATTTTGCAATTCACGTTTCACTCTGTCCCTGCTCTTGTATCCTTCCTTTAATGATTCTGTCCCGCTCTTGTCCCCTGGCGGTGGTGAATGGCCCTGGACCCTCCTGAGAAGGAGCTCTTTGCTTGAAGGGCCCATTCAGGATGGGGGTCCGATGCTTCTGCCCATTCCACAGCTGACCAGAAAGGGTCGATGGCCGAGCACACAAGCTAAGGCATACTTATCTCTACCAAGAAGGTGCTATCTTAGCCTTGAATGATGGGTGAGATTTGCTACTGTCTGTTTTATTTAATCTGAAGGCATTTCCCATGTAGTTGCAACCTTATCGACGCGCCCAGCCTTGGAGAAAATCTGATTCCTGCTAAGATTGATGCTTGCAGGCCTTAGCGAGTATTTCTCCCTGCCTGGAGATATCCCCCCCGCCCACCTTCTGTTTGTTTGGTGGCAGAGAAATCTTAAAGGACTCATCTATTCCTGGCTAAATTAGAAGATAATCAGAAATATCCCAAATCCATTTGAGAAGCTGCAAAGTCATTTGAAATGCGACGGCTTTAACCAGGCACATTGGATGGGGCAGCTTTTTCCATTAAGGTCTGTGTTTTATATTGACTGTGGTATGAGATCCAGAGTCACTTCTCATGAGATGGGCAACTATATAAATTTGATAGATAAATAAAGGAAGAGAATAAACTTCCGAGGTGCAGGTGCTTGGTCCTTATGAGACCCAGAATGCTGAATCAGGGGGATTTTGAAGCTCGCTCAAACGGTTCGTTCACGGGGCCCTTGGTGCCGTCTCTGCCTGGTTGTTTCCTTGCAGATGCTTCATTACCCATTCATTAAAAAGCAGATAATAAAATAAAAAGAGCAGCAATGTCGTCAGTCGGTGCCTGAAGTTCTAAAAATAACAATTTAGTGATTAACTCTGAAAGATTAAAAATCAGGGAAAGCAAACAAAATACCCCGAAAATAGCCAGTGCAAAGCATTGCTGAAAGATAATTACGGCTTGGCTGAGAACCCCTGAATCACCTTTTGTTCCAATATGCGAGCGATCACCGCCCAGCTCTAATCCTCTGCCTTAGATCATCTGTGCGGTTCTCCCACTTCCTTCAAAAGTCCTGAATCAACTTTTCGATGGAAGCTGAAAGTCCCCACAGTAATAACAGCAATTCTGCAGCAAGTGCATTTCTGGATTTATGAGGCTTAATTGGCCTTCTCAGAGAGGAAGGCAAAGAAAGGGATGGAGATTCAGGCGGCTTTAATGAACCTTTCCCCCCCCTCCTCTTCCACAGACTCCATGTTGTTTCCCCTAAGTTTACTGACTTTAATTGTTCTTTGTTTAATCTCGGGAAAAATGCAGCTGAGATTTTCTCCCCAAAGGTGGGTTGGATTGAGGTTGGCTGCATGCAAACCAGAGGTGGAATTCAGCTGGTTCTGACCAGTTCTGGTGAAATTTGGAGTCATTCGGAGAACCGGCCAATCCCACCCCATCTCTTCTCTGCCTCCCATCAAGTCCCAGCTGATCGGCTGGGTCTTCTTTGGTTGCCCTGTACAGGAGAACGGAGCTGGAAAGCAGGTCAGTGGGTGGAGAGAGAAGGGGGGATTTCACAGTAACCTTCCCCTGCCATGCCCACCCAGCCATGCCCACCCAGCCATGCCCACCCAGCCATGCCCACCCAGCCATGCCCACCCAGCCACGCCCACAAAGCCACATCCAAAGAACCAGTAGTAAAAAAATTTGAATCCCACCACTGATGCAAACAGTGGGAGCCCGTTCTGTTCAAAAAGCTGCACAGAGCCTGGGTTCAAGGCTGCAGATTTTGCAGGCAAGAAGCTTCCAGGCCACCATGAGGCTTTCAGGGGCAGCCAGGTGACGTTGCGAGGCCTCCTTCCAAGAGAGTCTGGGCTCCACCTGAGCCTCCACAGAAGAGCCACAGAAGAGGACGGGGGCCCTTCAGGGTGAAGCAGTGACAGACCCCACAGAGGCCAGAGGGAGAGGGCTGCTTTCAAAAGGTTGACAGACAAATAAATAAATAAAATAAAGGCCAGTTCACAGGTGAAATGGGAAAACAGGACTTCCTTCCATCTGTGATCTTCGATTCCCTCAACCAAATGCCCAGTTGTGTCCACTGTTTGATCTGAATACTTCTGTAATGAAGACGTCCACTTCTGAAGAGGAGGAGTTGCTCCTCAGTGCTGCTCTTGGCTTAATTTTGCATTTTCCCCTTGAGGAAAACCCTCGTCACTTCCCACCACTGGCAGCCAAGGATGGCCTGAAGAGGGGCCTCTCGTAGGTCGCCCTTCCTGACAACCAGGAGAAAGCGGGGGGGCTCCGTCCTTCTCCCTGGGGATGATACCATTACAGAGTAACAGAGTTGGAAGGGACCTTGGAGGTCCCCCTGCTTAGGCAAGAAACCCTGGACCATTTCAGACAAGTGGTTGTCCAATCTCTTCTTAAAAACCTCCAGCGTTGGAGCACCCACAATTTCTGGTGGCAAGCTGTTCCACTGGTTAATTGTCCTCACTGTTGGGAAGTTTCTCAATTCCAGGTTGCTTCTCTCCTTGATGAGTTTCCATCCGTTGCTTCTTAGGTCCTCAGGTCTTTGGAGAATACGTTGACCCCCCCCCCCCACTCTTTGTGGCAGCCCCTCAAATACTGGAGCACTGCTATCTTGTCCCCCCTTCTTTTCATTAAACTAGACATACCCAGTTCCTGCAACTGTTCTTTACATTTTTAGCCTCTGGTCCCCTAATCATCTTCGTTGCTCTTCTCTGCACTCTTTCTAGAGTCTCAACATCTCTTTTGTATTTTAGTGACCAAAACTGGGTGGAGTATTCCAGCTGTGGTCTTACCGAGGCATTATAAAGTGGTATTATTATCCATTGGAGCCCAGATCTTCGGTGGTCTTTAGGCATCCTGGCGAGTACACCATTCTTAAATCGGAATGGCTCAGCAGCGTTCAATTCCAAAAAAGCACCAATCCTGCCAGGTTTGGCTCCTGGCTTGGTCCACCCCACCACTTGTATGAAGTTCTGGCCAGTAATGGGGGTGCCAGAAAAGCACCAAAATTATATCTCTATGGAATTCAGTATAGTGCAGATAGGTTGGAAATGACAGGTTGGTTGGTGTAGAGAATACGCAACAGCTGTAATTTTCAAGGGAAGCAATACAGGGAGTTTAAAGACAAACATACCCCAAGTTCTTATAGTTTCAGCATGGTGAATGATGCTGAGATGGTTATTTTTAAACCGTCCCCTGTGTAAAACTCTCTGCTTTGCTGTTTCAGGGCCCTTCCAGAGTCCTTTTAACATTGTTGGTTAGGCCTGTTTCTGATGCTCGCTGGCAGAGAGAGTGCGAATGTTTTATCAGCTCAGAAAAAGAGAGAAAAAGAGAGAGTTGTGCATAATCTCCCTGTCCATCCATTATGCTCATTTTCCCCGTCTTTGATAACATTGTTCAAGTAAAAAAGCAACTGGGGAAAAGCAAGCTATTTTCAAACATCAGAGGAAAAATAAAACACCCTTCGCTTTTCCTTGGTGTGTTTCAAACATTGGTGTGTTTTGTGGGGTGGTTGTTTGTAGATTCTGATCAAGGGGTTCAAGAGAAGCTGCCCAGCTCTTCCTTCCCCTGAAAAGCAGCTTGGAAGTTCTCCAAGGAGGGGCCTCATTCCTTGAATCAAAACCTGAGTTGGGGGGGGGGGACATGCAACATAATGTGCTGACTATGATTAAAATGTTGGCAACTGATGCAAGAAACAGGCATCTCTGCAGGCATGATGGAGGATGCGGAGGGAGAGGTGGGCGCTTGGCTCCAGGTGGGTGTTCGGAGGAACATTTTAAAATGCAGCACACATTTCTCTAGCCTGCTTTCCCTGGGAGATTAGTTGAAAAAGAAGTCAATAATGCCCTCCATAGGTGAAAATGTTTATTGCGAGGAGTGTGACCTAGAAAAGACACACACACAGACACACACCTGAATTCCCTCAACAGCCGCTTGAAAAATAATTCATCTTCTCCATCAACTCTATGATCTGTTCTCATTTCATAATTTATCTTGATCAGAGAAGCCTACAAATCTGAATTTCTGCAAATTGGATTCTTCTTTTTTTGATCAAAGAGCCTAAGAAATCTTTACGTTGCTAAAACGCTTCTGTCTGCTTGTAACCTTCAGTTGGGCGAAGCAGCGCACTGCATTGGAAGGTGGCATCCGGCTTAACTGCAGGGCGAGGCCGCATGAATCCAGCCAGTTGTGTTATCTCCATAACGGCCTCTTCCCTTGAGGGAGGGGGGTCTCAGGCCCTCCCAGATGAGGAAGAGGAGACCCAACTCAAGACAGCTGCCCTGGCTTCTAGGCATCCACCTGCCTGATGAAGATAACCCAACCCTTGGGGGGTGCCTTATTGGTTTGTTGGTTTGGATTGTTAAGACTTTAGCCCAGATATTTTGCTAAGTGTGCCAACTCCTAGCCAAGCCATCAGAACGGACTTGGTTGCATTCTTTCAATAGCAGGAACCGTGAGAAGGATCTTGGAGTCCTAGTGGACGCTTCAATGTGAGCAACAGCCAAAAAAGCGAATGCAATCCTAGGCTGCTTTAACCTAGGGATAGAATCAAGATCCTGTGAAGTGTTAGTACTGCTTTGTAAGGCCTTGGTAAGGCCACACTTGGAAAATGTTAAGACTCTGGAAAGAGTGCAGAGAAGAGCAACATAGATGATTAGCAGACTGGAGGCTAAAACATATGAAGAAGGATTGCAGGAACTGGGAAATTCTAGTTTAATGAAACAAAGAACCAGGAGTCACATGATAATCCGTGTTCCTACATTTGAGGGGCTGCCCCAAAGAAGAGGGGCTCAAATTATTCTCCAAAGCACCAGAAGGCAGGAGAAGAAGCCACGGATGGAAGTAATCAAGGAGAGAAGCAATATGGACCTGAAGAGAAATTTGCCAACATTGCAAACAATTAACCAGTGGAACTGCTTGGCTCCAGAAGTTAGGAGTGCTCCATCACTGGAGGTTTTCAAGAAGAGACTGGACAGCCACTTGCCTGAAATGGTATAAGGTTTCCTGACTGAGCAGGGGTTGGACTAGAAGATCTCCAAGGTGCCTTCCAACTCTGCTCTTCTACTGTTCTCTAGCTCAGTGCATGGAAGGGATCTTTTCTCCTATCGCTGCTCTCTGTGGGTTTCTCTGCTGGGTTGCATTTGAAAGCTCGTCAGCCTCACGATGATACCCAGCAAGAGAGAGACGCAGGGACCGTGTGGGGTGAACTGGGGGCTGTCAGAGTTCTGCTCACCCGACTCTCACTGCACCCCTTTGCACAGCGGAGATCAAAACCCTGCATCCCGTGTGCAAAGGGAGAACAGAGCCAGCCTTAAGGGATGTGCGGGTGGCTGGCAAATGCATCATTTTGACAGTCAGGAAGGGGCTTTGTAGGCGCCGGCATTTGTGGTTTGTTTCCATGTTCTTCACTCCAGACAGTTCAAACGGAAGGAGCTTCTAGGAGAATCAGAAAGATAAACTGAACAGCAGCATTTTTTTAAGAGGATGAGGTGGAAAGGAGTTGCGCAAAGACTGCACCCAACAAGGAGCCATCTTCAAACAGCAGCCAGTGCCACTGTGTTGTCTCTTCACACACACACACACACACACACACACACACACGGACATAACTCTCTACCATCAGGCAGGAATGCACGCATTCAGGAAGGGAAGGAGGGTGTTGTCAGAAAAGCAAACCCTTAAGAAGAAAATAGGACATCCAAGCGTATCATTTTATTAAAGCAGGACAACTGAGCCATGTCAAATTCATTACCAAATAGGTGTCTTTCCCTCTTGCAGAAACACAAATAGGAGGCTGCCCTTCCTGGCTGTGCTGTGCCCCTCCTCAAGGAGCTGGAGATAACAACCTATCTCTGTGTGTTTGTATTTGTTTAATCTATTAGGAATTGGAGTAGTCTAACAGCTCAGCCTACATAAATATTTGCCAAGTTTTCAGAGAGGCAGTACCTGTCATGTTTTTCACAGGGCAGCTGTTGTGTGGTTGTGTTAGCTTTGTCAGTTTTCCAACACAGGTAGTCCTCATTTAGAGACCGTTTGCAGTTACGATGGTGGTGAAAAAGTCACTTTGCAACCAAATCCTTCTTGCAAGCTTGCAGGTCTGCAAAGCGAAGGAAAGTGAAAATAAGATCGTAAGCGCAATTACGGTGTCACGCAGCCACTACTTCACTTAAGGACGAGTTGCCAGTTCCAATTATGGTTGCTAAACAGAGTAGCCTGTTCAAACTGCAGACCTGAACTCTGAGTTCTTTTTTTTTTTTTCCCCTGCGGTGAATGGAAAACATTACTCATCCTTTGCTTGTCAGGATCAAATACTACAAGAATGAGGCAGTAGGCAAATCATGTCACCCCAGTGTCCTCGTCAAAAAGGAAATAAACGAGGAGGTCAGATGAGAAAGGGAGGGAGCTTCGCTTTTGGAAGGTTTATAGAAAAGGTCGGGGAAAGGCGCAAAATGGCTGGTGGTGGCCAGAGAAAATGGACACCGGATAGGACGTTCTTGGTTCAAGTGGGAAGAGAGATTAATGAGTGGCCCTTGATGGACTCGTCCTGCCAACCCTCCTCAAGGCAGCGGAGCGAGGGGTTTGCTTACTTCACCAAGTCCTCAGGCTGACGTGGTTGGCTCTTGGCGGCACCAGAACCCTTAACAGCCTCCGGGAGAAGAAAGGGGAGCCCCCCCATTTCCTCAGGAGGATTCCTGGCATTTTGGTGCCTCTACCTGCTGGGTCAGGATGCAGAGGAGGTGGGCGATCTCTGGGGCCCCTTCCTGGAAGAGAGCCAAGCAATGGCATTGAGAGAAATGGGCCTCTTACATGTCTCTATTACCCAGGGATCTTTCCTAATGATGATGGATAACCAAACCTTTACATAGGTGGTTCCTGTATAAACAGAGAGCAAACCCCACTCCCTTCTGGCACTGATGATGTTACCTCTTCGGGTAATGAAATGTTTGCGAGAAAACAACAAGCTTGGAGAGTATCAAAGATCATCTCCTCCTCCTCCTCCTCCTCCTAATCCTAATATGTTACAAGCTACATAGACCAAGAGCAGCAAAGATAAAGTAGGGACACAGAGGAAATCGTAAATTTTCTACATACACCCTGCTGAGCTGAGGAGGTGCTGAGGCAGCTCCCTGACCCTTTCCAAGCCCAGCCTTATATCCCCGGATTCCCCCACATCCCTGGGAATCTAGACCTGCTCTAGGATGGCTCGTTCATGTGCTGCTGAATCACCTACGCAGAAAAACTGTGGGATTTACCAGAACCTGAGAGGTGAGTAACAAGCCTAACCCTTCAATGAATCCCCTTCCACCTGGGTTATGGGATCCGTGGAAACTAAGGCTGGGTTTTCCCTCTGACAATCCATAGGATGAACCATCATTATCTTTGTGGATGAGGTGGACTTTTTAAAGGCTTGAATGAAGGAAAAAAAAAATCTGAATCTGGCAGAGATGGTTTTTATTCGTCACACAGAGCCAACTTATTATGAAAATTATATATTCTGTGTGCTTTGATGCGCTTGAAGTTCATTCCCAAGGATTTCAAGCTTTATTCTCTGTAAAACATTGTCCCTTTTATGCTTTTCTCTCCAAGTCCTTTTTCCGCTTTGGATTTTATTCCTTTGCAGATTCATTAACCAGGTGACACAAAGCACCTTATCTCTTCTGACATCTTTTGTTTCAGCTACGTTGGGATGTTCCTGAGATGCCGGGAGATGAATGAGCTGGCTCTTATCCTTCCCCACCCACCTCTGGGTTATTTACTTGTGCCAAAGCTGCTCCTGGCTGGCTCTATAAAAGGGGTGTCAGACTCTTCAGGGCTGCCTTTAATGGGATTTTGGAGCCTTGTAAATCACCAGGACATATTTGTGGTAAAAGATAAATTCCCTGATAAGGAGATGCACAGCAGCCTTCCTCAGTCTTCCGAAGTTGGGGGTGAAACAAAAGGGGCCTGTTAACTTGTGGAATTTGAGCACCAGGGCGTCCATTTTGGCATATTTGTCAGGGAGAAAACTCCATAATAAAAGAGAGGGCGGCTTCATCCATTGTGCTAAGCCATGGTTTGCTTAACTGTGATTTCTTGGTCGCATTCCCATTTGGCTGAACTGCATTGTGTCTTAGTCCCAGAGGTGCTTTTTCAAAAGTCAACTGGACTTCCTTGTTATTTTCTTTGAAAACGTTTTGCTTCTCATCCAAGAAGCTTCTTCAGATCTCCAGGAGCATCCAAGCTTCTTGGATGAGGAGCAAAATGTTTTCAAGGAAAAAACCAGGAAAGTCCAGTTGCCTTTTGAAAAAGCACCTCTGGGACAACCATCACCTGGATGACTGAGAAGCTCCCTAGGCATTATGTGACTCTAGATCCCTGGCACATCCTCACCTCTTGACAGTCAAGGCTGCAGGCAAATACACAACAGTAGAGATACGCAACGCCCTTGAGAAACGGCAAAAGGCCTCCTCTGCTGTCTCATTCCTTCTTTGGCCGAGGCCCAGCACCCACCTGCAAATCAGGTCTGTGGGGCAGAAATGGCACTTTGGGACTCAAAGGCCAACCTTGCTCTGTGACTCTGAGAATTGGGGAAGACATTCTTCTTTGGAAGGAAGGGAGCCGGCCCAGCTCTTCATGACCAGCATGGGGGTTGACGAGGTTTCCATTTTAATTCTTCCTGTCACTTCGTAGAATCCCAGAATCTCTCCTGGAAAACAGGGGGGTCATTTCACGCTCCTTCTTGTTTGGCCTCGCTCACCAAGTGGAAAATATGGCCCCCCCTTACCCCTCCCCCGCCCAAAGTCTCCTTTCCTTTTGAAATGTAGATGTAATTTGAAATGTCAACAAATCAACAGGGCTCCCGCAGAGGAGATAACAAGATACCCATGGCCTTCTATAATTACAATTGATTTCCTATCATGGCTTTCATTAGGAAGTATTTCTGGGCTGCTCAGTCCACGTTGGCCAGGTTAACACACAATAAACTTCAAACGGCTGGTCGTAATATCGGTTGCGTTGCCAGCCTGCCCTTGCCTCGCCCTTCTTGCCCCCGCTGGAGCTCGGCTCAAAACGATCCCAATGAAAAGCAATCACTCGGCTGCAGTCTCCAATTGATCTTTCTCTAATTTCTCAGCTCTGACTTGCCAGCCGACTCTGCAGAGGCAGGGAGGCCGGATTTAACTCGCTTCATCCTCGGCCTCCGTGCACTTGTGTGCTTTGGCATTTGCGTGTGGTGTGAGGCCAGCCAGCCGCTCCGGCTGGCACCCTGCATACAGCTGTGCTCCTGTCTCTGTCACGAATGGGCCTCCTGCTCCAAAGGCACCGAGGGGGGAGCGAGGAAGCCGATTGCAAAGAATTCTCCCCACCCTGGACCTTGCCATACCCCACAATTGAGTCTTAACTGCTTGTCCTGAAGTGAACAGGAGGGCGCTTATTAATCGGTGGAAATCACAAGGTGCTTTGGAAGCCGGAAGCCCTGCAGGAATGATGCCTGGTTCACAGGAGGCTATAATGACCATCTAATGAGCCAACTTGGCGTTGTCTTTTGGAGATCTTGGGAGGGTTGGCCATTTGCTGCTTAACAATAATGGCTTCCCTGGGGTGCTTCCCCCTCCTCCTCCTCCTCCTCTTCCCTGGTGAATTCTCTGTCTCGTACAGGCATCACATTAACCCGTGCCACTTGCTCCTGGCATCCTATATCTTTCATCTCCTCCTGAGCACTCAATCATGGCACCCCTGGAAAAGCCAAAGCACCAATTTGGGTAGCTGTCAACATCATTCTGCGGGTGCAGCATCACACAGCCTCCGTGCGCCCGGACAATTCCTGTGGGAAAGTGGGGCCGAGTTAAATCTCTCAGATGGTTCTTCACCTCTGCTTATCTATGCAGAGCAATCCTCTCCGCCTTTCTCCTGCGTGTTCCTCCTCAGCCAAGAGACTTTGGGATTCTTTGACCGCCCCTCTGGAAACCCCAATTCCCCTGCCACTCTGGAGGACAGTTCCTTCTGACCAGGGGGGACAGCCGAGGGCCTCCATGGACCCTGTCCTTGGTCTCTCTGCTCCAGGTGTTAAGGGTTGTGTGGTTGCCAGTGCTGAATGAAGCTGAAAGTAGTGAATGGTTGGATCCCAAGAGGAAACAGCCGCCTCCTCCTCCTCCTCCTCTCTCTTGCTTCTCACCTCATAGAGATTGAAATTCTCCTTTCTGAATCACCTGCTTGCAAAGTGAAATTGCGTGAAAGGCTACATCAAGTTGGGTCAAGACATTTAGCCCCCAACGTCTCCATATATAGTTCTATAGAGAGTCTCTACACCCACCCTATAACTTGGTCAACTGGAAACCTTTGCTATTTTTTTGTCCTCTCCTCCCTTTGCCCTGGGTGGAGAGGTGGGGTCCTGCTTTTACTTTGCTCCTCCAGGAATATTGTGTTCTCTTTTTCACTCTTTCGCTCTCTGTGCCTCTTAAAGAAGGAACAAGTGTTGTTAGGTTTGAGAAACACATGATTTCTATGAAATATTTACAATTTGATAAGCCTATGCATATGAATCTGTAGAAAGTTATGTGGCCTAACTCAGTGCTTGAAGGGAGCGGGGTTTGCAGAATGGAGGAAGAGGAGAAGGAGAGGAGGAGGGGGGAGAGGAGGGGAGGAGGAGAAGGAAAGGGGAGAGGAGGAAGAGAAGTAGCGGGAGGACGAGGACTGTATAGTCCTTGGTGCTCTCTGAACTTGGTTGCTTGCTTGCAGATGTTTCACAACCCAACTAGGTAGCACCATCAGTATTAGTGTGGCATCTAGAGCTTCATGTAACTAGATGCCATCATGCAGCACCTCAGTCTTGGACCTCTTTGATGAGGACAAGCTGAAGGAGAAAGAGCAAGGAACACAAGAGGTTCGAGAAGAAGGCTTCTCAAAGTTGCGGCCTTCTTCCAAACACCAACTCTGGGGATGTTCTTGGCTTTGAAAGAAGAAGATATCTTGCTGCAGGAAAAGAAGGACATAAAATTAATATTCAAGGAGAAAAATCAGTGTGCAAAAAGCAAGTTTTATCTTTACACATGAATGAATGTGATGAGGCAATTGTGCCAGATGGAGCTAGTTAGCTTCCCGTGGGAAATTCCGACTTCTCTGCATTTTCTGAATCAGGCCTCTTGGAAAGCAGCAAAAGTAATGACTGTAATGATCTTGGAGATTCTTCAGAGAAGGTGAAGAGACACAACCCTTTGCAAGCCACGAATGAACGGGCCCTGCAGTGGCCTTCCTGCCTCGGCTGCCGAATGCATTTAAATTGGAGCGAGGCGAGAGATGGATTCCGCTCTTATTTTAGCCACAAAGTTCACTGTCGCAAAACTAAAGTACAGCCTCTTCTGGATCCCTGCTAGTTAAAGGTGTAGAAAATGGCCTTGGCTGAAAAATTAGCACAACATCTCTCTAGCGAACAACAACCTCAGGTCAGGTTTGATGGTTGGTTGTAAAAATAATGTTTTCCCCAATCAATGATCCCATCTGTACAAATGTCAAATGGGCAAGGCAGCAGAGAGCCAGCTGTTCTCCGACAAACATTCAGCTGCTTGGCTTGGAGACACCCAGCCTCAACATCTGCGGAGGGGCCGGCAGGGAAGTGATGCCACGCAGATTGTGATGAAAGTGTGCAGAGGACGCCATTTCCATAATGATGCCTGCGATCTCAGTGTGGTGTCTCCCACATGTCCATGCTACACATGCCCTGAGCAAACTGTATGTCGATTCATGGAGCAAGGAGAAAGAGGTGGAAAAGGAGAGAAACCTTGTGGCTCAGGATTGAAATAAAGGGTCCTCGGGGCTCTCTGAGCTTGCTTGCTTGCTTGCAGATGTTACATGACCCAACTACCATCGGTAACATTCGTGAGTCTGGGGCTTGCTCCAAAGCAGCCTGCCCATCCTTGGTGATGTTACCTAGTTAAGTAATGACACCACTGCAAGCAAATAACTAAGCTCAGAGACCACCAAGGAGTCCACGGAAGAGGCTTTGGCACACCCACCCCAGTGTGTGGAGGGAGCAACCCCTTGTTTCTTTGGTTTCATGTCTGGTAGAGAGTCTGGGCCAGCCTCCAAGACACCTGCTGAGCCCTGGCCTGAGGTCTGGGCCTTATCTTCAAGGCTCTGGGGGAGGCCTTGGATGCCCTGCTTGATCTTCTTTGCAGAGTCTGTTCAAAACCCAGATCGGTGCATCCGGAGGAAGCTGCAATAGCGGCCAAAACAAGCAAACTGCTTTGCGTCATCTGGCCCACGAAATCATGCCCTCACTTACCTTCCCATTTCCCTGCTGCAGCGGCCAAAAAAGCCGACACAGTTCTCGGCTGCATAAACAGAGGGATGGAAGTGGAAAGTGTTAACAGCCCTTTATAGAGCCTTGGAAAGGCCACGCTTGGAATCCTGCATCCAGATGTTGAGGCTCTGGAAAGAGTGCAGAGAAAAGCAACCGAGAGGATTAGGGGAAGCTAAAACATATGAAGGACGGTTGCAGGAACTGGGTATCTCCAGTTTAATGAAAAGAAGGGCCAAGGGTGACATGATAGCAGAGTTCCAGTGTCTCAGGGGCTGCCCCAAAGAAGAGGGAGTCAAGCTCTTCTCCAAAGCCCCTGGGGGCAGGACAAGAAGCAACGGATCAAGGGGAGAAGCAACCTAGAACTAAGGAGGAATTGCCTGACAGTCAGGACAATTAGGGGAATAGCTATTCTCCAGAAGTTATGGGTGCTACAATACTGGAAGTTTTTAAGAAGAGACTGGAGAGCCATTTGTCTGAAATGGTACAGGGTTTCTTGCCTGAGCAGGGGGGTGGACTAGAAGACCTCCAAGGTCTCCTTCCAACTCTCTTCCAACTTGGATTCCTAGAACACGGATGTTTGGAATGATTGCCATCTCTTCAAGATCGTGGGCATATATTCACAAATAATATTTCCCCTTGGTTTACGCCTTGGGCTATGTTTCCCCTGAATTTAGTTTTAAGGCTTTCTTTTCCATTTGGCAAAACAATAAAAAAATAAAATACATCTATACATGTTTTAAAAGGGGAAGACTTGGGAGGCATCTAATGACTTCTCCCGTCTGTCACGTTCAAGTGCCATCCCTCCAGCGGTGGCGGAGTCTACGGAGTCTTACGGCGTTGCCTTCAAGAGGAGGGGTCTGCACCCCCTGGCCGGTTGCAGAACCAATGAAGGGCCCGAGCAGGTTTCAGGGTTTGTTCTCTCGTGGCCCCTCTGGACGGGAGCGACCTTGGCCTTCCTTCCTGTCCTCTTCTTCAGCTCATCGGTCGGTCGCTTCTGCACTCCAGGGGTAAGGCAGGAGGCTGGGAAACCTCTCAAGCATGACTAAGGGGCTGAAAGCATTTTGGCTGAATCTGGAGCAGCCTGTTTTCCACTGGAGCTGATCCGCTCTGCCCGATACCTAGCAGGGCACACATGAGCCCACTCGCCAGAGGGCGTGGAGGAGGTCTGTGGGAGCAAACGCGCCCTCCGACAGGCTCAATCGTGCATCCAGCGAAATCCAGCGATTGCTGCAAGAGGGATTGGGCTAATCAAAGCGCCAAAGCAGCTTTCTCGTTGCTTTTAAACGAACCAGCAATTCCCTCTTGGGCAATTGGCAGATTCTGCCAAGGATGGAGATGGGAATAAGGCGTCTGCCCCCCCCCCACCCTCAGCCCCTGCAATGGAAGACTGTACAGGCAGCCATCAGGCCAGCTGTTGGGTAGACAAGCGTCACGCAAATGAGTGTTGCTC
This sequence comes from Notechis scutatus, assembly GCF_049901735.1. NCBI lineage: Eukaryota > Metazoa > Chordata > Lepidosauria > Squamata > Elapidae > Notechis > Notechis scutatus. The sequence goes on along the minus strand of NC_142020.1, from coordinate 16,582,697 downwards.
ACAACTGAGCTGCTGCTGCGGCTGCTGCGGCTGCTTTCCAACCCCTGGGTCACAGGGAGCCAGCTTCCGGGAGGGGAGGGCCGTGTGGGCACCAGGCCAGGTGAGAGCCAGAAGTTTCAGAAGAACCAACAGGAGACTTTGAGCTTAGTCACAAACAAGCCACGGTCAGGAGTCAAGCCACGTTAGGGAAATGTCAGTGCAGGAGATGGCCAGGCTGGGCCTGAGGGGCTGGGCCAAGAGCCTTGCCCGCCTGGAGACCTTGCACCCCTGAAAGGGACCCAAGTCCAGTCCCCACCCTGACTCCAATCTGCTGACTCTGATCTGGCGCCAATTTGACTTCCCTGATCAGATCGTTGTGTGTTGGTTGCATGGACTAAATGCCTCCGTCCTGGCTCCTGGTTGCTGGCGCCTGACCTTGAACGGTGAGGTGGGTGATGTGGGAGGGAGGGAGGGAGGAGGGAGGAGGGTTTGGCTTCTGCCCTCAGTGGGTTTCCTGGCCTGAAGAGCATCCCCACTTTCACTCCTGGGCTTCAGGTCAGGGCTGGCAGAAGACGGCATGTTGGCTTGGGATACGCATGCCGCTTGGGAGACGGCATGTTGACTTAGCTGGACTTGGCATCCTGCAGATCGTTGCCAGGGCTGGCTGGCTGGCTCCCAAGAGGCCCCCTCCCCCCTGCCCAAGCTTGGCCTTTCCAGGATCTGAAAGATTGAAGCAGGGTCAGGATCGGTGGCTAGTGTTGATGTCCGATCTCCCCGTTTAACCTTGGGCATTGAAACTGCAGTCTGGGGTTGTTTCTTTTCAGAGATTGAGAGAAGCCCAGATTCACGACCATCTCCTGCTTTGCAGCCTTGGACAAACCCCCAGCCCCTTTTCAAATCCTGAGCGCCTCCCGCCCCCAGCCCCAAATCCCGTGGGCACCATTGAGCTAGATCTTGGCTGGGGGTTTTCTTGGTGTTTGTTTTGTTGAAATGTGTTGGATTTCTTCAGTTTACCGAGATGTAAATATTGGCCAGGGACTGGTGATCTATCGCCTCGCATGAAAGCCGTTTGGCACTTTAATTAAAAAGATTATCTAGAGGCTGTGAAATAAGTGAGCCCATAACATTTTATTCTGGGCTGGTCGATCTGATAAACCAGTTGAAGAAATGCTCTCCACTTGGAAAGCCATTGAATCGATGCACAGGGGAGGCAGCTCAGCACGGCCATGTGCAGAGATGGTTAGTCTCCTGAGGCGGGAAGGTTGCAGGGAAGGTGGCTTGATTTGGCCTCCTGAGTGCTGCATCACGCCTTCTCTACAATCAGCCCAGTGAGCGTTGCTGCTAAGCCTCACTTTCCTTCCAAGACCCACGAGTTGTGGGGGAGGCATTCTAGGGAGCACCCCCACTTTATGAAGGAGCCCCTCTTCCAGAATGTTTGGAAAACAAGACTTTCTTTCCTCGTGCCTTTGGCCCATATGGGGAAGCCAAACTATTTATCCCCCCCTTCCCCCCCAATAAGTCATGCATTGTGTTGGTTGATTGTTTCAATCTGATTGCTACTGGAAGTTGTGGTTGCTTCTTCATCACCAGAGGTTTTTAAAAGAGATTGGAGAGCCATTTGTCCGGAATGGTATAGGCCTAGGTCTCCTGCTTGGACAGAGGGTTGGACTAGAAGACCTCCAAGGTCCCTTCCAACTCTGTTACTCTGTTTTATCATACTTCACTCAGTGTGTGTGTGTGTGTGTGTGTGTGTGTGTGTGTGTGTGTGTATAATCTTTTTCATTTGACTGGAAGATCAAGTGGAAGTCATGGTACTGTCAGCATATATGTGCCATTTGTTTTACTCTTGGCCACGCTGATTGGACTTCCACAGCATCTGGCGTGGTTGCATGTTCCCTTCTCCCTGGTAGAGACTGGGCTGACTGAGGTAGCCTTGCAAGATGTTGTCTGTCTGTTGTGCTGCTGACCCACAGCTCCCTGGCAGCACCTGCTTTATCGATGGGTGGGAAACACCCAGCCCAAACAGGGGGCAACCACGGCCAGTCCCTCCGTCTGAAGCCCGAAGGAGCCAAATCCCGGTTCCTCTCAGACATTTGGCCAGCCTTCCCAGCTCACTTTGTTTTGTTGACACCAGGTGACGAGGAAGACGTCTGATTTCCCTTCGTTCACAAAGAAAGCGGAAGAGAGGGAACGTTGGAAGTCGGGGCAACCGGAGGCCCCGGCTGGTTGAGCAGTGATCCCTTCAGGCCTCCATGTCCGGAGGCCTCTTTCCAAGTGGGACTTCCAAGGAGACAAGCAGCCATTGCGAGCTCTCATCCGAAGAGCCTCTGGGGGAGAAGCCCAAGGCCTCCAAGTCCCAGGTGGCCGGGCAGGAGTCCCCCGCAGAGGTGGGTCGAGCTGCAAAGCCCGGTCGCACCAGGGGAAGGTGTATGAGTTTGCGCCTTGCTGTCCAGCCCCCCAGGCTCACCTGTCGCTTTAGATGGAGAGCCAGGTGGGAGCATGGATGCTCCGTTTCCCTCATGAAGGGGGCAGGAGAAGGCTGAGGTCTCCCCACCACCCAGGCTTCCTTCTCACGAGGCCACCGAGAGGGGCTCCCTTTCTGAAGGCTTTGCTGGGGGAAGGGAAGCGCCAGCCCTGCCTCCCTGGGACAGATGAGCAGGGCTGGTCTCTGTTAATGGAGTCCCCTAAGGGGAGGGGGAAGGGGGCGTAGAAGTCAGCTCAGGCACTGCATTTGCTGCCCCGTTTAAAGGGCTTCGCTTGGGGCCCGGGGGCTGCTTCCTTCCACCTGGAGGGCGGCTTTGGAGGTGGTTTTCTCGCCACTTTCTTGCAGTGGCCAAGAAATGCAACCCCCACCAGCACTTCTACAGTCGGATGAAGACCCAGGCCAGAGTGGCACCTTAAGGGACACCCTGGGCAGCTTCTTGGAACGCATTCCAGGAGGGTCAGGAGAAGAGCCTCGCCCCGTGCAGCTGGCAGCTTGGGCCCTTCCCTCAGCCCTGCCCCCTGCCGGCCCCCACTCCGGCAGCCCCATATTTCAGAGGACAGAAATGCTGCCCCCTCAGCAAAGGCGGAGACTTTCTTGGGGGGGGGGGCTCTCTTGGTTCCAAGGCCTGGGGCGGCCTCTGCTGGCCAAGGGGACGCTTGGTCGGTGGTTGCAAAAATCCTTTGGAAGTCCTTGACTTACAGCCACAACTTCAGCTGCTAAACAAGGCAGTTGCTATGTGAGTCGTGCTTTCCCCTGGTTGTTAAGTAAAGCGGCAGCGTTGTTAAGGGGATCCTGTGGTCTTTGAGCAAATCCAGTTCTCCCCATTGACTTTGCCTTGTGGGAAGCTGGCTGGGTCGCAGAGGACGACCACCTGATCCCGGGACTCTGCAACCGCCATTGATCCACGCCAGCTGCCAAGCGCCCAAGTTTTGGTCACGTGACCTGTCACAACTGTAAGGGCAAAGACTTTCCCCCAATGTCCTTGGGTGTAACGGTCATAAGTTGAGGACTATCCATATGCCTCAGTTGCCCTGGAGGTTCGCTTTTGTGATGACGGCTGGACTCTGCAAGGAAGGAAGCGCCTGTTTGCCAACATTTCCATGCCAGGGGAAGCAACGACTGGAAGGAAGGCCTGGGGAAAAGGCCTAGCTAGGGGGCTCCCAATCAGGAGGGGCCCCTTCTGCCCCCGTCTGCAAAAGTCCCACCAGAAGGTCCCCTTCAGACCAGGCAGCCAGTCCCTAAACCCAAACTTTCAAACGGCATAGGAAGAAGGGCAGCAGACGGGGAGAAGGAAGGGCTGGGCTTTCCGATTGATCGATCAATGGATTGTTTATATGGCCAAGTTGGTGTGAATTCTAAGGAGCCATGTAGATAGATTTTCTGCAGGAGGATCTGCCTCCAACTTGGCCCTTCCCATGACCCAACCATCATTTTTCGAGTTTATCTGTCTCAAAGCTGATCCTCTTCTCCTTTTCCTTCCTTCCTTCCTTCCTTCCTTCCTTCCTTCCTTCCTTCCTTCCTTCCTTCCTCCCTCCCTCCCTCCCTCCCTCCCTCCCTCCCTCCCTCCCTTCACCTTTCCCAGCAGGATGGGCTTCTCAAGGGAGCTGGGTCTCTTCAGATTATCCTACCCCAAGACTGGCTGCCTTTCGTGGCACAGAAAAGCCCCGTTTGGGGCTGGAACCCTGGAGGCGTTTTTCCAGGTGGGAGGGCGCTTTCTGCTGTGAGTCATTTCCCAATCCTTCCATGAAAACCTCACCCCACCGCCTCCACCTCCCACTTCTTTGGGGAAATCATTCTTAAAGGTCTGGCTGGAGAGCCTCATTTATTCTTAGCTCTTTGCTGCCATCTTTTGCCCACTGGGCATAGAGACAGACTTCGCCAAAGAGGCACGCAGGTACATTTTTCAGGGTGAGGTTTCACCTTCATATCTCTTACAACTATGGGGTTTGATGAATGAGTCCGAGGAAGTCAGCCTTCCTCTTTTTCTCCCTTTCCCCCCTGTTTTATGACGCAGTTCCTCTCAGGTGGATCCTTTCAAAGAGGGGAGAAGACAAGCAGAGGTGGAACGCTTGCAGTCTATGCATCCCGTACATCTCCTGGCTGATCTCCAAGGCCCATTTGGGACCGGTCAGCTCTGAACTCGGTTGTGTGAAGAAGAGAGCAAGGGAGGAAGGAGCAGCAGGTTGGAAAGGGTTTGACCCACCTGCTTCTGGCTCCAGTGACCCCTAGCTTTGGTGGCCGACCCATCTCCCTTCAATATAGCTTGGAAACCAATCAATCAATCAATCAGTCAGTCAGTCAGTCAGTCAATCAGTCAGTCAACCAATCAATCAGCCAACCAACCAACCAACCATCCATCCAACCAACCAACCAACCACATCCTGAAAACATTCCCCAGATCATGCAAAATAGGGCCAGAATATTTAGAAAGTGATCAAAGAATCTCTGTGTGAAGAGGATACTTTTGAGATGAATAAGTTTCACCCATGATTTGGGTACCAAATTTCTTAGGAATGATAAGACTCTAACCAATGACTGGGGTAAGCATAGAGAAATAATGGCTTTCTCTACTGAATTGAAAAAAAGGATCAATTGCAAAGAGGAAGTTGGTTTATTTATGAAACTTACATGACTGCCTGTCTTATATACAACGAGCCCAGGCAGTTCACAACCCAAACAAACCACAATAGAACCAGCTTCTGCGCATAGCAGGAGCATCGTCGCTCTCCCTAGCATGAAGCCATAACATCCACCAGGTCTACCTTTGTGAGTTCCTTCTTATCCTCAGTAAATGAACAGTTCCGTGTTAATCTCCGCTCGCATCCCACGCTAAATTTATTTCATTTTTGAAATCCTACCCAACTTTCTAAAGGCCTCCTTTCTTATTCCGGTTTTTCACTTAAAAGCGGATAAGCCCCAGGATCCTCTGTAACTAATGGAACATTCGATCCCTTTGCTCAGAGGATGGATTTGGAGTTCTTAGTCCACCGTTGCAGCTTCTGAAAGAGGCTTTTCCCCCCTCAGCTGATAAGAGCCCGCTATCTCTCCTCTCCCCCACCGCAAAACCTTCACATGCTTCATTTTAATAATGGATTTCTATTTAGATCAGGCTACAATAATTTCCTGCCTCCCTTTCTTCGCTCCCCTCTGTTATCCGGGAGGTGCGATGAGAATCTTGGCAATTTTGTCCAGTCATCACATTTCGCCTGCAGACTTTCTGATCGGAGTGGGCTGGTGGGAGCAGCTTTAAACAGGCAAGCACACGATGGCGATTAGGAGACATAAAACAAACCCCCCTTTCTCCTCCGCTGGGCTGCCTTTCCTCGCTTTGCAAGTCGGATGAAAGAGGGAGAGAGAGAGGGGAAATCAATACTCCGGGCAGGCCCGGTTTTGCATCAAAGCTCTCCAGGCTAATGAGAACGAGAATGGGATGGGAATAAAACTGGGTTTCGCTTCAGGCGCTTCTACGCTGAATGCACTAAGTGGGGAAGGAGCACCCATCCCCATGTGGGCGCTTAGCTGGGGCCGTGGAATGCATCTCAAGACGCCGGTTCACACACCAGGCTGAGCGGAGGCCAAACCTCCCAACAGATGGATGGATGGGAGGTGCGAAGCAGGGGGCAGGAGGAGAAAGGCAGCAGCCATGGAGCTGCATGGTCCAAGGCGGGGCTGCTGGTGGAGCAGGCGGGCACCCCTGGGTGGGTTTGGCTATACCACAATCCCACCTTTCAAACCTCTGTGGAAGAGACTTGACTCTGTCAGGGTTCCAAGTAATAGCCCCCTATCAAGCAGACGTTCTCACCGCTGGACCATAGAAGGAGGAGTGAGGGTCTATTTGCTTTGCAGGGGGGGTGGGGGGGGGGAAGCTCCTTCTGACTTCCTGGATAAAGGGCTCGTCAGGAATCCTCAAAGGGGGACTCCATCCTGTATGGCCATACGCCCCCCCCATCCACAGGTCTTCCAAGGATGGTCTTGGGAATAACTCCCCTCATGTCTCCCCACCTCCCCTTCCCTAAATCTTGCCCAGCAGGGCCACGCCCAGGATGGTCATTTACAACTGGTAATTCTTGACCAAAAGAAGTGAGGGGGAGGTCCCTTTGCTCAGCTGGCCCTTCCCCAAAAGGCGTGTTGATTTGCCTATTGTTTCAGCTTGGATAGACACCCACCTCTGGCAAGACAGTATGAAAATAGACCACAGCCTGACAGGTCCTTTTTTAACTGCTACACAGCAGTTAAATCAAGTAAACCTTAACAGAGTTCACACCATGCCACAACTGGAGTTTGCAAACCAGAGCAGAATGTCCATTTGGCAGGAGGCATGATGTTAAGCCACACACAAAACCTCTTCTGGCTTAAGATGGCAGGACACCCACTCCTTGCTCACTGCTTCCCCCCTCTGGGTGTGCACATTTCCCCCCACCCTTCTCTGTCTCTCCTCTGCCCTAAACTTGCTTTCCTTCCCCTTTCCTTCCTCTCTTTTGCATCCTTCGCTCTCTGACGCTCTTCCTTGCCTCTTCATGCACACCCACCCAACCACTCCTGTGTGTGATCTCCCGAGCAGGGGGCTGCAGGGTGTAGCCCTTTGTGTGTGTGTTTGTGAGTCTCAGCATTGGAAATCCTGCCCGGAGCATCTTCACCGGCTAGCAACTTTAGCCACCTTGCTTGTCCAGGGTGCGTTTCATTCCCCTTCTGCGTGCAGAGCTGCGGGGAGTGGTGGTGGTGGTGTCTGTTCTTCGCTGTTTTCCCAGTCAGGCAGGAGATGGCAGTAGAACTTCATTGTTCAGAATCTCTTGGCCTCCCAACCTCCAATTCGCTTAGAGAAACCCAGATTTATCTCCTCTTAATCCAATGTTCCTTTCAATGTTCTTAGCTATTAGTTGGATTTACTTTCGCGTGCTGCTGAAGATTTAAGAGGGAACAGGTGGTCCGTGATTTAAATTTACATTCTGGCCTGCCACTGCTGGGGAAATTAAAGTGATGTACTAGGCGAGATCCACCTCTGCTTCTTCCTCCCTTGCTGCCCCATCCTATGAGGGAGGCTGAGCACAGGAAGTGGCTGGTTCACGTGGCCACCAAGGAGGAATCTGAACTGCTCTGCAACCGCCTTCCCTCCTCCCCTGAGGTCGGGAACAAACCCTCTGGACTCAAAACAGCTCTTGGCATAAGCACCACTCCCTTCCTAGAAGGAGGGAAGGAGCTTCTTAGGAGGGAGGGGAGGACCCCATTCCCAGCAAGCGTCTTCTGGAGAGGCAGAAATGGGGCTGCCGAGCTGCTCAGGAGGTTGGGCCTCTCTCCTGCTCTTCCCAGCCACACGGTGCTGGGGCTCAGGATTCTTACCGATAGATGACATGCGGAGATGAAAGAGGAGCGATAGAGGAGAGATAACAGAGAGAGAGAAAGGTGGATAAATATAGAGACAGATGAGAGAGAGAAAGATGACAGAACACTGTCTTCTTTTATTTTAACCTACTTCTATTTTAGAGTTTTAGCTCTAGGTTTTAGTTAGGCGTAGAAGGCGTCCAGTTGCTTCAGTCTAGAGAAATAATCTACAGAGTTAATAAGAGCGACATCGATTGTCTGTATTGTTCTTTTAGATGATGCTTTATGTCTTGTTCCCTCTCCTTTTCTACTTGGACACAATTAGTTCATTGCTTTGTTCCATTCTGGCCTTGGACTGAAAAAAGCCGACCTGACTTGGCAACTGGGCCCCTTGGCTGCTCTGGTCCTCACCCTTTGTCTCTCGTCCGGTCTGTCGGGAGGGCCCACCCAAGCCACTGCGGGGGAAAGGAAGCCATGGCAGAACACGAGAGCTTCAGTGGGGGCAGCCGAGCGCATGGGGCGGCCACACGGAGGACTGTTGCCCCTCCGGCCTTGGCAAGACCACCCCAGGGCCTCTGGGTGGTGGCCATGATCTTTAGAAAGATAAGAGGAGTGGGAGAAGGAAGCCAGCCCGTGTCTCTCCTTTGGGTCGCTTGGAAATCCTTCTGGATGGGCCTTTCTCCTTTGCCCAGTGAAGGTAGCCATAGCAATAGCCCTTAGACTGATATACCGCTTTATAGTGCTTTCCAGCCCTCTCTAAGTGGTTTACAGAGTCAGCCTCTTGCCCCCAACAACCTGGGTCCTCATTTTACCCACCTTGGAAGGATGGGAGGCTGAGTCGACCTTGAGCCGGTCAGGATCAAACTGTTGGCCATGGGCAGAGTCTGCAATACTGCATTCTAACCACTGTGCCACTATGGCAGGAAGGAAGGAAGGAAGGAAGGAAGGAAGGAAGGAAGGAAGGAAGGAAGGAAGGAAGGAAGGAAGGAAGGAAGGAAGGAAGGAAGGAAGGAAGGAAGGAAGGAAGGAAGGAATAGCAAGAGCCCTTGGACTTACATACCACTTCACAGTGCTTCACAGCCCTCTCTAAGCAGTTTACAGAGTCAGCCTATTGGCCGCCAACAAGATGGCTTCCTGGGACAACTTACAATAAAACCCCAGGTTTTGTCAGCCGTTTTCCCGGCCTCCCTCCCTTGCATCCCAGAGCTTTCCTTAATTTTCAATAAAACATGCAATTAAGAAAACCTTCTAATGCTGCGCCAATTAAAATTGATCCTAATAGGGACGTTTGCTTTATATAATCAGTAGATACCTTTTATTGGGATTAGCCATTGAAATGCCAGCGTACTTCACATAAACATTTTTTATTTATGTCTAAAATGCGTTTGGAGGAGATGCCAAACTGCTTTTTCCCCCCTATTGCCAGAAGGCCTGATGATTTATTAAAAGGGCTTTTAAAAAATTGGATTGCAGTAATCTCTCCAGTCTGTTCCCATTTTATTTTTTTATTATTATTAATTTTATAAAGGGAGGGGGGGAAGACAACAACAAGGGTAGCTCACTGGTGGAACACACACTTTGCACGCAAGAGCCGTAGCTCAGCCAGAAGGCAGCCTCTTCCCAGAAGTGGGGCCGGCCCGAGCTTCTATGCCTTGGGGTGCCCCAGATCATTTGGGGCTCTTCTCCTGGACCCCAAACACCAAGGAGGCATCCACCAGCAGCCTGTCCCTCGAGAAAGGGTCTCCAGCAGCCCCCAACTCCTCTCTGCAAACACCAAGGTCCTGCCCGTGGCTCCTGGTGACTTTGTTTCCAGGTGGGCCTTCTGCTCATTGGCTCAGGGGTGGCTTTGCTCTCCGATCTTGCTATGACTATCTGGGAAACCTTCCTGGACTCCTAGGTCTTCCCCTCCCCTCTTTTATATGTTGGCCCCCTCATCCTCAGGGACTGCACTCACCCAACATAGGTCACCACTGAACTTGCTTTCTGCGATGCCTAGAATTACAATCTATATGATGGGGCTTCCAAGGAGATGCTCCTACAGCCAAAGCATAGGCCATAGGATAATAATAGAGCCTTGGAGGTCTTCTAGTCCAACCCCCTCCTCAGGCAGGAGACCCCTAATGGTGTAGGACCTAGACCCTTTTCACACACACGTTTGTCCAGTCTCTTTGCGAAAGCTTCCGGTGATGGAGTACCCACAACTTCTGAAGGCAAGCTGTTCCACTGATTAATTATTCTAACTGACCCCAACTCAAAAAGGCAAAAGCATTTCAGGTCCTTCTCTGGCACCAAGCACTCCAGGAGGTTATGAGATGGGCTCCCAAACCTCCGAATGTTGCCTACCTTGAGTTACAGAAAGGAGAATGTCGGACAACTGGGCGGGGGGGGTCTTGTCTTGCCTTCTTGTGAGGGTGGGTGGTCCAGATCCCAACAGGCAGAGACCGAGAGGTCATGAAGAAATGGTGGTCCTATCAAGTGGGTTCCTGGGCTTCAGCTGTGGCCGGCCCTTTGACCCTCACAGCCTCCTCCAAGAGGAATGTTCCCAATCAGGTCTTCCTCTCCCCAAGTTGCATCCCATTGAAGGCAGCCGCATTAAATGCCGAAAGGTAGAGATAGAAAAAGGATTTGGAAGCAATGAAAGGAAGCCCGTTATTTCCTTCTGAGTGTCTTCCCTTCTGAAGGGATTATAAAAAATATTTTTGGGCAGTTTTCTTTTTTGGCTAATGAAACGTGTTGTTAATTGTCTGTGTAAGAGTAGAGTTTTGCCTAAAGGTGCTATTTGCTAATTGTTCATTTCCAAAAGGTCGTGTTTAATCAGGGCTGGTGATTGAATAATGAGACCTAATTTTGTATTATTTATGCTGTTCCTTTTCTCACAATAGGTCCTCCGGATATCTATTCGGGGAGACGGTGGTTTTTATTTGCATTCGCTTTGCAATGCTGGGGCAGAATTTAGGCGTCACTTGTCAGCTGTAGTCCAGATGCAGATTCAAGAGCAGAAAGCGGGTGTAGCTCGGCACCTGTGCAGCCGAGCGGCTTTTAGCTCAAACCCTCTTGCAAATGGACCACTTTTCACAATGGGGCTGCTTGCAAGCAGGAAATGGAACCTCTAGGTGTAAACTCAAAGGACAAATATTGAAATCATGGCGTACTTGAAGGAGGGGAAACCAGCCTGTTGACCACTACAGAAACCAGAATTAATTGACCACTATTTCTATGACCTGGGAAAACTCTCTGGGTCTGTACCAGGTCAATATGGTTTCCAAAACGGCCTCTAAATGGAACTTCTATGGTGTCTTCCTAAGCATGAAAAGCTTTTGATCTGCAGGAATGTAGTCAAAGGTGGCAGCTTTCTAATCCGATAGATCTCAGATAAGCAGGAACTCGGTTTACCAGGTAGAAATGATACTGGGTGCTTATCAGTGTTCACCAGGCATGTTTTAAAGGCCTTTTGTGAAATTACCCACCATAATCAGCTTAGCCAGCATCTCGATGTGCAAGGTTTCTGCTGACAGGTGTCTCTCTCTCTCTCAATCTCTCTCCCCCCCCCCCCACACCCTGAGGCCCATAAGACAGTTTTGCTGTCCAAGAGACTCTTTTTAAGCAGAAGACAATCTTTGCCATCAGATGTTAGCAAGAGCTGTCTCCCACCAACTCCTGCAGCAGCCAAGAGAATGACAATGACAACAACTCACAACAGCCTCCCTGAGGGAAGCGAAGGGCCGTAAAACAAGGAAAAGGGCCCATTTTGCAAATCCAGAGAAAAATGGATGCTAATTTGACATGGGAGATTATACACATATATTCCATTAGTAAAAAAATGTGTTCTGTCTGCTCTCTAACCTTTGAGGACACTAAGTCTTTTGCGTAATGTGAAACAATTTTGTTCTGCAATTGGAGTGTGTGTGTGTGTCTTTGTGGAGGGACAGCTGGAGGGGTTTAAAACAGCCTTCCAACAACATGGTCTTTAACCACCTCAATCAGGGAAAGAAAGTTTATGGGGGACCTTCCTTAATACTTCTGGCCTTCTGCCTCAGGTTAGGCCAGAGGCCTCCAAGCTTGGCAACTTTAAGATCTGTGGACTTCAACCCCAGAGTTCCCCAGCAAGCCATGGGCTAGGCATTTCTTCTTCTTTTTAGGATGCTGAGAAAGACATTGGCCATGCATCTCCATTAGCTCTTCATGGCTCCATCACGATGCCCCCCTTTTGAGTTTTCCTTCCTTCCTTCCTTCCTTCCTTCCTTCCTTCCTTCCTTCCTTCCTTCCTTCCTTCCTTCCTTCCTTCCTTCCTTCCTTCCTTCCTTCCTTCCCCAGTATAAACCCTACCTCAACTTTACAGAGAGGGCTAATCAAACTTGCATCTCTGTCTTCCCTCTTCAGAAGGCGAATCTACAGGCCAACATGGGTGGGCTAGAGTTGTCCTAATTCATAAACCTGGACACGTTTCATTTTTCCTCTCCCTTTGCCATTAGCTTGGATGTCGGGAGCCTCTGCTGGATGTGGGGACACATCAGACGATGATCCGCTTTTCCTCTAAGTTGGTCAAATCTGGAGGACGTTTCATTCCTCCCCTCCCTGTCACATTTAGCTGCTTTTTGTTGGTATCTCTACCATGATCAAATGAAACACACCACCTCCTTGTTGGCTCAGTGAGATCTTGGTGTTCTCTCCATTGAGGTTCTTTGTCTTATATTTTGGCATCTGTCAGTCCAAATCAGCAAATGCACTTGAGAACCACAGTTAGTTTCGCAGCACTGAAGAAATGCAGGCAGAATTCCCGATAAAGCTGTTGTTTAATGCATCTCCTCTCTGACCCTTTCTCTTTTGAAATAAATACCTTGAAATGTGTAATCATGGAGATTAAATTATAGCAGACAGGCTATTCTTGCAAACCGTTCATCAGAACCAGATTTGGTTTGTATCTGCAAGAGAGACAGAGAGAAGGAAGGGGATTTACAGCTCGCTCCTCAATTGCTTCCTCTTCTTGGCCTGTGATTAAAACAATTAATTATCTTAGGAGCCATCATTTCTGTGTGTCAGAAGTTGAAACTCATTGCTTAGAGTGTCTCGGATGCTGAGGTGTTTTGCTCTGCCTCTTCGTCCTTTTGCAAAACATTTTAAAAAAATCCTTGAACTGATTTTCTAAGCGCTCATTTACATTAACACTTCTATAATGAGCACATAAATATGTAATCAAGGCGGCTAAATGTGCATTCCTGGGAGAGAATTTTGGAGCCAGACCTGAAGGCTGCTGGGGATTTGTCCTTCCAAAGAAGTGACTGGTCAAGGGCTTCTTGCTCTGGCTTCACTCAGCTCAGGCCACTGTGTCCATCTGTAAGAAGAGGGGAAGGGAGTTGTAGGTGTGGCCTGGTGCATCTCCATCCATACACCAAGATGGGGAATGGAGTAAGCAGGGAAACTCTGACTGAGCCACATCCGGCCACTTTGGGGATTAATTTATAACTTTCTGTATCTTTTCTCCAAGAACTCTAGGAGGAACATATGAGAGCTTCTCCCCATTTCACTGGTTAATTGTTCTCACTGTTAGAAAGTTTCTCCTTAATTCCAGGTCCCTTCTCTCCTTGATTAGTTTCCATCCGTTGCTTCTTGTCCTTCTTTCTGGTGCTTTGGTTGACCCACTCTTCTTTCTGGCAGCCCCTCAGATATTGGAAGGCTGTACCCACCCTCCCCACACAACCCCTGAGGTCAGTTGGACTGAGAGAGTGTCCGTCCCAAAGCCATCCAGTGAGTAAGGGCCGCTTACTCTCTAACCTGCAGCACTTCTGGCATATTCTCTAAAGCGATTCATTGTCCAAACCGTTTTCCCTGGGTGGGTTCATCACCCCCTGGAATGACACACAGACTTAAGTAAGTCAGCCAGAAAACCGAGCTGAAGATGGAGGTTGCGTGGAGAGATGGACCTTTCTGGAGGAACCTTCTTCCCCTCTTCCAGCTCTCTAAAGATTGCCCTGCACCTTTACTCCCCTCACCCCAGAAGAAGAGGGAGGGAGAGACTCGCAAAAAAAACCAACAACCCTCCAGTCACATGTTGCGATCCATGTGAAGAGAACTCTCCCTTTCCCGTCTCCATGCAAGAGACTTTCACCCACGCAGTGCTCATTAGTTATCTCAAACAGGGCAGCAAAAAGATGATGACTGACTGCTTGGCAACACCTCCTTCCTGGATCTCCTGAGAAACCCCCCTCCTCCTCCTCCCCCTTACACTTGCACACAATATTTACACACACGTTTTACACTTGGACATCCCGCCTGCCCCTGCAGTACACGGTGGATCTTACTCGAAGGCTGTTCAGGCTCCCTTGATGGATGTGGAGTAAGTTTAAAGCCTTTTCTGTTGCTGTTTCTCTTTGGCTTTGTTGCAGGTTTTTTGCTTTTAAAGGCTGCTCTGTTACAGCATCTGTTTCAGAGAGTTCAAAAACACCCATTTCTGCAGAAGGAAGCCATCCTGCCTTCTTAAACTTGCTTCCCAAATTCACTTTATCGCTCTCTCTCTCTCCAATCTCTCTCTCTTTCTACTTTTCCAGGGTGCAATCAGAATCCACCCATAGGTTAAAATCTTTATTCTGTCCTGAAGGGAACATCTGTTGTGTGCCTGTTTGACACAAAAAGTAACTCAGCATGAAACACAACACACAAAGCAATCTTGACACAATGGGTGTGCCTTTTCACTGATCAGCTGGTTCTTTGCAGTGTTTTACAGACATTGAGTTGTAATGTAGTTGCTAAGAGAAAAATGGACGAATGGACGGAAGAAAGCAAGATGCTCCTTACAACAGACCATCTTTCACTGTTTGCAAATGTTCAAGCTCCACACAGAGAGGCTGCCTATCTCTCTCTAGACATATTGATATTCACTGCAAAGGAATGATGGGGAAATACCAGAAACTCCAGGCTCAATCAAAGCCATTGTGAGGTTTAACTGGAATTATTCTCCTCACTTTACAAAAAAAAAAAAAAAAAGACATTATTTCTGCCTCTTCTGTTGTGTTTCCGGGATTCACCACAAGGGTGAGATTTATTTATTTTTCCTCTGTAGGCTTAATAATTAATAACTTGGTTGTAGATTTTCAGAGTGTTGAATAAAACATTCCAAGGATATAAACGTGCATTTTGAACCCTTTGTAATGTAACCTTTGGGTCAGCATACAGGCAGAAAGAAAAATCTTTCTCTTTAAGAAAAAAACACTTTTGGTTTTCCAAGAGGATACTAAATATTTATGTATGCACACACACAACACACTGCTGTGCCAACTGTTCTACCAAAGGAGTGTGCAACCCAAATGGCAATTAAAGCAAGCAAGCAAACAAACAACCAACGCACCCACAAGCACCCTGCAACCTTCAAGGGAGATTTTTGCAGACGCTGCCAGTGGAGGGAGGTCAGCACCTTGGAGAGCTCCAGGTGCTCAGCCTCAGGATCCCAGAACCGTTGGGGGGGATTTCAGCTGAGTCAGCAACCAGATCCCCATCTTTGGCACTTGTTCTCCCGTGAGTCCCCTTGGGCAAGGGCACAGCTCAGAAAGTCTGGAGACTAAAACATAGGAAGAGTTGGGTGTGGCTAATCTAGGGGAAGGAAGGACCAGGGGCAACAAGATAGCAGCCTTCCGGTACTTGAGGGGCTGCCCCAAAGACGAAAGGGTCAAGCTCTTCTCCAAAGCACCTGAGGGCAGGACAAGAAGCAACGGATGGAAACTAATCCAGGAGAGAAGGAACCTGGAATTGAGGAGGAATTACCTGACAGTTAGAAAAATTAACCGGTGGAACAGAAGTTGCCATCAGAAGTCGTGGGTGCTCCATCACTGGAGGTTTTCTAAGAAAAATCACTTGTCTCAAATGTTATGGGGTCTCCTGCATGCTCAAGCAGGAAGCTGGACTAGAGGACCTCCAAGGTCCCTTCCAGCTCTATTCTGACTGAAGTCTCTTACCACCAACACCAACACCCTGCAATTCTTCTGTGAAATCAGCCTTCCAACATTTTTGTGCATCTGGTTTGCAACTTCTTCAATTAGTTTCTACCCTTTGACCCCCAGATGTTTTAGGAAGCATCTCCTAAGTGTTGCTTTTGTGTAGTTTTGCATTTGCTGCCTGTTATGTGTGTGTGCGCGCATTGGGACACACGGGGCCTGCTATATCTGCTCCATTGAGGGGTCATCTGAGTTGAAGAAGGAGACAGCTGCATCCTGAGGGCCTGCCCAGACTGCCCCCTTCGAGAGGTTGGATGGAATTGGAGGAATTGCCCGGATCCAGCCCATTTTCAAACTCCAACCTTCCTTTTCACCACTTTCTCCCCACTCACCCAATTTGTCCCTGTTCTGTTTCCTCCCTCTGGGCTGGAGTAAATAACAAATAAACAGATATCCTTAGTTAGAAAAGCAGAGGCTTGAGCTTAAATAATAAATAAATAATTTTATTTCAATTCATTAATAACAATCAAACACATTTCATTTATCGAAACCCAGAGTTTCTCTCCTGCACACCTGCCCATTTTTCTCAATGGGTGAGCGTGTTTCATCCCCGATGCAGCCTCCGATTCTTCTTCTTCAGCAAACGAATTAAATAGGCCAAGGGCTACCGATATTTCCCTCCTGCCACAATGACACATGCTGGTGTGTGGCAGACGGTGAGTGATGCATTTTTTATTACCAAGATAGTAAAATATTGAGATGTCTTTGAAATGCAAGGAAAGAAAAATACCCAGGAGAGGCTTTTTAAAAAAAATCTTGGATGTCTTATCTATGCAATATCACAAAATCTTTATAGCAGAAAATGAAGGATAGTTTGTTTTGTTCCTATAATCATCTCTATTAAATAAGGATTAATCTCTCTCTCCCTCCCCCACTCTCTCTTCTCTTAAATTCAACATTGCTGTAGGAAAGCATGTTTACAGGTTGAAATATGGTGCATTTTGCTGTGATGTATATCTTACTTACACTACTTAAGTTTTAGCACCAGGCGTGTTTTGGGCTGCTGAGCTGTGATTTCCAGACAGCAGGAGAGCAAAATGGAGCTGCTGGAACAGCCACCCCCCCTTTCACATCATCCAGGTCTCAAAATTCAGACCAGAGAAGCAGCCAGCACAGTGGAAGCCTGGATACATCTTTGTGCCCGCTTCGTCCTTGGCCATTTCCCTTCCCTTCATCTTCCTCTCTATCCATCTTCCCTTCTTTGCCCGCTCTCTTCTTCCTTCTTCCCTTCCTCCCTTCCCTTCTCCTTTTGTTTCCGTCCTTCCTGCTGTCCATCTGAGAATCCACATGGGTTTTTGCTTAAAAATCTACAGCTTGTATTCCCTTTTCTACCCTGGGCAGGAGGGCTGCTAGCAACCCTATTGCTCCCACAAAGAGCGTAGCCCCACTACTTCCTGAGAGATCTGCCTAGATGCCCACCCTGCCACAAGCAAATGTTCACCCCAAATTTGAACACGCACACACCCCTTTTCCAAGCCTCCCCTCCCAAATAACAATTTAACATATTAAATTGTTTGGAAGCAAGAAAAAAGCTGTCAGGACCACAAGGCCTTGCATGCACCCATTCCATTCTGTAGAACAACCCCAACTTACTCGAATGGGGTGACTGCCTTCCCTCGCCCAAATATCTGGGCCAATTTGAGAGAGGGCGTAAGTTATACGAGCATCCATGGATGTTGCCAGCAGACTGTCTGGGGCGGAACATCCGGCCTGTCCCTGGAGGGCTGAGAAAGACCCCTGCCCGAAAAGCAGCCCATGGCTTTTCATGGCGACCAGGAGTGTCCAGCCTTGGCCGCTTGAAGACCCGTGGACTTCAGCGCCCAGAGTCCCCCAGCCTGCTGTCCCTCTACTGCAGAGCGCGCGTCCTGGAAGGAAAGTGACCTGCTTGTGCCTAAGGAGCCTTCTTCTTCTCCCTTGCACTTTTCCTGAGAGGAGGGGAACTACAGCGTCCATCATCCTTCGCCCTGTGGCTCTGGCTCCCCCCTGGATTTATCGGATCAGGGAGCCGCATTGTCTCCCACCTGGGAACCCCCTTGAAGTCAGGCTGGGTTACAAGCTGAGCAACTTGGAGTCTCCTGCGCTTTTTAAAAAGCGTCACTTGGGAATTTATTGGACACGTTTGGGCTTTGATCAGGGAGCTTTTCTCCTCGGTGGGAGCAGCTGACGGCCGGAATGACTGTGGAATCAATTTCATTTCAGTCTCCATAAAAACTTGTGTTTAAACGGTGAGGCTTTTTCCCTCTAATATATTTCCCCGAAGCTGTCAGCGGGCTAGATTGGGCTCTTTTTTTTTTTTTACTTTATATGTCTATTTTAAGTCCCCAAGTGGAATGCCTGATTGCAACCCGGCCTTTTATGGAAGTGGCATTCTTTTGACCCACCGCCTTTGAGTTGGCAATGGGGGGAGTTGCGGGGGGGGGTATCTTCCAGCTTGCCAGGAAATGCTCCCTTCTCTCCAATTTTGCCTCCTAGGATAGGCAAGTGGCTAGAATATCCTTGGGGGGGGAGGGGGGAGGGGAAAACTCCCAGATGGAGCAAGCCAAAAAGAATCATCATCCAGTAGAGAAGAGGATTCAAGAACAGAGTTTTTAAACAATACCAAGAACTGCGTCTCCCAAAGGTGCTTTTCCAAGAGGCAACTGGGCTTTCTGGTTTTTCTTTGAAGACGTTTTGCTTCTCATCCAAGAAGCTTCTTCAGCTCTAGAAGAAACTTCTTCGGCTATCAAAAGAAGCTTCTTTTTTTTAAGAAAAAGAAAAAACAGAAAGTCCAAGTGCCTTTTGAAAAAGCACCTTTGACCTGCATGACTGAGAATCTCCATAGACACAATAGCTGCGTAGTTCCCTTACACACAGCCACACTCATTCACACAAGAAAAGTCTGAAGGATGATCTCATTTTCAGTGGTTCTTTTTTCACACAACAGGCCACACCTGGGTTTTGTTTGGTCTGGGCTTAGTGTGCTGTGTGAATCCAGCCACGGTGACTTGTAAATCATGGTTTATGGCTGTGGAAAGGGAATTTCACGAAGGCAGTAGGGTCACAAAAAACAGGAAAAGCCCAAGGGGAACATCAGGTCAGCCAGAAAACAAACTTACATAGGAAAAGGAATCAAATAAAAAGTATTAAAGAATCCCTATAGACAAAAGCCTAAGTAATTAAGAAAACTAGACAAATAGGAAAAGGAAACAAAAGATAATTTAGAAAACCCTTACAAACACAGGACATACCAAATAAGCAAAACAAACAGACAAAAGACACAAAATATAAATTACAAAAGGGACAGACAGGAAATTGCCACAGAACAAATATGAAAAACTATCTTAAAGCTAAAAGAGATTACAGAAAACCAATAATACAATCTGGCCACCCCGCGGAGTTTGCCTTCCGCACCCCGCAGACTTTGCCCTCCGGCGGGAATAAAGACAAACTCAAACAGGATTTGAAACATTAGGCACAAATACAAACACTCACACAAAATCAACTTACAAAGGGAGAAAAGGGTATAAAAAACCAGGGACTTACCATAAGAAGCTAGCTAGCCCAGGAACGCAGACTTCTCGCTGTTCTCCGCCTTCCTGAAAAATAAAAAGATCCAGCTTTCAAGCAGTTGTCTGTATCCTTGCGCCGGAGCTCTCCCAGCGGGAAAATCGAATCCTCGAAAGAAAGGCATTTTGACACCTTTCAACATGGCTGAACATGTGTGAACCCAGCCAAGTGGTGCTTAGTCACAAAACCTTCTTTAAGCAAACCTTGGCTTGTCCAGGGCATTTCCACGGGGGGTGGGCTTTAACAGATTCCTGCAGTGAGCAAGTCCAAGGGGTGGTGGTGGTGGCTTCAGACCAACCCATCCACCCACCCAGCACAAATCACCTTCTGGGAGGTGGTCGATCTCCAGGGCTGCCACCGAGGGGCCCTTTTCCTTGGGGCCTCCCTGGGGAAGGCGGCCCCTCTTTCATCAGACCTGTCCAGACAAGGCAGGTTCTCAGGACTTCGAAAAGTGAGTAGGAATATCTGGGACAGGAAGGTAAAGTTCTCCTGGCCACTTCTCCTCCCTCCACTCTCTGCCTCTGAGTCCCCAAAGTCCCCACAGCAATCTCTTCATTTACAGCAGTTCCTCGCACCAACGCGGCTCCTCTGACTGAATCAGGGCCCCCCAAACTTGGCCACTTTAAGACTTGTGGACTTCAACTCCCAGAATTCTCCAGCCAGCATAGCTGGCTGGAGAATTCTGGGAGTTGAAGTCCACAAGTCTTAAAGTGGCCAAGTCTGGAGAGCTCTGGTCTAACTGTTAAGCACAGGCTGGAGCTGTGGCTGCAGCAGGTCAACAGAGGAATCCGGAGGCCAGAGGCCAGGACTCCCCACCCCTGATGCCTCGCCAACTGGGGGAGCAGTCTGAAACCGCACCGGCCCGGTTCAAGCAGGCAGGCCTGGCCCTCCAACTGAGAGCAGGCTAGAGAAGCAAGGGGGTGATGCTGGCTAAGGCCACGGCAACAGCACCTTGCCAGTCTGAGCACGGAGACGGGCCTTTCTGGGGAATGCACAGAGCTTTGAGTGAGTCCCCCTCCTCAAAAAACTGGTGCCAGGGCTTAAGGGGGCGGGCTGGATTTGGAAGGCCTCCATTCCCCCAGGATGACTTGAGCCCAGCTGGCCTTGGAAGACTCCTCTTGTGGGGACAACGTGGAAGGGCACCCCGGCATCAGCTCCCTGGAGCTCCTGAAGAAAAGGCAGCCTGCAAAATTAATAGATAAATAAGCCAAACGCACCAGGCCTGGAGCTGGCATGCAATGCACCCCTTCCCACCAGCACAGATCCCACATTGGATCCCTGCATTCAGCCAATCTGCCACCCACACCTTCTCTTTGGGAGCTCACTTGTGGCAGACACCCCCGACCACACATACCTCCCCCTCCCCTTGTGAGAAAAGCAGTAATTTTTGACAACGGAGAGGGGTGCAAATTAACAACTTGATATGCTTCCTGTAATTAATATTCCACACAGAGAATGCCAAAGAAGACTGTACATGCTTGGCTTAATTAAAAAGAGATTAATTTATCAACACAGGTATGCTTTAATTAGACATTTCTCCCTATGTTGTCAACATTGGCAAAAGGAGCCAAGGAGAGGTACGTATCCCTTTCTGGTGTTCACGCCTTGGATCCAGGCAGGTATTTCTCATGGACCCACCTGAGACCTTGGGGCCTTTTCCCCGAGGCTTAAGAGGACCTGCTGCAGAGGTGGGATTCAGCAAGTTCTGACCAGTTCTGGAGAACCGGTAGCGGAAATTTTGAGTAGTTCAGAGAACCAGCAAATCCTGCCTCTGACTGGAGATTGTACAGTCTCCTTCCCCTGCCACGCCCACAGAACCGGTAGTAGAAAAATTTGAATCCCACCACTCACCTGCTGTCACCTATCCACTCACTTTGCCAAGTCACAGCCTGCTTCGCGGTGATTCCTGGAGTCTCTTCAGACAAAGACATCCATCAAAACAAACAAAAAGCAAAAACAGGTGCAGCATCCACCCACCCACCCACCTGTGAAGGGAAGAGAACCAGGAGCCTTGCAGGAGCTCAGTAGCGGAAAATGCAGGTTGCATCCCAGGTTCCAGTGCTTGGGAGCCTCTCCAATAAAAATGGTCAGGTGGCAAAGCGTTGATAGGAAGGGCCTCGGAGAGAAGGAACAATATGGAATGCAGAGATAGGCAGGCAGGCAGGCAGATAATTGCTTCGGGAGACGCTGAGGCACCAAGGGAAGGCGCCAAGTTTTAATCTGAGGTGGGCAGGGGGCTTGGTGTGTGTGTGTTGTACAAACTCATTTGTGATTCAGCCTGGTGTGCAAACTCCCCAAATGGATTCTCTCCATAGCCCGAACAGATTTCTTGCAGCTAATGAGTCATGATTTACTCTTACAGAAACCAACAGCTACGGGACTGGATTGGTCCCAGCGGTTCCAAAGGAGCCAAGATGGGGCTCTCTTGGTCTTGAATCCACCCTTCTTCCTGGCAAGATCCTCTTCATGCTCCGGGCTGCCTCCCTCGTTTCTTGCAGCTTCTCCCGGGACGAAGCTCCCTCTGCCTCCAAGGCCAAACGCTGCCTGGCAGAGGGAGGATGACAGGTGAACTCCAACCGGTTTGAAGGGCAGCAATTCGAGGAGATTTCTCTGACTCCGACAGAGCTGCTTCTCCAGCTCACCTTCTGATGGACAGCGGAGGTCAGATTAAAAACAGCCTTGCCTGTTAAAAGTTGCTGGCAGGCTTGAATAATTGATAGTTGTGGTGAACCTGTTGAACATGGCTGCTTTCAGAATACCTCTGGAAGGATTCTCTATTAGCATTTAAGGTTGTTATATCATCCTGAACTTCTTGTCTGAAGGGAAAGTTGAGTTTCAAAATGACCTCCTCAACCCCAAACCCCCTTGGTGGTTTCTCTGCTGGAAAAGATTAACTTTTGAACCAAGCCAAATTCTGCCTCCTTGTGATGACCCAAAGGGGCGTGGCACAAGGGCAACACAGTCACATAAGTGAGAAGGGTCCCTTTAGTACCTCCAACTTTGCTCCCAATGTCCAGGTTACCTTCATCTGGAGAAAAAAAAAACTCTCCCAACTCTCCCAAGTCTTTAAGTGGAGGAAATTCAGTCCGAAAACAAAGTACATACAAACTGTAAATAAAAATCCACACAAACCATGTTGCAGTAATTAACGTGACAGGACAGGACAGAAGGAATTGCAGACTTGAAAGGCCAACAAAACACACACAGTTGGGAAGATATCAGGAACCCAGATAAGGCTCAACAATATCAGATAAATTTATGATTTGCTACCAACAGTTGGCTGTGCACAACCTCCTTTTTAAACTCTGTGTTCCCAGCTGCAGCGAATGAAGGGAATCAGGGCCCTTTCCTCCCCCAAAAGCCATGCAACTGACGTTGCTCCCTTCTCTGTTCCTCCCTGCGTGCCCTAGGATGAAGAGGGGGTGGGCCTGGGTCTTCCTCTGAATTCCCTCTGCCTTGCTCTACCTCCTCCCTGCTCTGCCCAGCCGGACTGTGCCCTTCCCCAGTTTCTTCCACAGCCAATGGAGCCACACTCCCACTCCCTGTCAACTGCTCAACCTCCCCCTTGGAATCAGATTCCAACAGGGCCATGACACTCCTTCTCATTCCTTCTTGTCAATCTTCCTGGGGACTCCCAGAAAGGATGACTTCAACCCTGAGTGGGAATTAAGCGAGCCTTACTCCAACGCGTTTGGACAGTGCCAGATGGGAGAAGACCAAAGTAGGCATGACTCCCCAAGATTTTATGCTGCTCTCCCCTCCAGATTGAGGCAGTTCAGAAAGGGAGGGCTGTCAGCAACCTCCCCCCTTTTCCAATTAAATCAGAGTCCTGTGTATTAAAAATGCAAATTTGCTCCTCCTCCATATCTTGAGTGAAATCCTCTGTTTATCTTCCAGCTTTTGAAGTTGGCTCAGCCTCCTTTCTTTTCTAGTGTATGCATTGGAATTTGGAGCGCAGTAAAGTTAGACAACAGCTGTATGTTTTATGCCCACTTCATCTTCTTGCTGATAAAAATGGCGTTTGATCTTATTACTGACAGTGGCATCCTCCTCCTGTTGCTTAAGAACACATCTTGGGTGTTCTTTAGTGAAGTCACTTCCTCCTTATGCCATTAGGTGTTGCTCTGTGATACGTCAAGGCAGAAGTTGTTGAGAGACACAGCATCAGTTCCAGAAAGAGAAGGGGGAGGGGGAGAAAATAGAAGAGGAGGAGAAAGGAGAGAGGAAGAAGGAGTGTTGAAGGGAAAGGAGGAGGAATTGTGAAAACGGAGAAGGAATAATGGAGAAGAAGTGGAGGAGGAGAGGACAAGGAAGAAAGAGAGCTAGAGAGAGAAAACAGGCCTTCTTCGGTCAACCTCTGCCCCCATGCCATTTTCTCCTCTCGTTACAATCCTCCTATTAGCTGGAGAACTACGCTATTCCCCAAAGGATATGCAAGTCCCAATTACCTGGCATCAGAATCTACTTTAGAATCCTATCTGTTCTACATCTTGACAGCCCTTTAGAGTTTTGCCCTCGGAAAACAGTGCAGGAAATTGAGAGGCTGCTATAGGCAACCTCCTTCTCCAACTTTGAGAGAGTAAGCAGGGCTCCCGTGCACCACTGTAGGGATTTCCCTGCCACGAACAAAGGAGTTTTGCCCAGGAAGAAACTTGCTTCCCACCCCACTGGGGGAGCAGGGTGGCTCCAGCCCTCACGACTTCAGGGGGACGGGGTCGCTTGCTCCCAGATTCTACCAATTGGGCACTGCAATTCTTCAATATGTCCAGAAGAGCCCTGGTTGCGTACAAGGTGCACAGGAGCTGGCTTCCTCCATCGCACAAAGCCAGGGTTTCTGGGGTCACATTACACCTTAAGTCAGAGGTCTCCAAACTTGGCAACTTTAAGACTTGTGGACTTCAACTCCCTGCTGGCTGGAGAATTCTGGGAGTGGAAGTCCACAAGTCTTAAAGTTGCCAAGTTTGGAGACCTCTGACTTAAGTGAAGATCAAACCACGTTGCGGGCTCAGTCCTGCATGACACCCCATCATTGTGTTTCTGCAGGTCTGCATAGATCCCATCTGACTAGGATATCTTGGCCTCTGAACTGCTTGTAGGCAGATTCCCTTGGGGGTGGGGGCCAAGGAGTGAGGAGGTCGTGACCCACTGGTAGGGCCTGTCGAATTTCTCAACTTTCCATTTCCAAACATTAGGGGTGCTCAAACGTTGTGACATGCCCTTGGGGATTGTCAAGATATTTTGGTTACTTTCAACGAATTGAGATGTGCTTGGTAAGCAACTACATAAATATCATAACTTTAAACCATTTTGTTTGTTCCACCCTAGCCCAGGATGAGAGGATAATCTGCAATTCAATTTGCAGCACTGATGCAATTCGGGTCATTAAAGCAATTTGATTGAAGCAGGGTTTTAATTTGGTTTGTGTGCAGGAGTGTGCATGCCTGTGTGTGTGTGTGTGTGTGTGTGTGAGAGAGAGAGAGAGAGAGAGAGAGATTGCTCCATTTTGACATGTCAGTAGGAAATACCCACGTCTCTTCTGTTCAAGGAAAAAGGGCGTGCACAGATGTCCCCCTCCTTCAGATCACAGTGGTGTGGCTGTTCCACTCTGATATTCAGTGCAATTTTATTTTGGGTCTTTGCTTGGACTGAACTTTCTTCAGACACAACGGCCCTTTAGCATTCACCCTCCCCACCCCAAAGAGCTATCCAATGCCCTTGAAATCCCACCTCAGGGAGTGTGGCTACCAATCTTCCCCTGCCCCCCCTTAACAATACCCAGCAAAACTTCCTGAGCTGGAGTTTAGCAATGTGACGTCTCTAAATAATGCATTGGGCACAAAATGGAAAACATTGCAAACACCCCGACAAGCCATGTTTATGAGTGTCTGTTTGTGCATCTGTGTGCCTTTTAATTAAGAGTCTTAAGCCCTGGCTCTCAAAGGTGATGAGCTAGCAGGCTGACTCACATGCTCAGACATTAAACAGCATGATGCATCATTATTACCTTTCTGCAGCGTCCGAGTGCTGCTTGCCATGACTTTTCTAGACCGGCTTCTGTTCCTGCTAAGGACCTTGCTTGAGTTTGACAGTCGCAAAATGCAATCCGTTGGTGGGACCAAATTGTTTTGCCTGGTCAAAACCTGTCATGGTAACTTCGTGAATCTCTCACTTGGCTGTTTGAGCAGCCAACCGTCTGTGGCTGAGAAGTCGGGCGGGGAGGGAAGAGACAGCCATGAAAGTCATAGGGAAGGGATCACCGATAAATCTGTCAGTGCTGGAAGGAATGGTGGCCTTCCAGTCAGCTGCTTCTCTTTGGAAGCCTCAAGGCTTATTTGGGAAGCTATTTCAACCCACGAAGGAGGCCATGGATGACCTGCAGAGCTGTTGTTGTCCATCTAATATTGTGGATGGTAAATTGCCCACAGACAGAGGCCTCTGACCCTTTCAACGGAGGATGCTGAGAAGCGAACTGTTTGGCATGCAATGGCAGCAGGAAAGGTTGACCTTCCTGATGTGAGAACAGCTGGGCTTTGAACTGCTGCGGCCATCTGGAGAGGTGAAATTGATCAGGAGCTCCAGGGAAAGGAGGGCAGGATTTCAGGACTGAGGACTGAGGACAGCTCCTTCTCCAGTGAACTCAACCCAAGACCTTCTTCATCCCTTCCCACCCATGCTGTAATCCTCAGGTAGAAATGGCTGGTCTGGCCAGTTTCCTGGCAATCCATTACCTTCTGGTCCTGAGCACCAGACACGAGGCTGGAAGTTCTAGGACCCCAAGTGGAGGCTGCTGCTGCTGCTGCTTCTGGTTATCTCACTTTCACACAACACGCAGGTGATTTCTCTCCTGTTCCAGCCCTTCCCAGCAGGAAGCATTTTACAGTTGGCAGTACTGGTGGAGGAGGAGGAGAAGAGGAGGAGGAAGTTTTCCCCAGCTGGCCCTCTAAAACTTCAAGCATCTACTATCCCAGGTTGGTGCAGGTGCTAATCCAGGTTAAGCAGCCTGCTCTGCAAAAGAACAAACTTGAATTATTGACTGCACCAGCTGCCAACCTGGGCTGTGCACTCATGCAGGGGGAAACCTCTGACAGCCACTTGTGCAAAGCTGAGCCGGATATTGTGAACAGATTGATGCAGTGACCTTTATTGGGCATTTAACTCATCCCGTAAATTCTTAGCCAGCAAAAGAAACACAAGACAGGATTGCTCTCTTTTTTCAGTCAGTGCCCAGAGACCCCGCCTGGACCATTCCCGGACTTGTTGCTCTTGGCACCCGTGAGGTGGCTTGTTCACTTCCAGAAGTGCAGTTAAGGTAGTTCTGTCTTCATCCTGGTGTTAAATCTGCAATGGAGGCCTTTCAGGTAGAAAACAGGGGATGAAGGGTGTGGCTATTGCTGCTGCTGCTGCTGCTGCTGCTGCTAAACGCACCTTTCCATCTCCCTTGGTCCTTCCTTTGTTCTTCTCCCCTCCCCCCCCCAGCCCCCCCCAATTCTTCTGCTGTTTTACCATCTTTCTCACTTGCAGAATTTACTCGTCTTCCCCTGAGATATTTGAGCTCAGCCTGGCTTCTTCTTTTAATATCTCTTTGCTCCATCCACCTGCCAAACGCCTGCTTGGGTGGATATTTACTTCTGTCTCAGAGCAACCCTTGATGCGTTCTCATTTAACCATTATGACAAATATTAGAAGAAAAGGGACGGGGAGGGAAGCTGAGGGAGAAAAATACGGGGGGGAGGCTCCTTGAGAGAGAAAAAAAGAGAGAGACATGGTGGTATTTAAATTCCAAATTAGAACGTAGCTTCAGGCTTAACTTGGGAGCAAGATTGTGTGTAGGTGAGAGGAAAAATAGAAAAATGATCTTATTTTCTACACCTTGAATAAGTACACCCCCCCCCCCACCCCTTCTCTATGAATGTTTTTGTGATTCACCAAAACTCTTCCCTCTTTTGGACATCTTGAGGATGAAGCTTCAGCGTCTAAATGCCCCATTAAAGGAGATTTAGACGGCAGGACGGAGGGCTCCTAAAAGAGATCTCCTCCCCCCTCCCTCTTGGGCATCTCAGCGTATTTTTAACTAGTACAAGAGCTGCTGCAAATTGCTTCCCAGGCGACGCTTCTCTTTTGGCCCAGCCATAAATATACTGTACTTCAAAGGGCTCCTAATATCAGGATAATAGAGAGAAACAACAAAAACTCACCCCCCTCCCCACTCAACATCAGGGGGCCCAGGAGGTGGGGCCAGGGGTGACTCCCCCCTCCAAGAGGACCTGCCCTCCCAATGCTGACTCAAGGAACTTTCCTTCAAGAACGGGGCAGGTTGCATTTCTTCCCAGGTCCTCGGTGGGAGGGGGGTCATGGGGGAGGGCAAGAGGCTGCATTTCTAGCTGATCTTGGCATTAATCCCCCCCGCATTCCTGCCTGGTTTGCAGGAAACCCAGACTTGGAGTGGGAGGACTGGTTGTAAGTCTCCTTTGTCATCTTGAGCAGTTGCTAAACAAATGATCATAAATCCAGGAATACCTGTACGAGCCTCGAGAGAGAACAGATATGACTCTTCAGCTTTTCTAACTACATTGCCCCCTCAAAATCACGACGCTGTTGTCTAATTAGCTCAGGTTCTTGGCCTGTTGTTTGGCTGTGACCACTCAGCTTCGGGTTGCAATCTGCCAAGTGATTGTCCACAGAGGGTGGCCTTGGGAAGCCACCTCAGAAAGGAGGACCTCATAGCCCGCTTCCCAATGCTGCCTTTGGGGTTCTCTTCCTTCAGAAAGGCTCTTTCCAAATCAAGCACAGGTCTGAGGAGAAAGAGCCCCCCCGAAGACCCCCGCTCTTCATTCTGGGGCAGGACGGGTCCGTTGCCTGGTCGGAGCAACAGGAGAGACTCAACTTGGCAAGGGAGCAGCCACTCTGAGACGTCGGGCCCTCTGGAAAAGGCTGCGCTCGAAACCTACAGAGGAAGCCGCACGTTGAGTTCCAAATGGCCTTCTTCAAAGCCAAACGCAGCCACTTCCCCAGTGCCTGATGGCCCCAGCCTCTTCTTATCTTCTTCTGCCAAGGCTTCCCCGGGAGACCCCCCGGGCAGATCTCCAGCAGCAGCAGGGCCTGGTTCGGCTCAGGCCACCCGGGCGTCCTTGGGAGAAGAGAAAATGCCTAGAGAGGCAGGTGCGGCCCAGTAACCAGCCTAGGAGGCCCAAAGAAAACAGCTGAGATTCCTCTGTGGTGCTTCGATGGATGCTGGAAACCTGTTCACCGGATTCTGTTATTAACGGGAAGGATCCTTGGATTGGGGACCTCACAGGTTCGATGGAGGCATCGGTGATTCCAAGGCCGTTTTGTCCAACTCTCTTCTGTGTTATTTCTTCATGGCTTTGAAAGATGCAGCTTTGCTTCTCCTGGGCACACAATGCAAAGAAACAACGGGTGGACAAGTAATCAAGGAGAGAAGCAACCCGGAAGGAAGGAGAAACTTCGTGACAGGGAGGACAATCAGCCGATGGAACGGAAGTGGTGGGGGCTCCATCCCTGGAGGTTTTTAAGAAGAGGCTGGGCAGTCAGTTGTCTGAGAGGGTCTAGGGTCTCCTGCTTGAGCAGAGGGCTGGACTAGAAGACCTCCAAGGTCCCTTCCAGCTCTATTCTGAATTAAATTAATTCTATCAGGAACATCACAATAAGAAACTCTTTCCTCCTTCATCTTCCAACAGCCCAATCCCTCAATTCCCCCCCCCAGCCCCACATTTTTTGTTTATTTTCTTTTGTCTGAAGATCATCTAAGAAACCCTTGAGAAAAGGCAGAGCTGCATTCAAAGCATGCCGAGAATCTTCCAGGGAGATTAAACCACCAAAAGCTTTATTGATTGGGTGTGCAAAGCTCACGCCTTTTCTTCTCATCTCCATGACTAACCTCACCTCCTGCTGAAGCTAGCAGCTTCCTGGCTTGATAGAAAGTCTTTCTTCCTTGTTCTGCTTCCCCCTTTTCTCTCTTTTGCTAACATAAAACTGCAAGGAAGCCATCCATTAGAAACTCTACCAGGCACGACCACAAAAAGAGTTGTGCCACCGTCCCTCTGTACGACTAACAACTCAAGGGGGGCTCAAATGTTCGAGCAGTTATAATGTTTTGCACTGAATTTGTCCTGGGTCAGAAAAATCCCGATTTCTCCAGGTTGACGCCCTAGACTTTCAGCAGGGAGGGCTCTTACGCTTCCCAAACTCGGGGTCAATGTCACCCTTCTTTTTGGAGATCGGCAAGCCATCTAAATCATTGTGCATTTTTCTGAGCAACCTTGCCATCAATTCAACCCCTGACTGGAAACAAACCCCCTGGGTTTTCCAGTAAGTTCTAAAAGGTGTGTCCGTTTCACCCTAGGAGTTGTTTTCCTGCTGTTTTCCACCATTAGCATCTTTGAAGGAGAGCTGAAAGAAGGATTCCCAAGGAAGGTGAAGAGGAGGAAGAAATGACCGTCTTTCACAGGAAGAGCAGAAGAGGGAGGGGGTTTTTTCCCCCCCTGAAGAACTCCCTCCTCCATTTCTTTCCTTCTTTTTCTTCCTCCCTCCTCTCCTCCTTTTCTTTTGGGCTGTGGCTAGAGAGTGTCATCCCACAAACTATGAGGCTTGCTGCCTCCGTGTTGAACCTTATCAATTGTCAAGATTCCCTTTTCTCCTTATCTGTATATTTTGTCTCAGAGGATTGAACCATTTAGAGCTCTTTTACACAGCTCCCTCCCTCCCGTTTTCTTTCCGTTCCTTCCACCAAAAAGCAAAGTAGCATGCAGTGAGAGGCAAAGTTTGACGTCTCCTCTTCTTCTTCTTCTTCTTCTTCTTCTTCTTCTTCTTCTTCTTCTTCTTCTTCTTCTTCTTCTTCTTCTTCTTCTTCTTCTTCTTCTTCTTTCTTCTTCTTCTTCTTCTTCTTCTTCTTCTTCTTCTTCTTCTTCTTCTT